>NC_140999.1:39114751-39570684 GCF_052327205.1 Somniosus microcephalus | reverse complement strand
TTAGGGAGAGAC
Organism: Somniosus microcephalus; assembly: GCF_052327205.1. NCBI lineage: Eukaryota > Metazoa > Chordata > Chondrichthyes > Squaliformes > Somniosidae > Somniosus > Somniosus microcephalus. Next base: position 39,570,672 of record NC_140999.1, on the reverse strand, counting down.
CAGCAGAGTGAGGAATTAGGGAGAGACCAGCAGAGTGAGGAATTAGGGAGAGACCAGCAGAGTGAGGAATTAGGGAGAGACCAGCAGAGTGAGGACATTAGGGGAGAGACCAGCAGAGTGAGGAATTAGGGAGAGACCGGCAGAGTGAGGAATTAGGGAGAGACCAGCAGAGTGAGGAATTAGGGAGAGACCGGCAGAGTGAGGAATTAGGGAGAGACCAGCAGAGTGAGGAATTAGGGAGAGACCGGCAGAGTGAGGAATTAGGGAGAGACCAGCAGAGTGAGGAATTAGGGAGAGACCAGCAGAGTGAGGAATTAGGGAGAGACCAGCAGAGTGAGGAATTAGGGAGAGACCAGCAGAGTGAGGAATTAGGGAGAGACCAGCAGAGTGAGGAATTAGGGAGAGACCAGCAGAGTGAGGAATTAGGGAGAGACCAGCAGAGTGAGGAATTAGGGAGAGACCAGCAGAGTGAGGAATTAGGGAGAGACCAGCAGAGTGAGGAATTAGGGAGAGACCAGGCAGAGTGAGGAATTAGGGAGAGACCAGCAGAGTGAGGAATTAGGGAGAGACCGGCAGAGTGAGGAATTAGGGAGAGACCAGCAGAGTGAGGAATTAGGGAGAGACCAGCAGAGTGAGGAATTAGGGAGAGACCAGCAGAGTGAGGAATTAGGGAGAGACCAGCAGAGTGAGGAATTAGGGAGAGACCAGCAGAGTGAGGAATTAGGGAGAGACCAGCAGAGTGAGGAATTAGGGAGAGACCAGCAGAGTGAGGAATTAGGGAGAGACCAGCAGAGTGAGGAATTAGGGAGAGACCAGCAGAGTGAGGAATTAGGGAGAGACCAGCAGAGTGAGGAATTAGGGAGAGACCAGCAGAGTGAGGAATTAGGGAGAGACCAGCAGAGTGAGGAATTAGGGAGAGACCAGCAGAGTGAGGAATTAGGGAGAGACCAGCAGAGTGAGGAATTAGGGAGAGACCAGCAGAGTGAGGAATTAGGGAGAGACCAGCAGAGTGAGGAATTAGGGAGAGACCAGCAGAGTGAGGAATTAGGGAGAGACCAGCAGAGTGAGGAATTAGGGAGAGACCAGCAGAGTGAGGAATTAGGGAGAGACCAGCAGAGTGAGGAATTAGGGAGAGACCAGCAGAGTGAGGAATTAGGGAGAGACCAGCAGAGTGAGGAATTAGGGAGAGACCAGGCAGAGTGAGGAATTAGGGAGAGACCAGCAGAGTGAGGAATTAGGGAGAGACCAGCAGAGTGAGGAATTAGGGAGAGACCAGCAGAGTGAGGAATTAGGGAGAGACCAGCAGAGTGAGGAATTAGGGAGAGACCAGGCAGAGTGAGGAATTAGGGAGAGACCAGCAGAGTGAGGAATTAGGGAGAGACCAGCAGAGTGAGGAATTAGGGAGAGACCAGCAGAGTGAGGAATTAGGGAGAGACCAGCAGAGTGAGGAATTAGGGAGAGACCAGCAGAGTGAGGAATTAGGGAGAGACCAGCAGAGTGAGGAATTAGGGAGAGACCAGCAGAGTGAGGAATTAGGGAGAGACCAGCAGAGTGAGGAATTAGGGAGAGACCAGCAGAGTGAGGAATTAGGGAGAGACCGGCAGAGTGAGGAATTAGGGAGAGACCAGCAGAGTGAGGAATTAGGGAGAGACCAGCAGAGTGAGGAATTAGGGAGAGACCAGCAGAGTGAGGAATTAGGGAGAGACCAGCAGAGTGAGGAATTAGGGGAGAGACCAGCAGAGTGAGGAATTAGGGAGAGACAGCAGAGTGAGGAATTAGGGAGAGACCAGCAGAGTGAGGAATTAGGGAGAGACCAGCAGAGTGAGGAATTAGGGAGAGACCAGCAGAGTGAGGAATTAGGGAGAGACCAGCAGAGTGAGGAATTAGGGAGAGACCAGCAGAGTGAGGAATTAGGGAGAGACCAGCAGAGTGAGGAATTAGGGAGAGACCAGCAGAGTGAGGAATTAGGGAGAGACCAGCAGAGTGAGGAATTAGGGAGAGACCAGCAGAGTGAGGAATTAGGGAGAGACCAGCAGAGTGAGGAATTAGGGAGAGACCAGCAGAGTGAGGAATTAGGGAGAGACCAGCAGAGTGAGGAATTAGGGAGAGACCAGCAGAGTGAGGAATTAGGGAGAGACCAGCAGAGTGAGGAATTAGGGAGAGACCAGCAGAGTGAGGAATTAGGGAGAGACCAGCAGAGTGAGGAATTAGGGAGAGACCAGGCAGAGTGAGGAATTAGGGAGAGACCAGCAGAGTGAGGAATTAGGGAGAGACCAGCAGAGTGAGATAGGGAGAGCAGAGTGAGGAATTAGGGAGAGACCAGCAGAGTGAGGAATTAGGGAGAGACCAGCAGAGTGAGGAATTAGGGAGAGACCAGCAGAGTGAGGAATTAGGGAGAGACCAGCAGAGTGAGGAATTAGGGGAGAGACCAGCAGAGTGAGGAATTAGGGAGAGACCAGCAGAGTGAGGAATTAGGGAGAGACCAGCAGAGTGAGGAATTAGGGAGAGACCAGCAGAGTGAGGAATTAGGGAGAGACCAGCAGAGTGAGGAATTAGGGAGAGACCGGCAGAGTGAGGAATTAGGGAGAGACCAGCAGGAGTGAGGAATTAGGGAGAGACCAGCAGAGTGAGGAATTAGGGAGAGACCAGCAGAGTGAGGAATTAGGGAGAGACCGGCAGAGTGAGGAATTAGGGGGAGACCAGCAGAGTGAGGAATTAGGGAGAGACCAGCAGAGTGAGGAATTAGGGAGAGACCGGCAGAGTGAGGAATTAGGGAGAGACCGGCAGAGTGAGGAATTAGGGAGAGACCAGCAGAGTGAGGAATTAGGGAGAGACCAGCAGAGTGAGGAATTAGGGAGAGACCGGCAGAGTGAGGAATTAGGGGAGAGACCAGCAGAGTGAGGAATTAGGGAGAGACCAGCAGAGTGAGGAATTAGGGAGAGACCGGCAGAGTGAGGAATTAGGGAGAGACCAGCAGAGTGAGGAATTAGGGAGAGACCAGCAGAGTGAGGAATTAGGGAGAGACGAGCAGAGTGAGGAATTAGGGAGAGACCGGCAGAGTGAGGAATTAGGGAGAGACCAGCAGAGTGAGGAATTAGGGAGAGACCAGCAGAGTGAGGAATTAGGGAGAGACCGGCAGAGTGAGGAATTAGGGAGAGACGGCAGAGTGAGGAATTAGGGAGAGACCGGCAGAGTGAGGAATTAGGGAGAGACCGGCAGAGTGAGGAATTAGGGAGAGACCGGCAGAGTGAGGAATTAGGGAGAGACCAGCAGAGTGAGGAATTAGGGAGAGACCAGCAGAGTGAGGAATTAGGGAGAGACCGGCAGAGTGAGGAATTAGGGAGAGACCAGCAGAGTGAGGAATTAGGGGAGAGACCAGCAGAGTGAGGAATTAGGGGAGAGACCAGCAGAGTGAGGAATTAGGGAGAGACCGGCAGAGTGAGGAATTAGGGAGAGACCAGCAGAGTGAGGAATTAGGGAGAGACCAGCAGAGTGAGGAATTAGGGAGAGACCAGCAGAGTGAGGAATTAGGGAGAGACCGGCAGAGTGAGGAATTAGGGAGAGACCGGCAGAGTGAGGAATTAGGGAGAGACCAGCAGAGTGAGGAATTAGGGAGAGACCAGCAGAGTGAGGAATTAGGGAGAGACCGGCAGAGTGAGGAATTAGGGAGAGACCAGCAGAGTGAGGAATTAGGGAGAGACCGGCAGAGTGAGGAATTAGGGAGAGACCAGCAGAGTGAGGAATTAGGGAGAGACCAGCAGAGTGAGGAATTAGGGAGAGACCAGCAGAGTGAGGAATTAGGGAGAGACCAGCAGAGTGAGGAATTAGGGAGAGACCAGCAGAGTGAGGAATTAGGGAGAGACCAGCAGAGTGAGGAATTAGGGAGAGACCAGCAGAGTGAGGAATTAGGGGAGAGACCAGCAGAGTGAGGAATTAGGGAGAGACCGGCAGAGTGAGGAATTAGGGAGAGACCAGCAGAGTGAGGAATTAGGGAGAGACCAGCAGAGTGAGGAATTAGGGAGAGACCGGCAGAGTGAGGAATTAGGGAGAGACCGGCAGAGTGAGGAATTAGGGAGAGACCAGCAGAGTGAGGAATTAGGGAGAGACCAGCAGAGTGAGGAATTAGGGAGAGACCAGCAGAGTGAGGAATTAGGGAGAGACCAGCAGAGTGAGGAATTAGGGGGAGACCAGCAGAGTGAGGAATTAGGGGGAGACCAGCAGAGTGAGGAATTAGGGAGAGACCAGCAGAGTGAGGAATTAGGGAGAGACCGGCAGAGTGAGGAATTAGGGAGAGACCGGCAGAGTGAGGAATTAGGGAGAGACCAGCAGAGTGAGGAATTAGGGAGAGACCAGCAGAGTGAGGAATTAGGGAGAGACCAGCAGAGTGAGGAATTAGGGAGAGACCAGCAGAGTGAGGAATTAGGGGGAGACCAGCAGAGTGAGGAATTAGGGGGAGACCAGCAGAGTGAGGAATTAGGGAGAGACCGGCAGAGTGAGGAATTAGGGAGAGACCAGCAGAGTGAGGAATTAGGGAGAGACCAGCAGAGTGAGGAATTAGGGAGAGACCAGCAGAGTGAGGAATTAGGGAGAGACCAGCAGAGTGAGGAATTAGGGAGAGACCAGCAGAGTGAGGAATTAGGGAGAGACCAGCAGAGTGAGGAATTAGGGAGAGACCAGCAGAGTGAGGAATTAGGGAGAGACCAGCAGAGTGAGGAATTAGGGAGAGACCAGCAGAGTGAGGAATTAGGGAGAGACCAGCAGAGTGAGGAATTAGGGGGAGACCAGCAGAGTGAGGAATTAGGGAGAGACCAGCAGAGTGAGGAATTAGGGAGAGACCGGCAGAGTGAGGAATTAGGGAGAGACCAGCAGAGTGAGGAATTAGGGAGAGACCGGCAGAGTGAGGAATTAGGGAGAGACCAGCAGAGTGAGGAATTAGGGAGAGACCAGCAGAGTGAGGAATTAGGGAGAGACCAGCAGAGTGAGGAATTAGGGAGAGACCAGCAGAGTGAGGAATTAGGGAGAGACCGGCAGAGTGAGGAATTAGGGAGAGACCAGCAGAGTGAGGAATTAGGGAGAGACCAGCAGAGTGAGGAATTAGGGAGAGACCAGCAGAGTGAGGAATTAGGGAGAGACCAGCAGAGTGAGGAATTAGGGAGAGACCAGCAGAGTGAGGAATTAGGGAGAGACCAGCAGAGTGAGGAATTAGGGAGAGACCGGCAGAGTGAGGAATTAGGGAGAGACCAGCAGAGTGAGGAATTAGGGAGAGACCAGCAGAGTGAGGAATTAGGGAGAGACCAGCAGAGTGAGGAATTAGGGAGAGACCGGCAGAGTGAGGAATTAGGGGGAGACCAGCAGAGTGAGGAATTAGGGGGAGACCAGCAGAGTGAGGAATTAGGGAGAGACGGCAGAGTGAGGAATTAGGGAGAGACCGGCAGAGTGAGGAATTAGGGAGAGACCAGCAGAGTGAGGAATTAGGGAGAGACCGGCAGAGTGAGGAATTAGGGGGAGACCAGCAGAGTGAGGAATTAGGGAGAGACCAGCAGAGTGAGGAATTAGGGAGAGACCGGCAGAGTGAGGAATTAGGGAGAGACCAGCAGAGTGAGGAATTAGGGAGAGACCAGCAGAGTGAGGAATTAGGGAGAGACGAGCAGAGTGAGGAATTAGGGAGAGACCGGCAGAGTGAGGAATTAGGGAGAGACCAGCAGAGTGAGGAATTAGGGAGAGACCAGCAGAGTGAGGAATTAGGGAGAGACCGGCAGAGTGAGGAATTAGGGAGAGACCAGCAGAGTGAGGAATTAGGGAGAGACCAGCAGAGTGAGGAATTAGGGAGAGACCAGCAGAGTGAGGAATTAGGGAGAGACCAGCAGAGTGAGGAATTAGGGAGAGACCAGCAGAGTGAGGAATTAGGGAGAGACCGGCAGAGTGAGGAATTAGGGGGAGACCAGCAGAGTGAGGAATTAGGGAGAGACCGGCAGAGTGAGGAATTAGGGAGAGACGGCAGAGTGAGGAATTAGGGAGAGACCGGCAGAGTGAGGAATTAGGGAGAGACCGGCAGAGTGAGGAATTAGGGAGAGACCAGCAGAGTGAGGAATTAGGGAGAGACCAGCAGAGTGAGGAATTAGGGAGAGACCAGCAGAGTGAGGAATTAGGGAGAGACCGGCAGAGTGAGGAATTAGGGAGAGACCAGCAGAGTGAGGAATTAGGGGGAGACCAGCAGAGTGAGGAATTAGGGGGAGACCAGCAGAGTGAGGAATTAGGGAGAGACCGGCAGAGTGAGGAATTAGGGAGAGACCAGCAGAGTGAGGAATTAGGGGAGAGACCAGCAGAGTGAGGAATTAGGGAGAGACGGCAGAGTGAGGAATTAGGGAGAGACCGGCAGAGTGAGGAATTAGGGAGAGACCAGCAGAGTGAGGAATTAGGGAGAGACCAGCAGAGTGAGGAATTAGGGAGAGACCGGCAGAGTGAGGAATTAGGGAGAGACCAGCAGAGTGAGGAATTAGGGAGAGACCGGCAGAGTGAGGAATTAGGGAGAGACCAGCAGAGTGAGGAATTAGGGAGAGACCAGCAGAGTGAGGAATTAGGGAGAGACCAGCAGAGTGAGGAATTAGGGAGAGACCAGCAGAGTGAGGAATTAGGGAGAGACCAGCAGAGTGAGGAATTAGGGAGAGACCAGCAGAGTGAGGAATTAGGGAGAGACCAGCAGAGTGAGGAATTAGGGAGAGACCAGCAGAGTGAGGAATTAGGGAGAGACCAGCAGAGTGAGGAATTAGGGAGAGACCGGCAGAGTGAGGAATTAGGGAGAGACCGGCAGAGTGAGGAATTAGGGAGAGACCAGCAGAGTGAGGAATTAGGGAGAGACCAGCAGAGTGAGGAATTAGGGAGAGACCGGCAGAGTGAGGAATTAGGGAGAGACCAGCAGAGTGAGGAATTAGGGAGAGACCAGCAGAGTGAGGAATTAGGGAGAGACCAGCAGAGTGAGGAATTAGGGAGAGACCAGCAGAGTGAGGAATTAGGAAGCTGTAAACAGTATGAAGGAATAGGAAGTCACCAACAGTGAGAAAGTAGGGAGCCAAGAGTAAAGAAATCAGGAGCTACCAACAGGGTAAAGAAGTAGGGAGCGACTAACAGGTCAGACAGCCAATGTTACCAGCACCACTGCTGCTGTCCAAAATGGTGGAAGACCACATGCGCGATGTGCTTATTTCCCCCTATAATACAATGTTCAAGGTGTCCAGTTATACTGATCTTTCACATGGAATGTTCTGCAGGAAAACTTTCCCAAGAGTGCCGAGTCTTAATTGGGTATGAATTCCATGGCACCAATTCTCAACATCCCCATGCACATGTGCCCGCACTCACACTCTCCAGTAGGAGTCATTGGATGAAGATCATGAGCAGGAACCAACTGATTTTCCCTGCCCTAACCCAGGGCATTGAGGTCAATTGAAGCACCCCAGCTGCTGTCCTGGTGAGATTAGATAAGCCGACACAGAGCAGGGATGGGTCTCGGGATACTCTGGTCTGTACTGCTCAGTACCACACTTACCACCAAGTCATCAGGAAACTGAAATCATCTGTTTAAAGTTAATAATAGGTTAAATAGATCTTTTATTTTCTGTCCCTCAATTTCTTAGTGAGTATGCTTTTACTGTCACCTAGCTTTCTACTCTCGCCTCTGAGTCAGAAGGTTGTGGGTTCAAGTCCCACTCCAGAGACATGAGCACAAAAATCTAGGTTGATACGTCAGTGCAGTGCTGAGGGAGTGCTGCACTGTTGGAGGTGCCGTCTTTCAGATGAGACGTTAAACCGAGGCCCTGTCTGCTCTCTCAGGTGGACATAAAAGATCTTAGGGCACTATTTCGAAGAAGAGCAGGGGAGTTATCCTCGGTGTCCTAGCCAATAGTTATCCCTCAATCAACATCTAAAACAGTTTACCTGGTCATTATCACATTGCTGTTGGTGGGAGCTTGCTGTGCGCAAATTGGCTGCCGCGTTTCCCACATTACAACAGTGACTCCAATTCAAAAAGTACTTCATTGGCTGTAAAGCGCTTTGGGACGTCCAGTGGTCGTGAAAGGCGCTATATAAATGCAAGTCTTTCTTTCTTTTACAGGCAACCGAGGCAGATATTCCGGGCTGCATTCTCTACGTGACAGGTGATCTTGTGTTTGGGAGAGATTAGTGCAGTCCCCACGCCACACTGTAACTTAGCAACCTGCTCATGATCTCATCGATATCATACTCAACAACATCAGATGGCTAGGTGTAACAGACAGGCTGGGGATATTTTTGACACCTCTTGTACCCAGCCACTGTTGACAGTCTCAGTGTTGTTCAAGGTATTGAGGCGAGTCCTGAGGCTGAGAATCCCTGACGTTATTATTTATCACAGCATCAGGCCAATTTCAGCACAGCAAAAGCCTATTATGCCTGTGCCAGTGTTAGCTCCACATCGGAGATATCTACTTTGATTCTGTCTCCTTTTTTCTGGTATCCTTTAATACTTTTCCTCTCCTAGTGTTTATCTAATTTTCACTTAAATATTGTGGTAATGGATTCCATATTCTAATAACCCTTTGTGTGAAAACATTCCTTCCAACCCCTGCCCCCCTGCCCCCACCCCGCTGCTTTGTGTTTCAAGTCCTAATCCTCAATTCATGCTCCTTTACACGGCTTTTGTTCAAATGAGACACATCACATCAAGCAACTCACCCACACAGTTGACTCCAGTGAAATCCAGGCTGTATCCGAACGGACATTCACATCGGAAGGAACCATCAGTGTTTATACAATGTCCATTAACACAGATTCCGGGATTCTCTACACACTCATTCACATCTTAAAGAGGAAAACAAAAATAAGATATCAGGAGTTCCATGTTAAACCCGCCAATTCAATGCCACATTTATCTTAGTATGGCTAGTGAAAAATTTCCCAGTTTCGGGAATAAACGAATGCAAGGATCAGCGGAACCGACAGTGTCGTGACTCGTCTCACTGTGCAGATAGGGATTGGAGGACTTGAACGATTTGAGCAATTTCTAACCATGTGTAGGGTGAGGTGGGGGAGGGGTTACAAAAGACTTGCAATCTCAAGCAAAATCCGAAGTGCATTGTAACCTAGTAACACAATAATGTGGTGAGCAGGAGAAGACTACTTGTCCATCTAGCCTAATCTTTCAAACCTCCCATCAGGTTCCTCACTGTGATTCTGGAACCAAATGCCCAGTACTAATTTTCCTAATAGCAATTTATTTCGGTTAAAATAATGTCTAGAAACTGACTCACTCAGAGATGAGAGGAGAGGTTCCTGCTGTGTTTACAATGTCATTCTCTCTCACACACGCACACAGACACCCCCCACCCCTGACAAATGAGTTGAGTCCTGTGTTGGTTATCTTGCAATGATTGCTACAGACCTGGCTTAGTTCATTACTCATTCACACCTGTTAGATACTCTGCTTCCATTTTCAATGCAGTATTTTCGATAGGCTGAGCGTCAGAAAAGTCAGTAAAAATGACATGCGTTTAGTTTGAAGTTTACAAACTAGAGGTTAACAAAATGTATTTATCCTTGTTAAGATGTAAACATATTACAGAATGTGTAAGGGATATCATAAAGGACGTTCAGAGTCAGCAACTGTTACCTGGGCCCAGTCACTGAGCTTGAGAATCAAAGACTGACCGAAAATATGTTACAAAGTAATTAGCAAATGAAAATTACAAGAGAAGCGAGTAGAACGGAAGGTTCGGGGCTGATTATCGATTTAATGTGATCTGAAGGAGACAGTTTTTGTGGTGTGTTAGTGAAAGTAGGAATTGTACTTGTTTTAATAAATCCACATTCTGATTCTCTTTACCACTGTATAATAATAACTATTGTTTTTACAAAGCAGAATAAAGTACATAGTAATTCTACACCTAATTACTGAAAATAGTCCAACCTTCGCGGGTATCACCGATACCAGGGATAGCTCCATGGCCGTAAGGGCACAGCTCCTGGAAAGCAACTGGAAAAGAAACGTAAACTCATTAAAAGCAGCCCCGAGCAGTGTCTGTCCTTACATCAGCAGTAACAATGTGTGATTGTACAGCATGGGGCACAGGACATAATGAAATTTAAATCACAGGGACTGAACCTGCTAGACCCACAAAGTGCGACACTCTGGTTAGCAGGTTCTACAAGCATTAAGCTTGGATGGAAGAATTTGCAGACCACCTTCATTGTCGCTGGGTCAAAATCCTGGAACTCCCTACCTAACAGCACTGTGGGAGTACCTTCACCACACAGACTGCAGTGGTTCAAGAAGGCCACCTTCTCAAGGGCAATTAGGGATGGGCAATAAATGCTGGCCTTGCCAGCGACGCCCACATCCCATAAAACGAATTTAAAAAAACCTCTGGCCTGGAATTTCCTAGGAGTGACACCAACTCCGCGTGTGGTTTCCGTCACATGTCCGCGAAGCTATGGCAACAAAGCGGGAGCATTTCCGAGGAAATTACCGGTTTATATTTTACGTGTTGAGATCCAATATAGTCCAGGTATGACGCAGGAGGGCCATGCACTAACTTATCAAACCCTTAGTGACACTGCTAACATAATCCAATGGACAGCAAAATGGAAACCTACCTTCTTCTTCCTGAGGGCAAAGTTCACATGGGTCACCCCAGCCCTCCCCTGGCATCTTGCTACAGCAGCAGCGGGCTTTGGTGGTGTTGAAGGCCTTGGGTACAGAACACTTGCCGTTATCAAACCTGGTGAAGCAGAAGCTCTGCCTGGTATCTGAAAGTTTAGAATCCAATAAGTAATATATGTCCAATAAAATGTTAACAGTTCACAGGTTTCACTGAATGTGATATACAGTTAAAGGTGGAGTGACCTTTGCTTTAATTCTACAAGGGTAATTTAATGCAGTGCTGATTCATCTGATGGTGTTTTTCACCGTATAAAGAAACAGAGTAATACTGAGAGTGTATCACAAAGTTTCACCTCAAATCGATCAGTTATTATTGAAATGAACTATATCTTTTAACACTTTCATTCATCTAAACAGGAGTAAAATGACAACCAACATGCTGCGGTGGCTTACTAATGTTTGCGTGTCTGGGTTATTGGAAACTTAGAGCTCGATTTTCAGTGTGCCGTGGAGTCGGGTTTGGAGGCGTGCGGGGGGTTAAATTCACGAAATCGGGGGTCCCGACCTCATCCCGCACCCAACCCGTCTCCATGCCAGTTTCAAAGGAGGCGGGTACCCACCCCGTACTGGGACCCGCCTCCCCGAGGCGGGAAGGGATTAGTGCCAATTAACTGCCTGTTAACAGGTAGTTAACAGGTACTTTTTAGCCTAATCCCTATTTTGAAGCTTGAACTGTGGGATTCCCGACGGCTCCAAACCACGCCAAGTTGGAGGAGTCGGGCCATCGGGTTGAAGGGCTTGGAGGGGTCGAGATGTTGGTGTTCAGATGAGTGATGTGTGCAAAGGTAAGTGTGTTTGGTGTGTCTAAAGTGATTAAATAAGTGTTACATACATTTTCTTACCTTTTCAGCCTTCCTTCCTTTAGGTTCAGGGAGTCCCTCATCTCACCGGCACAGAAAGCAGAATGGCTGCGATCTGTCAAAAGTGACAGCCTGCAGCTATCTGTGCAGGAGAGATTTCTAACTGAGTCTGTGGAGAAGGACTCATGTTAGAAGTAAGACTGTCAGTGTTTGACAGCTTCAAACAGCTGTGAAACACTGATATTTCATCTGTCAAAACGTCTTGACAGATGAAATTTCAGTCTGTGACGTCACCTGTTGCCGGGTGGCCCTTAATCGGCCTGCTGAGCTCGCTGGGCAGGCTCAACAAGGTCAATCAAGTTAAAATCGCGTGGACTGGCCGCATCTCGATGGAGGCGGGACTACAACCCCGAAAGTTGTAGTCCCGCCTCCAACCCGACTTCTGAATGAAAATCCAGCCCTTAATGTCTAACCGGGGTGGGGGAAGAAGGGGGGTAAATGATTTCTTAAATACCACTTAACAAAGTTATAGAATCGTAGGGCCCAAAACCGCGGTGGGGAGTGAGGCTTATTGCCTCTGGGAGGTCACAATTTGGGGCAAAAGTTGGATCTGACTGGTTTCCACCCAGTGTAACAAGCTGCCCAAATTCCAGTGGGGGCAATGCGGGCGCGTCTTCCACCCATCCCTCCTACGTCAAAAGACTGCTTTCCCAGACTAAACCGGGAATTCTGCCCAACACGCATTCCATAGGCCCAACAGAAGCCACAGGGGCTGAGAGGAAATGTGGCTTCTTTTCTGGGCCTCACTTAGGCTCCAGAAAGACTTCTTTGTAAAGGTAATCAATCCCAGTCCTTTGGCACAATTCTTATTTCCAGTGGTATTTGGACAATTATGCTCAATGCCTTCACCATCTCCTCCCCAACCTCCATTAATATTCTGGGATGCAAACCATTTGAGCCTGGTGTCTAAACTACTTTCAGTCCCATTTTAATTTTCTTTAATAGTTTCCTGTTGAATATTTATCTTCATTAGTGCCTTATTCTCGCCCATCTCAGATACTCCTACAGTCCCACTCCCACCCTCCTTGGTACTCCTGCAAATAATGCAAATGTTTTCTGACCGTGTATGAAAATGATTTTAGTCAATGAAAAAAAGAGAAAGATTGATCAGATGAGATAGAATTGTATTCTGGTACATACAATATGTAAGAACACACACTGAGTGCACAATTCATCTGAGTACACCTGCTGAATACACACAATTTACCAGAGTATGTACACTCCACCCGAGGGTGCGCACTCTCCCGAGGCGAGGAGGCGCGCTCTCCCGAGGCGAGGAGGCACACAGTGTGGAGGTTTAAGTCTCAGGCTCACTTACCAAAGCATCGCCTTCCATTCTCGGAGAGGACAAATCCTAGTGCACAGTTACACTGGAAGCTTCCGGGTGTATTGGTGCAGAAACCAAACAGACAGATGTTAGGGTCCTCCTCACACTCGTTAATGTCTGTAAACAAATAGGCAGAGAATCAGGAGCAGACCCATCCAAACTATCATGGCACCTTCACTGCTTTCATCCAATTTATGAATCGCAACAGAGCAAGTCAGTGCCTGTGGACCCCATATCAGAGAGAGAGTCAGTGCCTGTGGACCCCATATCACAGAGAGAGTCAATGCCTGTGGACCCCATATCACAGAGAGCGTCAGTGCCTGTGGACCCCATATCACAGAGAGAGTCAGTGCCTGTGGACCCCATATTACAGAGAGAGTCAGTGCCTGTGGACCCCATATCACAGAGCGAGTCAGTGCCTGTGGACCCCATATCACAGAGAGAGTCATTGCCTGTGGACCCCATATTACAGAGAGAGTCAGTGCCTGTGGACCCCATATCACAGAGCGAGTCAGTGCCTGTGGACCCCATATCAGAGAGAGAGTCAGTGCCTGTGGACCCCATATCACAGAGAGAGTCAGTGCCCAAAGAACTGTAGTCCATTGAAATTTAGCACCCAGCGAACAGTTCCCCAGCAAGAGTCAGCATCTACAGGCGACAAGGGGTAAACTGAGAGGGGAAAATCTTTCAAAAGAAAAGTAAATGTTATTTTAATCTGCAGTCACGAATTGGCTAGCTAATTTAAATAACTAAATACCATCAATTCACAAAGTATCCTCGGCTTAAACTGCACTGGGGGATAAATGTGTAAAATCTGGGATTCCTCACCCTTGCATTGTTCAAGAAAAAACTAACTTGCTACACTGCTCAATGAACCACGTCACCCAGCTCGCTTAGAGTCGGTACCAAGGGACGTGTTTCAGGATTTGCCGCCTTTGTTACACAGCTCTCTGTGTCTACCCCACTAATGGGGAACTGATCAGTGCCCTCATAATTTCCAGCTACACGACAGTAACCCAGCATTCTTCCATGTCATTCTATTTACCGATGCAGTGGTCATTCTGTACTTCGTATCCAGGAGGACAGATACACCGGAAGGAACCATCCAAATTCTGGCAGGTCCCAGGGGCACAGGTGCCAGGGTAGCTGATGCATTCATTGATATCTAAAGAGGAGGCAAAGAGCAGAGCTGAGATCAGAGCTAAAGTGAAGAGAACAGACACTGGAAGGCAATCGTGCAGCATTTCTCGGTTTATTTAGGGAGCTGTTCCGTTGGGACGGGCTTCACTTGGCCAGTGCTGGGACTAGAGTCCTGGCGGATCATATAACTAGGGCTGTAGAGAGGGCTTTAAACTAACTAGTGGGGGGGAGGTTCCTAGAGAGCAAATAATAAAAATGACAACAGAGAAGGTCATAGACTTAGGTAGCAGTGGGGAAATTAAAAACCAGAGCGTGTCAGGAAGGGGCAGAAGGTATGGAGTAAAAGATAAAGTAATAAAAAGGGCAAAAGCAGGAACTAAGTGTCACAAAACATATTTGAAAGTTCTCTATCTGAATGCACGTAGCATTCGTAACAAAACAGACGAGTTAATTGCACAAATAACTACATATGGGTATGATCTTGTGGCCATTACAGAAACATGGCTGCAGGGTGACAATGCCTGGGAATTAAACATACCAGGTTATTTAACGATCAGGAAGGACAGGCAGGAAGGAAGGGGAGGTGGGGTGGCTATGTTAATAAAGGAAGGAATCACTGTAATACAGAGAAATGATATTGGGACAAAAGATCAGGATAATGAAACAGTTTGGGTGGAGGTAAGGAATAATAAGGGGAAAAAAACACTAGTGGGCGTAGCCTATAGGCCTCCGAACAGTTGCAACTCTGTTGGACGGAGTATTAATCAGGAAATAGTTGAGGCTTGCAATAAGGGAGCATCTATAATTATGGGGGATTTTAACTATCATATTAATTGGACAAATCAAATTGGGCAGGGCTGCCTTGAGGATGAGTTCATTGAGTGTATTAGGGATGGGTTTCTTGAGCAGTATGTAAATGAAACCGACCAGGGGGCAAGCAACCTTAGATCTGGTCCTGTGTAACGAGACAGGATTAATTAAAAATGTCCTAGTAAAGGATCCCCTTGGAATGAGTGACCATAACATGGTTGAATTCCATATTCAATTAGAGGGTGAGAAGGTTGGATCTCAAACAAGCATGCTAAGCTTGAATAAAGGAGACTATGAAGGTATGAGAGCAGAATTGAGTAGAGTGGATTGGGAAAATAGATTAAAGGGTAAGACGATACATGATCAGTGGTGTACATTTAAGGAGTTATTTTACAACTTCCAAAAAAAATATATTCCACTGAGAAGAAAAGGGTGTAAAAGAAAAGACAGCCATCCGTGGCTAAGTAAAGAAATTAAGGATAGTATTCAACTAAAAACAAGGGCATATAAGGTAGCCAAATCTAGTGGGAGGATAGAGGATTGGGAAAACTTTAAAAGACAGCAAAAAATAACAAAAAGATTGATTAAGAAAGGGAAGATAGATTATGAAAGTAAATTAGCAAAAAATATAAAAACAGATAGTAAGAGTTCTTATAGTTATATATAAAAAGAAAAAGGGTGGCTAAAGTAAATGTTGGTCCCTTAGAGGATGAGACTGGGAAATTAATGGTGGGAAATATGGAGATGGCAAAAACACTGAATGAATATTTTGTATCAGTCTTTACAGTAGAAGACACTAATAATATCCCAACACTGGACAAACAGGGGGCTATAGGGGGGAGGAGCTAAACACGATCAAAATCACTAAGGAAGTGGTACTCGGTAAAATAATGGGACTCAAGGCGGATAAATCACCTGGACCTGATGGCTTACATCCTAGGGTCTTGAGGGAAGTGGCGGTAGGGATTGTGGATGCATTGGTAATAATTTTCCAAAACTCCCTGGACTCAGCAAAGGTCCCGGCAGACTGGAAAACTGCTAATGTAACGCCCTTATTTAAAAAGGGCAGTAGACAGAAGGCTGGAAACTATAGACCGGTTAGCCTAACATCTGTGGTAGGTAAAATTTTGGAGTCCATTATTAAGGAGACAGTAACAGGACATTTGGATAATTATAATTTAATAGGACAAAGTCAGCATGGTTTTATGAAGGGGAAGTCATGTTTGACAAATTTGCTGGAGTTCTTTGAGGAAGTAACATATAGGGTGGATAAAGGGGAACCAGTGGACGTAGTGTATTTAGACTTCCAAAAGGCACTTGACAAGGTGCCACACAAAAGATTATTGCTTAAGATAAAAAATCACGGGATTGTGGGTAATATTCTGGCATGGATAGAGGATTGGCTATCTAACAGAAGGCAGAGAGTTGGGATAAATGGTTCATTCTCAGACTGGCAATCAGTAACTAGTGGTGTTCCACAGGGGTCAGTGCTGGGTCCCCAACTCTACAATCTATATTAACGATTTGGAGGAGGGGACCGAGTGTAACATATCAAAGTTTGCAGATGATACTAAGATGGCAGGGAAAGTAGTGAGTGAGGAGGACATAAAAAACCTGCAAGGGGACATAGACAGGCTAAGTAAGTGGGCAGAGATTTGGCAGATGGAATACAATACTGGAAAGTGTGAGGTTGTGCACTTTGGCAGGAAAAATCGTAGAGCAAGTTATTATCTTAATGGCAAGAAACTGGAAAGTACTGAAGTACAAAGGGATTTGGGGGTCCTGGTGCACGAAACTCAAAAGGTTAGTATGCAGGTGCAGCAAGTGATTAAGAAGGCCAATGGAATGTTGGCTTTCATTGCTAGGAGGATAGAATATAAAAATAGGGAGGTATTGCTTCAGTTTTACAAGGTATTGGTGAGACCGCACCTGGAATACTGCATACAGTTTTGGTGTCCATACTTAAGAAAAGACATACTTGCTCTCGAGTCAGTACAAAGAAGGTTCACTCGGTTAATCCCGGGGATGAGGGGATGGACATATGAGGAGAGGTTGAGTAGATTGGGACTCTACTCATTGGAGTTCAGAAGAATGAGAGGCGATCTTATTGAAACATATAAGATTGTGAAGGGGTTGGATCGGGTGGATGCGGGGAGGATGTTCCCGATGATGGGTGAAACTAGAACTAGGGGGCATAGTCTTAGAATAAGGGGCTGCTCTTTCAAAACTGAGATGAGGAGGAACTACTTCACTCAGAGGGTGGTAGGTCCATGGAATATGCTGCCCCAAAAAGCTGTCGAAGCTACATCATTACCTAAATTTAAAACAGAAATAGACAGTTTCCTAGAAGTAAAGGGAATAAAGGGTTATGGGGAGTGGGCAGGAATTTGGACATGAGTCTAGGTTCGGATCGGTCATGGCCCTGTGGGTAGCGGAGCGGGCCCAGGGGCCGTGTAGCCTGATCCTGCTCCTATTTCGTGTATCTAATTTTGTTAGATTCAGGAGATGGTTCTGTGATAGTAGATTGGCGGTTAGGATCAGATCAGCCATGATCTTATTGAATGGCGGAGCAGGCTCGAGGGGCCGATTGGCCTACTCCTGCTCCTATTTCTTATGTTCTAAGAAATACAGTGAATTATCGCACCACATTAAACAAGTGCAAAATAATGAAAATGCTTCAATGGATTTCCTGTCTACGATAATATAGGACTTAACAGGGTGGGAATACTGAACACTTACCAGCTTTGCATTAATTTCCTTTCTTCACCATTTTAGTACAGAAAACCACCTCACTGACTCTATGGCAAAAACCTCAGCCACAAAGTTTGCTGTATAAAATCCTACAGATTTATACTTTATCCCACAGATGTCTCAGCAGAGCACTCTATCAGGGTCATTAAGTGAGACCTTAATCCGCCCGGTTTCTGAAATGCTAAGGTTGGATATGTCTGTGCAGTTAGTCATAGAGTCATAGAGTTTTACAGCACAGAAAGAGGCCCTTCGGCCCATCGTGTCTGCGCCGCCCATCCATCCCTGTCCAGTCTAATCCCATTTTCCAGCATTTGGTCCATAGCCTTGTATGCAATGGCATTTCAAGTGCTCATCCAAATGCTTCTTGAATGTTGTGAGGGTTCCTGCCTCCACCACCCTTTCAGGCATTGAGTTCCACATTCCAACCACCCTCTGGGTGAAAAAGTTCCTCCTCAAATCCCCTCTAAATCTCCTGCCCCTTACCCTGAATCTATGCCCCCTTGTTATTGACCCCCCCCACTAAGGGGAAAAGTTCCTCTTTATCTACCCTATCTATGCCCCTCATTATTTTGTACACCTCAATCAGGTCCCCCCTCAGCCTTCTCTGCTCCAAGGAAAACAACTCCAGCCTGTCCAGCCTCTCTTCATAGCTGAGGCGCTCCATCCCAGGTAACATCCTGGTGAATCTTCTCTGCACCCTCTCCAAAGCAATCACATCCTTCCTATAGTGAGGCGACCAGAACTGCACACAGTACTCCAGCTGTGGCCTCACCAGCGTTTTGTACAGCTCCATCATAACCTCCCTGCTCTTATATTCTATGCCTCGGCTAATGAAGGCAAGTATCCCATATACCTTTTTAACCACCTTATCTACCTGCTCCGCTGCCTTCAGGGATCTATGTACATGTACACCAAGGTCCCTCTGACCCTCTGTACTTCCTAGGGTCCTACCACTCATTGTGTATTCCCTTGCCTTATTTGTCCGTCCAAAATGCATCACCTCGCACTTTTCAGGGTTAAATTCCATTTGCCACTTTTCCGCCCATCTGACCAACCCGTTTATATCGTCCTGTAGCCGGAGGCTTTCCTCCTCGCAATTTACCACCCCCCCAGTTATAGGATAAGACATTGGAAAAACTCAAGGGTAAGTAAAGGCCACTTGGCCATCAAAGGCCATCCATCTCATACCCACACCCTTCATCAAATCTCATCTGTCTAGTGCCAACATTCTTCAATAAATTTCATCACCCTGGTACCCCAATTCCCAATGAAGCCCATCCCTGTAGTATCCGCCTATCTCTCCATTTAACCAGCACCTCAAATACATTGAATACTTTAAGCAAATTATATTCAACATTACATGCCAGTTGAACAGATTTTTTAGGGCAAAAGGTAAATATATACAGCTTGTCTAAATAGCCGAGGACCAAGCATTATTTTACATATTTCCCAGAAGAGGAAAGCCAGCTTGAAACGGAACTGAACTGCCACTCCAAGTAACAGCTGTCCCTGCACTGGAGACCTCAGGCCGCAGTCACCATTGCCCACACTGGGCTTGCTGTGCTGCAGCTCAGTGTGACCCAGCGATTGAATGGGCCGCAGTTACACTGACAGGTAGTGAGGTTGTGCCTGCCCTACTGAGAAGATTTGCTACTGAAACATCCGGCTGTGCTGGAAACCATATGCGTGTGTGTGTATCGCCCAGGTGCATCACTGGGTTTTTTCTGCATCCCTAATGTGGAGAATGAAAGTCATCAGTTGAGATCTGTAGAGGGTCTCACATCGATGCTTTGTGAGGGGTCTTTAGACAGTGCCACACGTGGATCTGGCAGACATAAAACGCAACCAATGAGGGTACAGACAGACCAAAACCTTGCTAACTCACCAACGCAATTCTTCCCATCGGGCGGCAGCTCATACCCATCCTGACACAAGCACTGGAAGGATCCAATGCTGTTTATACACTGCCCGTTTCTACAGACCTGGCCAATCAGAGTCGAGCACTCATCAATATCTAAAAAAGAGGAAATAAAAAGGTCATTCTGCTTTTAGAATCTGGATTTTGGAGATTTTTTAACTGATTGTTAAAGTGTGCGATGGGCAGAAGCAAGAATGAAAATATTGCTGAAAGGACCCAAATATATAAATGAAAAATAACATAACCAAGTTAGAAAAAACATTGTGGTGATGGTGTGGCGTCACCTAATCATTACTTCCTGATCTACCTCATCTCCTCTGCCACTCTTTAAAACCTTGTTGGTGCCCTGCACTGTCAGACCAGGCCTTTCACCTGGTGCGCTGTGCTGTGGGACTGGGCCTTTCACCTGGTGCCTTGTACTGAGGCCAGGCCTTTCACCTGGTGCCTTGTACTGTGAGACCAGGCCTTTTACCTGGTGCGCTGTGCTGTGAGACTGGGCCTTTCACCTGGTGCCTTGTACTGTGAGACCAGGCCTTTTACCTGGTGCGCTGTGCTGTGGAACTGGGCCTTTCACCTGGTGCGCTGTGCTGTGGGACTGGGCCTTTCACCTGGTGCGCTGTGCTGTGGGACTGGGCCTTTCACCTGGTGCCTTGTACTGTGAGACCAGGCCTTTCACCTGGTGCCTTGTACTGTGAGACCAGGCCTTTCACCTGGT
This sequence comes from Somniosus microcephalus, assembly GCF_052327205.1. NCBI lineage: Eukaryota > Metazoa > Chordata > Chondrichthyes > Squaliformes > Somniosidae > Somniosus > Somniosus microcephalus. The sequence continues at coordinate 39,550,455 of NC_140999.1, read as the reverse complement.
GCGCTGTGCTGTGGGACTGGGCCTTTCACCTGGTGCCTTGTACTGTGAGACCGGGCCTTTCACCTGGTGCACTGTGCTGTGGGACTAGGCCTTTCACCTGGTGCCTTGTACTGAGACCAGGCCTTTCACCTGGTGCGCTGTGCTGTGGGACTGGGCCTTTCACCTGGTGCCTTGTACTGTGAGACCAGGCCTTTCACCTGGTGCACTGTGCTGTGGGACTAGGCCTTTCACCTGGTGCCTTGTACTGAGACCAGGCCTTTTACCTGGTGCGCTGTGCTGTGGGACTGGGCCTTTCACCTGGTGCACTGTGCTGTGAGACCAGGCCTTTTATCTGGTGCACTGTGCTGTGGGACTGGGCCTTTCACCTGGTGCACTGTGCTGTGAGACCAGGCCTTTCACCTGGTGCACTGTGCTGTGGGACTGGGCCTTTCACCTGGTGCCTTGTACTGTGAGACCAGGCCTTTCACCTGGTGCCTTGTACTGTGAGACCAGGCCTTTCACCTGGTGCCTTGTACTGTGAGACCAGGCCTTTCACCTGGTGCGCTGTGCTGTGGGACTGGGCCTTTCACCTGGTGCCTTGTACTGAGACCAGGCCTTTCACCTGGTGCCTTGTACTGTGAGACCAGGCCTTTCACCTGGTGCGCTGTGCTGTGGGACCAGGCCTTTCACCTGGTGCCTTGTACTGAGACCAGGCCTTTCACCTGGTGCACTGTGCTGTGAGACCAGGCCTTTCACCTGGTGCGCTGTACTGTGAGACCAGGCCTTTCACCTGGTGCCTTGTACTGAGACCAGGCCTTTCACCTGGTGCGCTGTGCTGTGAGACCAGGCCTTTCACCTGGTGCGCTGTGCTGTGGGACTGGGCCTTTCACCTGGTGCCTTGTACTGTGAGACCAGGCCTTTCACCTGGTGCACTGTGCTGTGGGACTGGGCCTTTCACCTGGTGCCTTGTACTGTGAGACCAGGCCTTTTACCTGGTGCACTGTGCTGTGGGACTGGGCTTTTCACCTGGTGCCTTGTACTGTGAGACCAGGCCTTTTACCTGGTGCGCTGTGCTGTGGGACTGGGCCTTTCACCTGGTGCCTTGTACTGTGAGACCAGGCCTTTCACCTGGTGCACTGTGCTGTGGGACTGGGCCTTTCACCTGGTGCGCTGTGCTGTGGGACTGGGCCTTTCACCTGGTGCGCTGTGCTGTGGGACTGGGCCTTTCACCTGGTGCGCTGTGCTGTGGGACTGGGCCTTTCACCTGGTGCGCTGTGCTGTGAGACCAGGCCTTTCACCTGGTGCGCTGTGCTGTGGGACTGGGCCTTTCACCCGGTGCGCTGTGCTGTGAGACCAGGCCTTTCACCTGGTGCGCTGTGCTGTGGGACTGGGCCTTTCACCTGGTGCCTTGTACTGTGAGACCAGGCCTTTCACCTGGTGCGCTGTGCTGTGGGACTGGGCCTTTCACCTGGTGCCTTGTACTGTGAGACCAGGCCTTTCACCTGGTGCACTGTGCTGTGAGACCAGGCCTTTCACCTGGTGCACTGTGCTGTGAGACCAGGCCTTTCACCTGGTGCCTTGTACTGAGAGACTAGGCCTTTCACCTGGTGCCTTGTACTGTGAGGCCAGGCCTTTCACCTGGTGCCCTGCACTGTGGGACTGGGCCCTTCACCTGGTGCCCTGCACTGTGAGACCAAGCCTTTCACCTGGTGCCCTGCACTGTGGGACTGGGCCCTTCACCTGGTGCCCTGCACCGTCGGACTAGGCCTTTCACGTGGTGCCCTGCACTGTGAGACTGGGCCCTTCACCTGGTGCCCTGCACTGTGGGACTGGGCCTTTCACCTGGTGCCATGTACCGGGATGGTACTAATTATACTGGGGTGGATGGTACTAATTATAGTGGGGTGGATGGTACTGTGGTAAACCACGTTCACTATTGTATCACTGTTAGTAGTTAGCACTGTTCACCACTGTTCGTTATAACTGTATCACTGACCACTATTGTATCACGGTACGAGGTCGCCTCTTGCCACACTGCTATACCTGGGATGACCACTGCCGACTCCGCCTTGGCTCCACCCACCAGGCCAGGTATAAAGGTGAGCGACTGGCTGGTATTCCTCCTGCTTGGATCGGATCACCCACGAGAGTGGGCTCTGTTATTTAGTCAATAAAATTGATATACCTATCAATTCCTCCAATAAAAGGCGAAGAGTTACGAAGGTGACTAAAGGTTTTTATTGACTAAATAACAGAGCCCACTCTCGTGGGTGATCCCACAACGAGTCACAACCGGCGGAGGAGCCACCAGCGCAGCTCCCAGGAGCACAGCCACACCAGCCAGCTTGGCTGCGAGCCCTCAGACCGCCGTACCTGGACCTGAACCCACGAGCAGCAAACTCAGCCGCAGACTTTAAACACTGGCTGGTCTGCTTCGAATCATACCTGAGAGAATCCAGCGTCCCTCAGGCATCCAAACTAAGTGTCCTGCAGGCACAACTGAGCCCGAGAGTATACACTCTCATCGAGGACATGACTACCTACGAGACCGCCATCAACCTGCTGAAACAGAAGTACCGGACCCCGGTAAACTACATGTACGCTAGGCACCTCCTAAGATCACGGCCGCAACAGCCAGGAGAATCAGTAGCCGAATTCTCACAGGCGCTATATGCACTCGCCAGGAACTGTGAGTTTAAATCGGTGTCGGCAGCCGAAAATACTGAAGATAATATCCGCGACGCATTCCTGAAAGGCCTACGGTCCGAGTACTCACGGCAAAGACTGCTGGAAGCTAAAGACCTCAGCATGGAAAAAGCTGAAGCCCTCGCTATCTCCCTGGAAGTGGCCCACCAAGATCAGGAAGCATTCACCAGGTACTGCTCGCGACCCTGGGACTCGGGCCCGACCCCTACCACAGCACCCTTCCCAGCGCCGCCCCCGGGACCTACCTCTGCGTCGGCGTCCCGGACCCGACCGGCCCCGCCACCCCCGGCACCGGCCCCGACATCGGGCATCCGCGATCGGGCCGCCGGCTGTTTTTTTTGTGGCCAGGAGAAGCACCCGAGGTCGCGCTGCCCAGCCAAGAACTCCATATGTAAAACCTGCCTGAAGAAAGGCCACTTCTCCAAGGCCTGCAGGAGCGGATCCTCAGAGGCCAGCAGTGCCGCATGCGAACTATGGGGGCGGCCATCTTCGTTTAGGGCAACTGAGGCCAGCATCCCCACACATGAGTCATGGGGGCGGCCATCTTTGTTTAGGGCAACTGAGGCCAGCATCCCCACACATGAGTCATGGGGGCGGCCATCTTTGATTAAGGCAACCGACCCCAATAGTGCCTCATGGGGCCCTACCTCGTGGGAGACGCCATTTTACTCACCACGCCCGACCGCCTCGCCCGCAGATGACAACGACTCGCTCGGCTACACACTAGCTTCCGTCACCCTGGACCAAGCCCGCCCGCACCATCTGTCCAAGTCAATGATGGACATCAAAGTGAACGGCCACGCCACGACCTGCCTGTTCGACAGCGGAAGCACGGAGAGCTTCATCCACCCAGACACGGTGAGCCACTACTCCCTCTCTGTCCTACCAACGCGCAGCCGAATCTCGATGGCATCGAGGTCCCACGCCACGGACATCAGCGGCTACTGTGTCGTGACCCTGTCGGTTAAGGGCACGGAGTATAAAAACTTTAAACTCCTCGTCCTCCCCCATCTCTGCGCTGCCGTCCTACTAGGGCTGGACTTCCAATCCCACCTCCAAAGCGTAACCCTAGCATACGGTGGACCCCTCCCCCCACTCACAGTCAACAACCAGCAAACGTTAAACCGCCCACCGCGTAACACCTGCAGCCTCTCCACCCTCAAGGTCCCGCCACCCTCTCTGTTTGCTAACCTTACCCCTGACTGCAAACCCGTCGCTACCAAAAGCAGGCGGTATAGCGCCGGGGACAGAGCCTTCATTAGCTCTGAGGTGCGGCGCCTCCTGAAAGAGGGCATTATCGAGGGGAGCAGCAGCCCCTGGCGTGCCCAGGTCGTAGTCGTAAAGACCGGCGATAAAAACCGCCTGGTCATCGACTACAGCCAGACCATAAACAGATATACCCAGCTGGACGCATACCCCCTCCCCCGCATATCTGACATGGTCAATCAGATTGCACAGTATAAAGTATTCTCGACCATCGACCTGAAGTCGGCCTACCACCAACTCCCTATCCACCCTGAGGACCGCCAGTATACCGCCTTCGAGGCGAATGGGCGCCTATACCACTTCCTTAGGGTCCCCTTCGGTGTCACTAATGGGGTCTCGGTCTTCCAAAGGGAGATGGACCAGATGGTTGACCAGAACGAACTGCAGGCTACATTCCCCTACCTAGATAACGTCACTATCTGCGGCCGCGACCGGCAGGAACATGACGCGAATCTGGAGAAATTCCTCCGTACGGCCCAACGGCTGAACCTCACCTACAATAAGGAGAAATGCGTGTTTAACACCACGCGCCTTGCCATCCTCGGCTGCGTAGTGGAGAACGGAATCATCGGCCCCGACCCAGAAAGAATGCGCCCCCTCATGGAGCTACCCCTCCCCCACTGCCCTAAAGCACTTAGGAGAACCCTGGGGCTTTTCGCCTACTATGCCCAATGGGTACCCAATTACGCGGACAAAGCCAGACCCCTCCTGAAAGCCACTTCCTTCCCCCTCACGGAGGAGGCGTGCGCGGCCTTCTCCCTCATTAAGGGAGACATAGCCAAGGCCACGATGCACGCAGTGGACGAGTCCATCCCCTTTCAGGTGGAGAGCGACGCATCCGACTTCGCCTTAGCCGCCACCCTAAACCAGGAGGGGAGGCCAGTGGCCTTCTTCTCAAGGACCCTACAGGGCCCCGAGATCCGACATTCGTCGGTCGAGAAAGAGGCCCAGGCGATCGTGGAGGCAGTACGGCGCTGGAGGCACTACCTGGCAGGCAAACGATTTACCCTCCTCACCGACCAGCGTTCGGTGGCTTTCATGTTTAATAACAAGCTGAAGGGCAAAATCAAGAATGACAAGATTTTGAGATGGAGAATCGAGCTCTCCACCTACGATTATGAGATCTTGTACCGGCCAGGCAAGCTGAACGAATCCCCTGATGCCCTTTCACGAATGACATGCGCCAGCGCGCATATCGATAGGCTTCAGACCCTCCACGACCAGCTCTGCCACCCCGGAGTCACCAGACTCTACCATTTCATTAAGGCCCGCAACCTGACCTACTCCATCGAGGAGGTCAGGACCATGACCAGGAACTGCCAGACCTGTGCGGAGTGCAAACCGCACTTCTATAGGCCGGACCGAGCAAGCCTGATCAAGGCCACCCGCCCCTTCGAGCGCCTGAGCATCGACTTTAAGGGGCCCCTCCCGTCCTCTGACCGTAATGTGTACTTCCTCAACATCGTTGATGAGTACTCCCGTTTCCCCTTTGCCTTCCCCTGCCCCGACATGACCAGTAGCACGGTCATTAAGTGCCTGAATGCCCTCTTCGCCTTGTTCGGGTTCCCGAACTATATACACAGCGACCGGGGCTCCTCCTTCATGAGCGAGGAACTCCGGCAATTCCTCCTAGAGAGAGGTATTGCAGCAAGCAGGACCACCAGCTACAACCCCAGAGGTAACGGTCAGGTGGAAAGAGAGAACGCGACGGTATGGAAGGCCGTCCTCTTAGCCTTAAAGTCTAAGGGCCTCCCAACCTCCCGCTGGCAAGAAGTCCTCCCGACAGCGCTGCACTCCATCCGGTCATTACTTTGCACGGCCACTAACACCACCCCCCATGAACGAATGTTCGTTTTCCCCAGGAAGTCGACTACGGGAACCACTCTACCAACCTGGCTGACCGCCCCGGGGCCGGTCTGGCTGCGGAAACACGTGAGGACCCATAAAACGGACCCCCTGGTCGAGAGGGTGAACCTCCTGCACGCCAACCCCCAGTACGCCTACGTGGCGTACCCAGACGGGCGGGAGGACACTGTCTCCCTACGAGACCTCGCACCCTCAGCCGATCCGGAAACACCGCCACCACCCCCCCCAACCTCAGTCCAGGTAGACGGCATGCCGGAACCCCACGAGCCCTCGCCGACCACGCAAACACCAGCATCAACACCGGATAAGGCACCAGCACCGGATAAGGCAACACCACCGCTGCGGCGATCGGAGAGGCTTACGAAGCCTCCGGACAGACTGACCTACCAGAATTGGTAGTACACTTCACCCCGCCGGACTTAATTCTAAACAAGGGGTGAATGTGGTAAACCACGTTCACTATTGTATCACTGTTAGTAGTTAGCACTGTTCACCACTGTTCGTTATAACTGTATCACTGACCACTATTGTATCACGGTACGAGGTCGCCTCTTGCCACACTGCTATACCTGGGATGACCACTGCCGACTCCGCCTTGGCTCCACCCACCAGGCCAGGTATAAAGGTGAGCGACTGGCTGGTATTCCTCCTGCTTGGATCGGATCACCCACGAGAGTGGGCTCTGTTATTTAGTCAATAAAAACCTTTAGTCACCTTCGTAACTCTTCGCCTTTTATTGGAGGAATTGATAGGTATATCAGGTACTAATTATACTGGGGTGGATGGTACTAATTATACTGGGGTGGATGGTACTAATTATACTGGGGTGGATGGTACTAATTATACTGGGGTGGATGGTGCTAATTATACTGGGGTGCGATGGTACTAAATATGCAACGATATTTTAAAATATACAGCCATGGGTGACATATGGAATGGCTTTGTTGGTAATTCTGCACCCAGTGTGGTACTAAACTGTAGAGGGCAGGAAGATGCAGAGTTTCATTTGTGGTGTGTGCTGATCTGAGCCGTGTCAAGAGATGGTGCATGGAATTTTGCTTTAGTGTCGCTGGGTTAGAGAGGGGAAAGTCCCCAGCTAACTTCAATACGTAGTTAATTACATAATTAAAGTAATATGAAACAAAATGAGGAATCACAGTGTGAGGCTGGAAGATGTTTAGTGTTACTGGGGATTATCCAGATGCTGTTTCCCTTACCCATGCAGTCATTGTTGTGAGTGAGGTCAAATCCAGGGAAGCAGAGGCAGTTGTAAGATCCAACTGTGTTCTTGCAGGTTCCATTTCCACAGGGTTGTCGATCGCACTCATCGATATCTACAACACAATACAACACACGCAGGTCACTCACCATCTCACACTCACTCACTGAGCTGTTTGGCATCTATGGGTGAGTGGTGGGACATTGGGAGATTTCTTACCCATGCACATTGTCTGGTCGGCTGTTGCCTTGAATCCATTGTGGCAAAGACACCGATAACTTCCTTCTGTATCGATACACTCTCCATGACTACAGACATTCGGGATCTCCTGGCACTCATTACGATCTGTCAGAAAAAGACATTGGAAGTGAGGCTTTTACACCGTATCCGTAGAATAGTGAGCTCTGTTCACACCACCCACAGAACAGGGAGGTCTGTACACATCACTGTAGGGACATGAGGTTTGTACACACCACCCATAGGTCAGGGAGGTCTGTACACACCACCCATAGGGACATGAGGTTTGTACACACCACCCATAGGGACATGAGGTTTGTACACCCCACCCATAGGGACATGAGGTCTGTACACATCACCCATAGGGCAGGGAGGCATGTACACACCACCCATAGGACAGGGAGGCATGTACACACCACCCATAGGACAGGGAGGCTGTACACACCACCCAAAGGGCAGGGAGGTCTGTACACACCACCCATAGGACAGGGAGGGCTGTTCACACCACCTGTAGGGCAGGGAGATCTGTATGGTGAAGCATTATCTTGATATGATATCACTTGAATGTTTGATGTAGGAATTAATATAAAGATGCAAGTGTCTGGTCCGTGTGTTCTCAGAGATTTGTTGCGAGTTACTGACACATCACAACGCAGTGTACAACCATAAACTCTCCGCACACAAAACTGCCGTGGTAAATTCCACGAGGTAAGATTTTAATTGGAGATTCTGGTTCCATTTCACCCCCCCACTGGTGCTCCCTGAATTTCATCAAAGCACACACGCGTGATAATGTGACAGATTAACAGGAACATCAGCCCTTTTATCTCGCTCTAATGTTATCTCACAGTTACCAACATCCTCAATCGATAACACCAATGTTCTGATGTCAGACGTTACCCTGGAGATTTAGTGCAAAGTGAATCTCAGATGAAACAAATGTCGAGTCTAATTCTATTCGTTTCCAGCTGCTGATCGACCTAGACTTCCAGAAGTCTACAAAGTTACATATGAAAGGTTACTAGTTAAGTCCAAATCCCCATTTTGGGGATGAATAAGAAACAAGCTGAAGGGTAGAAAATAACAGGTTGTTTGTTAAAGGAGTTATGTCAGGGTGAGGGAGGGGTGGCCTGAGTGCGGAGACCCAGGGCTCAGTGTCGGAACCATTTCTGTTTCTCATTTACATCATTGACTTAGTTCAGAAACTCAACGCTAAGTTATCTCATTTACAGATGGTATCAAATTAAAAAGGGCAGCTTAGAATTACAGAACGAGTTGGACAAAATATGTATGTGGATAGAACAGATTAAATTTAATACAGATATTAAACAGGCTAAAAGGGTTAAATGATGAGGACAGATTGCATAGACTATGCTTATAAAAGATTAAGGGGTGATTTAATTGAGGTGTTTAAGATGATTAAAGGAGTTGATAGGGTAGCTGGAGAGAAACTATTTCATAAGAACATAAGAAATAGGAGCAGGAGTCGGCCATTTGGCCCCTTGAGCCTGCTCCGCCGTTCAGTAAGATCATGGCTGATCTTCTACCTCATCTCCACTTTCCTGCACTATCCCCAAATCCCTTAATATTCAAAAATCACGTCTGGTGGGGGAGTCCAGCCAAGGGGGCATAACCTTAAAATTAGAGCTAGGCTGTTCAGGGGTGATGTCAGGAAGCACTTCTTCAGACAAAGGGTAGTCAAAATCTGGAACTCTCCCCTCAAAAGGCTGTTGAGGTTTCAAAACTGAGATTGATACATTTTTGTTAGGCAAGGGTTACGGAACCAAAATGGGTAGAAGGAGTTAAGAGGCAGATCAGTCATGATCTAATTGAATAGCAGAACAGGCTCAAGGGGCTGAATGGCCTACTTCTCGATAGACTGAACTCCTCGATAGAGTGGTGGAGGCAAAAACCCTGTAATAATTTCTAAAAGAGTTAGGTGCAGCACTGGGGGAGCTGTAGCCTCTCTCTGGATAAATGAATTAAAATGGGCTGAATGGCTGTCCGTATCCATAATTATCTTGTGACTTGTGAATAGATGCTCGCTCAGTCCTCCCTGCAGTGTCCGCGATGATATACTTCATTTCAACACCCAGTGACATGTCCCGCTCAGCACTTTTAACAACAGCCGCAGACTGGCGGGAGCTGCAACATTCTTCAAACGGATTGAAGCCGGCAATCAATGGGACAACGCGCCCTGGCACTACTCACCCACACAGGCTCCGCTCAGTGAGAGTTTAAAGCCCGGGGAACACTCGCAGCGGTAACTGCCCGGGATGTTGATACAGTCCGCATTCCGCTGGCACAGGTTATCCCCGTTGGTGCACTCATCGATATCTACCCGGAAACAACAGGCAAAGAGAGGGTTTGGTTACTCTTCATCAAAATGTCAGATCATGAGATGTAAATATGACAAACTGAACTGTTTAATTGTAAAGGTGCAGCAGTGAGGTGACTGGTTACCTTCACAGATCAGGAACACGTTGTTGTAGCTGAATCCCATAGGACACTCACAGCGGAAATTACCGATCTGGTTAATACAGACGCCATTTGCACAAATGCCCGGGATCTCCCGACACTCGTCAATATCTGCACATGAAACAGACACCTGGATTAGAGTTGAAAATCATCCCCGACATTGTTCAGGTACAAACCTGCAGTAACAGGACTTCAGGCCCAGAAACCTGACAGGCCGCAGTAACAGGGGTCCAGGCCCAGAAACCAGACAGGCCGCATAGCTCAGTCCAATCCAATCTGCAACCTTTGTGACCGCTGTTTAGATTCACGAAAGATTGATTGAAATTAGAACAGTTTTCTTAATGAAAAAGAACAATTTTCCAGTAACAACTACGTTCCAATTTAACCTTTAAACCCTGGCCTTTGATCAAAGGGAATAACTGAAGAAGTTTGTAAAGGTCTCCCAATCGCTTACCAAGGAGATAGTGAGAAAAAGTTTATTTTTGCACTGATCTGTCTTTTTGTATTAATATTTCATGCCCAATATTCAGAAACGCTTGGTTAACTATACTTGGATTGATTGGGTAGAGCACATAAGGGGTAATTTCTAGCTCCATTCCATGTGTATTGCTTCAATACATGAATTAAACTCGACTCTGAAAACTGAGGGACCCACGGCCAGGCTGCAGATAACAAGTTTTGTACAGGAGATGGGTTTTATAAATATCTAACTGACACTGTCCCATTACCATGGGCATCAGCACAAGTCCCAACCACTCTTCCCTCTAAGGGGCGCGCGTGCATGCACTGATCCAGAGCTCGCGCACAATTGAATTGAAATGCCGTGCAGAGAGCTGGACAGTAGCTGGAGTCTCATTCTCTCTCTTTCTTCCAGTCTCTCTCTCCCTCCCAGTCTCACTCCTTGCCCCCTCCGATTCCCTATCTCCCCTTTCCATCCTCGATCTTCCCTCCACCGGCCACCAACAGATCCCCTGACCTCCCAATACACAATGGCCCCAGGAAGCCAGATAGACTTGTTTGTGAGTCTTGCAACCTCAAAACTGATCGCATTTGCAGCTCTTGAAGTGTGTGTTCCGATAGTTGATTAGTTGCTGTGTAACGCCGGGAGGGGTTTGGGTTTCTCCCTTGAACTTTGACCTTTCAGCTGGACAGTGGGAGAATCCCTCGCGGTCTGATTCTTTGCCGTTCAGTGCCGGCTCGCGGTATACCGGAGCCGCGCATGCGCAGTATCCAGTTGGACCTGCTTTCGTTAGCTCCATGCGGAGATCAGGGAATCCATTGGTGGGGGTGTTGGGTGGGGGAAGATCGAGGATCAAAAGAGGAGACGGAATTGGAGGGCGGAGGGAGAGAGAGAGACTTGGAGGAGAGAGGGAGAGAGAGACTGGGGAGAGGGAGACAGAGACTGGGGAGAGAGCGAGGGACTGGAGGAGAGAGGGACAGAGAGACTGGGGGAGAGGGACAGAGAGACTGGGGGAGAGGGACAGAGAGACTGGGGGAGAGGGACAGAGAGACAGAGACAGAGAGAGAGAATGGGGGAGAGAGAATCCAAGGTTAAATTCCTCCTCTATGCAGACGACCTGGTTCTGCTGTCACCAACTAAGGAGGGTCTACAGCAGAACCTGGATCTGCTGGAGTCGTACTGCCAGACTTGGGCCCTGACAATAAATCCCCCAAAAACCAAAGTCCTTGTGTTCCAGCAAAGATCCAGACATCAGGGACCCAAAATAAATTTCACAATAGGAACAACCAAAATTGAACAAACCACTAACTACACATACTTGGGCTTAAAAATCAGTTCTACGGGAAATTTCAAACTGGCTGTGAATGAACTGAAAGAGAAAGCAAGAAGGGCTTTCTATGCCATTAAAAAATCAATCCAAATAGAAATCCCAATTAGCATTTGGCTCAAAATTTTCAAATCAGTAATTGAACCAATTGCACTCTATGGCAGTGAGGTGTGGGGACCGCTAACACAACAAGTATTTGCAAAATGGGACAAACACCCAATTGAGATCCTACATGCAGAATTCTGTGAAAGTATCCTCCGGACTAAAAGGAAAACCGTAAACAATGCATGCAGGGCAGAACTAGGCCAATATCCATTAATAATCACTATCCAAGAAAGAGCCACCAAATTTTGGAAACACCTAGAAATGAGCAACCCCCAATGCTATCATTACGAAGCCCTGAAATGCCAAGAGAGGACCATAAAGAAGAATACCCTCATTCAACTAGTCCTGGGACTCAGTGAAGTCACTACTAACAATAACCAGCCCCAGGACAGTGACAGCGTAACACAAAGAATTCGACCCAACACAATCATCGCTAAGCAAAAGGAAAAATATCTGTCATATTGGGCAGAAACAACAAAAAACCAAAGCAAACTCAATTGCTACTTGGCCCTAAACAGACAATACAACATGGCTGATTACCTGACCATGGTAAAGGATAGCAAACTGAGAAAAACTTTGACAATGTACAGACTTAGTGAACATAACCTGGCGATCGAAAAAGGTAGACACAGACAGACCCGGCTACCAAGAGAGGACAGGATATGCTCTCACTGCAGTCAGGGAGTGGTGGAGACAGAGATGCACTTCCTCACAGCTTGTAGAAAATATCAGGGCATAAGGGAGAATTTCTACCCAAAATTCACAAAAATATGCCCGGAATTCAGAAATTTGAATGACGACCAAAAACTCCCATACCTACTAGGGGAAGAGAGAAATTGTGTAACACTAGCGGCACACTATGTTACAGCTTGCCATAAACAGAGGGACAACCACTAAATATAAGAAAAGAGTATATATAAATTATATGAAAGTATATTTATACACTCAGGGATATATCTGTTTATACACTGTATGGATAGATCTGTATTTTTGTGAACAAACATGAATGTTTTCCGATGCTTTGGCAACATAAGATGTAACTTGTCATGCCAATAAAGCGATTTGAATTGAATTGAATTGAAATTGAGAGAGATGGGAAGAGAGAGAGAGAATGAGGGAGAGAGAGACTGGGGAGAGCGACGGGGGAAAGCGAGGGACAGAGAGGGGAAGAGGGAGAGGAGGACGGAGGGAGAGGAGGTGGACGGGGAGAGAGGGGGAGACAGAGAGGGAGACAGAGGGATAGAGAGAGGGAGACAGAGGGAGAGAGAGAGAGGGGGACAGAGAGAGAGGGGGAGAGAGAGGGAGACAGGAAGAGGGAGAGGGGGAGGGAGAGAGAGAGAGGGGGAGGGAGGGAGAGAGAGAGGGAGAGAGAGAGGGGGAGGGAGGGAGAGAGAGGGAGACAGGAAGAGGGAGAGGGGGAGGGAGAGAGAGAGAGGGGGAGGGAGGGAGAGAGAGAGGGAGGGAGAGAGAGTGAGACAGAGGAAGAGAGAGAGAGGGACAGAGAGAGGGGTGAGGGTCCAGCGTGTGTAGTCCGTTCCTGGGGACTGAGCGGTGGCCACACTTTGGAACAACACAGGTGGAGTTGCAGCACATGTACAATGACCGCTGCAAGGAGGCTAAAGTAAACAAGTTTTAGGCCCCCGTTGAAACAAAAATGAGAATTTTTAAAAAAACATTCAGAAAACTGTTTAAAGCCAGAAAAAAATACGGGAAAGTGACGTTGAATGTCCTGCGGTAAGTTCCAGTTAAATTTTGCCAGGTGTTGTCCCTTTTTGAAGGAGTCTATCAGGTTTATTTAAATCATGTTATGAGAGAGGGGAAAAAGTTTGTGCCCCTGTTTGTACCTCAGAGTCTGAGAGACGGAGGGAACGGCAGCAGAAAAAGAGGAAACAACTTCTCCAAAACTGATCCCAACTCATCGCCAAGGCTGGGGATAGATAACCTCACTGCCGCCTTAGGAAGTTTAACCACTTTATTCACTTTCTTATATGAGCTCCATTTGGAATTAGAGTTTATTTTATTACTTTTTGTTGTATGTTTAACGACAGCATTGAAGAGGGAAAGAAAAACCTGGAGCAACTTCTGTTAAAGCTGCAGTGAGACTTGAAAGAATTTAAAGATTTTTAATGAACTTTTCACAAAAAAATGAGTGTTAAAAACACTTTTTCCCCCCTAAGTTTCAAATATGATTTTGGAAGAAACAGAAACAAAAATCAATTTTCCCCTCATCTAAACAAGTTTCACGAAGTCCAAACACTTTTAAAGAGGTTCTGAACTGCTTAAAACATTTTAAAATTGAAATTTCTCAATATTTGATTTTGAACGATCGACTGAAGTGAGTAGCTTTACACAAACATGCAACCATGCTGTTGAGGAGGGGGAGGGCAAGGAGGATTTGTAGGAGTTACTTTTTATTGACTTTTTAAAAAATATCATTAAGACGTTTAGGAAGAGAACCAAAAAAGGGGAAAAACACAAACCATTTTATTTTGTCTGTCGTTCTATAGTCCTAACAAGTCCCAAGAATAATGTAAATATAGATTTCCTCTTAAACATTTTGTGGAGTGTTAATAGGAACACGAGTTATGTAATGATGTATAAAAATTGCAGGAAGCTACTTTAGAAGGAACTACTATTTGTTTACTGAGAAAGACACAGAAAATACTTTGATTAAATTGATAGTGTACAATTTGATTTGGTATAAACGTTTGAAATAGGAGATTAAAAATTGAGAGTACAACGAAGTTTGTTTCCCACTATTTAATTGGGAAGTACCTAAAATAATTCAACACTTTTCGTGATAAGAGCAGGGATTAATATTATGGAGAATGTTTGAGAGAAAAACATTAGAAGCGAAATTTGTAAATTAACATCTTTTCTGCACTTGTGAATAAGTGCTGCATTTCTGACATGTTACACGGTGTGGGGTGGGGTGGGGTGGGGCGGGGAGGGGTGCTGGTTCAAGAAGACAGCGTTTATTAATGGAAGTGATTGAAGTTGGAAATACAGGATACCCGTATTTGTTCAATTCTTTTTAATAATGTGAACTAAAGAACTACAGCACTTTATATTTGTTAGTTGTCTGGTTGCATTGTGATTAATATTCTAATGACTTATGTGGACGTACAGCACGTCAGCGCCATAGGAAAGCTGCTGCTTGTGCAGGCATTGCTATAGTGACATGAGGGATGGGCTAATATGTTGAAAACTTTTAAATTAATACAAATTGCACGGTTGGGTGTGCCTCTTTCAGCTCACCTTGGGCTTTTGGATTGTTTTATCAATGCATAACCATGTAATTGAGTGGCGTTTCTAAAGTGTTAATGCATTATTATGCAGTTCTTTTATATGCCAGTCATTTCTGACAAGTAATTTTTTATTAGAGTTTTTACATGACGAACTAAAAGCTTTTAATTAATTCTACCGTAAACAAACTTGCAGAATGGGCATGTAAATGACAAATGAATTTCAATATAGGTAAGTGTGAGGTGTTGCATTTTGGTAGGAGTAATAAGGATGCAACCTACTCCTTGGAAAATCAGAGTCTAAATGGGGTAGAGGTGCAAAGCGATCTAGGGGTATAGATTCACAAATCATTAAAAGTAGCAACGCAGGTTAAAAAAGCCATAAAAGTGCGAAAAAGTACTGAGGCTTATTTCTAAAGGAATAGAATTCAAAAGCAGAGACGTTATGTTAAACTTGTATAGAACCTTGTCAGATTGTCTCATGATTTGAGACGGTTGGGTGGCAATACGGCATTACTTTCAAGTGATTGCTGTCGTTGTCAAAGTTGTTGTTGTTTTAAAATTTGCTCACGGATGAAAAGGTCGCGCTCAAAGGAGTTTGTACAAAGGAGTCAGTACAAAATAAAACTGGAGGGAGCATTGGTCCCAACACTCCCTTCGATGCCAGAACATGTAACAGAGAATGCAACGGACTGATTGGTGCTTTAACTAGCTCAGTCTGCACTGCACTTGTCAACAGACAAGATTCCCTGTAAATCTTCCGGCTACAGTTACTTTTAGTGTCAGGAATATGGTGCTTGGTTAGAATTAGTTTCCGCTTGCATTTTCCGTGACTCCCTGTTACAGTCAGTGTGTGTGTGTGTGCAGGAAACCTGAAGAAAGCTGGACACTCACCAACCGGTTTGCCAGTATGGATGTCAATGATGAAGCCGGGAGCCTGATTCCCACACAGGAGCTGGTAGTGAGCTGGAACAGAAGGTTCGCTCGGTCAGATTTTTACCTGATAGACATCATCACTTACAGTCAGTGTACATTTGTGGCTTCATCTCGTACAGTCATCACTTTGGCTCATAAAGGCATCGCTTATAGTCAGTTCACAATCATCATTTCACCTTAGGTACCGTCATCACACCTCACCTACAGTCATCATTTTATCTCATGTAGCATCTTCACCATCATCTATCTTAATACTGACCCTCTCCATCCACACCACTGACAATCCACACCACTGACCATCTCCATCCACTGCACTGACCATCTCCATCCACAGCACTGACCACCCACAGCACTGACCATCTCCATCCACAGTGCTGACCATCTCCATCCACAGCACTGACCATCCACAGCGCTGACCATCTCCATCCACACCACTGACCATCTCCATCCACAGCACTGACCATCCACAGCGCTGACCATCCACACCACTGACCATCTCCATCCACAGCACGGACCATCCACAGCACTGACCATCCACAGCACTGACCATCCACACCACTGACCATCCACAGCACTGACCATCCACAGCACTGACCATCTCCATCCACAGCACTGACCATCCACAGCACTGACCATCTCCATCCACAGCACTGACCATCCACAGCACTGACCATCCACAGCACTGACCATCCACAGCACTGACCATCCACAGCACTGACCATCTCCACAGCACTGACCATCCACAGCACTGACCATCTCCATCCACAGCACTGACCATCCACAGCACTGACCATCTCCATCCACAGCACTGACCATCCACAGCACTGACCATCTCCATCCACAGCACTGACCATCCACAGCACTGACCATCTCCACAGCACTGACCATCTCCACAGCACTGACCATCTCCACACCACTGACCATCTCCACACCACTGACCATCCACACCACTGACCATCCACAGCACTGACCATCCACAGCACTGACCCTCGCCATCCACTGCATTATGAAGGTAAGGTTAACTCGGAAACTTCTTAGTCTAGAATCCCACTGCAGCTTTTTGTTAAAATATAAATTACAATCCCTCCACCCCGCTCCCCCTCCATGACCCTTCACCTGTCCCTGACTCACATGTGGCCGGGGTCGGGCAGGGTTCACACGGCTTGTTCCATCCTTTGCCCACGTTGTACGAGCAGCAGCACATCTTCTTGGTCATGTTGAAGGCGAGCTCGTTCTCACATGTGTCGTTGAAGTTCCGGTAACAGACGCTCTTCCTCATATCTGTCATAATTCAGAACATAAGTATGTTTAAACCCATCTGCTGAATGTAAAACTCAGCTCTCAGCCTGCACCTTATATACAAATCACACAGTTTACACTGAAGTATGATATCTGTGCAAATTTGGAGAAAGAAATAGGTAGCAGTGATTTTCACATAAAAGATATTTTTAAATATGGGGCAGATTCCATCTCTAAACCTCTCCATCTCGCCCTCCTCCTTTAAGATGCTCCTTAAAATCTACCTCTTTGACCAAGCTTTTGGTCACCTGTCCAAATATCTCTTTATGTGGCTCGGTGTCAAATTTTGTTTGATAACGTTCCTGTGAAGTGCCTTGGGACGTTTTACTACGTTATAAATACAAATTGTTGTTGTCTTAGTGGCCCTCCTCCCCACCCAGCCACTTCCTGAGGTCAGGCTCTCTTAAACATTCTTGGTAGGCTATTGCCGGGATTCCCGTCTCCGTTAGGGAACTGCTGCGGCAGGCCTTGGGTTACCGTGTAACGAGGCCGACAGCCTCCAGGCCAGCTGACGCAGATCCCAGGGCTTTGACCATAAGTTTGTATGGCACGGGGTCGGTACAATCAATTGGGGGAGGGGGCCTTTATATTTTAATCCCTCTCCCTCTGATCCCACACCATAGTAACACTGTGTGCCAGGAACTCCCGGCTTTGCTCGCACACACCGCTGCTTTGATATAAATGACGGAAAATACGTCTTCTGACTTCTTACTGTCAGTTGCATTCATTTAAAATGCGCTGCCTTGGGATGCAAGGGAACTCATTGTCACTTCCAGTGGGAAATCCATAATAGGCAGTCGGTGGTTCTCTGCCTGGCTTTGCTCTCCTGCTGGCCAAGGTCCATGTAAAATTGGGCAGAAAGAGAGAGGAATTTCTGTCCTACAATATTTTATGGTGAAAAATTACTACACGGTACTGGGGTGCATGCTATATATACATGGATGCTGTATAGAAGTGGGGCTGTATATAAGTGACAGCTATATACCAGTGCCCGCTATATAGGAGTGGTTGTTATATAGAAGTGCATGCTATAAGTGAAAGTTATATACGCGTGTACACTATTTAGGGCTGTCCAACATATAGGATTGCCTTATAAATACAGGTAGATTATCCCTTATCCGAAAACCTTGGGACCAGCTGTGTTTTGGAATTCGGAATTTTTTGGATTTCAGAACGGTATTACGGGGCAGCATCCCGTAAGCAAACACATTAATATTTCTGCAGCGAACCTTATGAATATTCACACTGAGTGGGATAAATAAAGACTATAAATAGTATTACAGTTTATTTGTACAGTAATAATTTGGTAAATTAAATAGTGGGAGAAATGTAGACCATAAATACTCTAGTACAGTTTATTTGTAAAACTTCAAACATATACAGGTACAAACTAAGCTAAATACCTGTACATATACATGCAGTAAAGGTACATTACATCTGGCTTGAGGATCTTGGAGAAGAGGGTACATCAGTGTTGCTTCCTTTTCTGCTTCTCACTGTTACCCATAGGGGTATCTGCAGCTCTTTTTAACATTTTCACAAATCACAAAAAAACAACAAATATCAAAGAGAGCAGCAGGCGCACGTGTGACAGCGCTGAGACACAACTGACGCCTCACACCTGCGTGGGTCAAGCATCGGCCACGTCGGGTCATGTTTTGCGCCACTCGGGTCATGCCGTGCGCACGAGTTACGCTCCACGAAAAAACGTTTGGTTTTCAGAGGTTTTCGGAAGTGCAGATAAGGGATAGTCTACCTGTAGTAATAGTACCATATTGGAGTGAGTGCTATATGTAAGTGATTGCTATCGTGCAGTGCTATAATGGAGTGCTTGCTTTATTTAAGTGAATGCTGTGGATGAGTGAGCACTATATGGGAGTGTATGCTATAATTTTACACTATATAGGAGTGAGCGCTATATAGAAGTGAATGCTATATGTGCGCCTGCTATATGTAAATAAGCACTGTATAGGACTGAGTGCTACATATAAGTGAAAGCTAGATGGGAGTGCCAGATATATAGGAATGAGCACCATACAGGAGCATCCGCTATACACATAAATCATTACATACGTAGGCAAAGTGTGCATCACACACAAGGTGACCTTCTGTAAAGGTGTGTGTTACCTGTGGAAAATTACAGGCTGTCCTTTTTATATTGATATTCATTAAGTGTAAATAGCAGGCTGATTTCTTTGGGTTAAAGAGATGTGGTCAGCTTGTGTTTATGATCAACAGCTGCTTCCGTAGCTCTGAATGTGTTACACTGTAGAGGTTTCTGAGGACATTGTCCATTGAAGAAGTCTGGTGAATTATGGAGCTACTGCCCTACCATTACACTATGCAATATTAGCATTTGAAGGAGTGTTTTGTACGGTGTATATTCTGGGTAATGTTCTTGACTCCACAGTTGTTTCGAATTATATTCTGAATATGCCATTAATGTCCCCGTGCATGAAGCTGACCCACACTCCCTTGTAGCTTTGATCCTTGTGAGTTATCATGAGTTTTTCATTAAGCTCATCACATCCTCTGCGCACTGGGCACAGTGCTGAATGCCAGCCTCTTACCCATACAGTTGTTTCCTCCGTTGACCTGCATGTACTCTGGAGGGCAGACACAGGTATAGTTGCCCAGAGTGTTGTAGCATGTTCCAGGCCCACAGATTCCAATGTGAGTGGTGCACTCATCGATATCTGAATAAAGACATCCCATTAAAATTAATTAATTCCCATTAACAAAGGACAACACAGAGAGGACAGGTGAAGGAAATGAAGTGAATGTGATATATATAGATTTTCAAAAAACCATTTGATAAGATACAATATAAGACACAATTGGCAAACGTAAGTAGAATGTGGCCAAGTGGATAGAGAGATGTTTGGAGGGCAGAAAGTAATGGGTTTAGGGTAAAAGGATGTTTCTTAGAATAGATGTGGTGTTCCACAGGCTGCTCTTGTTTACTTTATATAGAAGTGATTTGGACTTAGGAATTGAGGGACCACTGTTGCAATGTGCTGATGACAACAAATTGTGGGTGGCGGTGTATTGCAAATATGAAGATGATTGCGAAAGACTGCAGGAAGACAGGTAGACCAGCGGGATGGGCACATGGGTGGCAGTTACAGCTCAATGAAGAAAAATATGAAGTAATACATTTTGGAAATACTTGTAGGGAAAGGAAAAACATCTAAAATGTTAAGATTTTTAATGGAGTGGTGGAACAGAGGGTCCTCGGTTTGCAGATACACAGGGTCATAAGAGGTGCAGCATAAGTAGGTAAGGACATAAAAGGCAACTGGAATCTTTAGAATACAAAAGCAGGGTATGTTGAATGTACATTATCTTATTAGGATATGTCAGCCGTGGCTTAGTTGGTATCATTCTCGCTCTGAGTCAGAAGGTTGTGGGTTCAAGTCCCCCTCCAGAGACTTGAACACAGAAATCTAGGCTGACACTCCAGTGCAGTACTGAGGGAGCGCTGCACTGTCTGAGGTGCCATCTTTCAGATGAGATGTTAAACCGAGGCCCCATCTGCTCTCTCAGGTGGATGTAAAAGATCCCATGGCACTATTTTGAAGAAGAACAGGGGGAGTTATCCCCAGTGTCCTGGCCAATATTTATCCCTCAATCAACATCACTAAAACAGATTATCTGGTATTTCCTACATTACAACAGTGACAACACTTCAAAAAGTACTTCAGTGGCTGTAAAGTGCTTTGGGACATCCTGAGGTCATGAAAGGCGCTATATAAATGCAAGTCTTTCTTTCTATAAAAGCAATAAAAAAGAGGCAGCATTGATTCATCAGAATGTTTATGAAGACAGACTTGAGAAGTTAGAGCTTTTTTCACTGGAGCTGAGAAGGTTAAGGGGTGATCTGAGACGTTTCTTCAAAGTTTATGGAGAGTTGTGATAAGGTAAATAGTGATACAGTAAATTGTTTTCACTGGTCATCAAGACAGTAATGAGAGGGCCAATATTTAAGATAATCATAAAAGGAATTCAAGAGATTTAAAAAAAAATCTTTATACAGCGGGTGGTTTTAATGTGGAATTCTTTGCCACAATCTGTTGTTGAGTCAGAGTCCATAAATTTGTTTCAGAGAATCGGAAAGTGGCTTGAAAATGAAGAATATAAAGGGAATGTTGAGCAAGCAGCAGAGTGGGATTAGACTGGGCAGCTCATGTAGAGAAATATGCTGGCCCAGACATGATGGGCTGAATGGCCTGTTTCTGTGTTGGAATTTCTGTTCTTCGATGAATAAAAATCTAGTTTTTCAAAGTTTGCTCTCAACTAGGCTGGGAATCAGGAGAAAGAGATTTTAGAAAAATGAGTTTAAGAAAGGACAGGATAGATTATATGAAAACAAATAAAATTAAAGTTAGGACAATAAAAATTAGACAGACAATGGGGAGAGAGAGGGATACAAGGGACAGCCGGTCAAGAGAGATAGGTGGAGGGGGGGGGAGAGAGAAATGGAGAGACAGAGAGAGTAAGAGAGAGTGAGATAGATTGGAAAGTAGGGAAAGCAGGGCGAGTGGGATTAGAGAGAGAGATGGGGAAACAGGAAGATAGGGATTGGGAGGAGAGTAGGAAATAGGAACAGAATTTCAGTGTTCACATTTTTTAGCTTTAGTTAAATGGAATATTTAGTACCATATAAAAACAAACCAAACCAGTCAGTCCAGGGAGATAGAAGGATGATAGCAAAATACTGCAGATGTTGGAAATCCAGGGAAATCCAGGGAGATAGAAGGTTCCCTGGGCCCGCTAGCAGTCGAGGATTAATGTTATGGATAGAAACAAATCAGAAGTGATAGACGTGCAGATTTCTACAATAACTGCAGCCTCCTTCCTGATTCAAGATGTGTGAAGCTGATGCCAGGGTTTGGGGTCAGCAGTCCATTCTCACCTTCACAGATGCGGGTGTCCTCGTTCAGGTAGTATCCAGCGGGGCACTCACACTGGAAGCTGCCAAATGTGTTAACGCAGTTTCCACCCTGACACAGGCCTGGTAACTCCTGACACTCATCGATATCTGCAGAAGACAATCAGCAGTCACACTGCAGTCCACAGCATACCCTTTTTATAATGGGATTTTAGTTAAATAGCTGACTTACCCTCCAGGATGACAGTGATGGGGTTTGGTCTGAAACCTTCTCCTCCTGGACACAGAGTCTTGTATTCAGCTGAAATAGAATTTGTGTTGTAAAAGTCAGTGTTTAATGTAAGCATATCAGTTAACAGAAAGCTTATCACCTGAAAGATGATCCTTTCCATTTCTATCTCTCTCTCACCTCTAACTTTCAATTTGTCTCTCTCACCAGCCTTCCATCTCTCTCTTACCTCCAGCCTCCATGTTTTCTCTCTCTTGTCAACCTTTCTTATTTCTCCCTATTGTATCGATACAATGATCCTTGCTCAACTATGATTACCTTCATTCCTAGAAACCTAATTGGTATTTCAGTAACTGCAAAATTAAATGGTACAGGACACCTATATTACAAACGTTACCTTTATCTCAAACTGCTTCCTGTTGTCCTGGAGCCAGCCCCACTGTATTCAGTAAGGGAGCCTGAGATTCAAGATGATGAGTCGCTGCTAAGAAGGTGCCGACTCATGCGTGGCACTGGCTACTGGTTGGTGAAGTACTGCAGGGTGCCAGGTGCCCATTGAACCAAAGCCCAGGGATGCCGAGGCCAATTATGGTCCACCTTACTGTGACCGCTAATTCAGGAGGCCAATTATGGTACACCTTACTGTGACCACTAACTCAGGAGGCAATTATGGTACACCCTACTGTGACCGCTAACTCAGGAGGCAATTATGGTACACCCTACTGTGACCGCTAACTCAGGAGGCAATTATGGTACACCCTACTGTGACCGCTAACTCAGGAGGCAATTATGGTACACCCTACTGTGACCGCTAACTCAGGAGGCAGCGAGGATCGAAGGATCCGGACAGGTGTCAGCTTGGTGCTGCTGGACTTGATGCTGTTAAATTTCAACATCCTGCAATACGTGTGGTTCATTGGAACACGCAGAAATATCTAACTTCTACGGCACGTGACAGGGATGTAATCCCATTAAAATCCACAGTGTTTCTCTCTGAACCACCCTGCAGAAGGAGACTTCATGAAATGTTAGATTTCCCGTTCCTTACTTTCCATTTAAGCCTCCTCCTGTCTCCACCATTGCTCCCGATCTGGAAGCACAATAAAGACTCGGGCCAAAGTACCCGAAATGCATTGGCTGCACTCACTTGAGTTGACAGGAGGGCAGAATTCACAGGGGTTTCCCCAAGCCCTTCCCAGGGAGCAACAGCACGAGGCTCGAGTGACGCCAACGCCAATCTCCGCACTGCATGAAATGCCGCCATCTCCTCTCGGCAAGGTCTCTAGGAAGCAGTTACCAACACGAGTGTCTGTAATAAAGCAAAACACGAGCGGTGAGTTTAGATGGTGGCCACGTCTGTGCATGGAGGGTACCAGATAATCACCAAGAGGAAAAGCTCAGAATGTAGAGACTTGCAGAGGTGGCAGAAAGAAAATAGGATCACCCAATATATTTTTCATTAACACATTGTGGGCCATACAATGGGTACAGTGTTTCACGCTGGTGTAATTTGCATGTGGCTGTTCTGGGGGATGGGTGGGGCAACCCTTTAGATGTTAGATCGTGTTCTGCGTGCACACGTGTATTGATGTACATGTGTGTGTGAATGCGTGTGTGGGAATGCGTGTGGTTTTGGGTGTGTGCGTGTGCATTTGGGTGTGTGTGTGTGTGGATTTGGGTGTGTGTGCGTGTGGATTTGGGTGTGTGTGCGTGTGGATTTGGGTGTGTGAGCGTGTGGATTTGGGTGTGTGTGCGTGTGGATTTGGGTGTGTGTGCGTGTGGATTTGGGGGTGTGCGTGTGGATTTGGGTGTGTGTGCGTGTGGATTTGGGGGTGTGCGTGTGGATTTGGGTGTGTGTGCGTGTGGATTTGGGTGTGTGCGTGTGGATTTGGGTGTGTGCGTGTGGATTTGGGTGTGTGTGCGTGTGGATTTGGGTGTGTGTGCGTGTGGATTTGGGTGTGTGTGCGTGTGGATTTGGGTGTGTGCGTGTGGATTTGGGTGTGTGCGCGTGTGGATTTGGGTGTGTGTGCGTGTGGATTTGGGTGTGTGTGCGTGTGGATTTGGGTGTGTGGATTGGGTGTGTGTGCGTGTGGATTTGGGTGTGTGTGCGTGTGGATTTGGGTGTGTGTGCGTGTGGATTTGGGGGTGTGCGTGTGGATTTGGGTGTGTGTGCGTGTGGATTTGGGTGTGTGTGCGTGTAGATTTGGGTGTGTGTGCGTGTGGATTTGGGTGTGTGTGCGTGTGGATTTGGGTGTGTGTGCGTGTGGATTTGGGTGTGTGTGTGCGTGTGGATTTGGGTGTGTGTGCGTGTGGATTTGGGTGTGTGTGCGTGTGGATTTGGGGGTGTGCGTGTGGATTTGGGTGTGTGTGCGTGTGGATTTGGGTGTGTGCGTGTGGATTTGGGTGTGTGTGCGTGTGGATTTGGGGGTGTGCGTGTGGATTTGGGTGTGTGCGTGTGGATTTGGGTGTGTGTGTGCGTTTGGATTTGGGTGTGTGTGCGTGTGGATTTGGGTGTGTGCGTGTGGATTTGGGTGTGTGCGTGTGGATTTGGGTGTGTGTGCGTGTGGATTTGGGGGTGTGCGTGTGGATTTGGGTGTGTGCGTGTGGATTTGGGTGTGTGTGCGTGTGGATTTGGGGGTGTGCGTGTGGATTTGGGTGTGTGTGCGTGGATTTGGGTGTGTGTGCGTGTGGATTTGGGGGTGTGCGTGTGGATTTGGGTGTGTGTGCGTGTGGATTTGGGTGTGTGTGCGTGTGGATTTGGGTGTGTGTGCGTGTGGATTTGGGGGTGTGCGTGTGGATTTGGGTGTGTGTGCGTGTGGATTTGGGTGTGTGGATTGGGTGTGTGTGCGTGTGGATTTGGGTGTGTGTGTGTGTGGATTGGGTGTGTGCGTGTGGATTTGGGTGTGTGGATTGGGTGTGTGTGCGTGTGGATTTGGGTGTGTGCGTGTGGATTTGGGTGTGTGCGTGTGGATTTGGGTGTGTGTGTGTGTGGATTTGGGTGTGTGTGCGTGTGGATTTGGGTGTGTGTGTGTGTGGATTTGGGTGTGTGTGTGTGTGGATTTGGGTGTGTGTGCGTGTGGATTTGGGTGTGTGTGCGTGTGGATTTGGGTGTGTGCGTGTAGATTTGGGTGTGTGTGCGTGTGGATTTGGGTGTGTGTGCGTGTGGATTTGGGTGTGTGCGTGTGGATTTGGGTGTGTGTGCGTGTAGATTTGGGTGTGTGTGCGTGTGGATTTGGGTGTGTGTGCGTGTGGATTTGGGTGTGTGTGCGTGTGGATTTGGGTGTGTGCGTGTGGATTTGGGGGTGTGTGCGTGTGGATTTGGGTGTGTGTGCGTGTGGATTTGGGTGTGTGTGCGTGTGGATTTGGGTGTGTGCGTGTGGATTTGGGGGTGTGTGCGTGTGGATTTGGGTGTGTGTGCGTGTGGATTTGGGGGTGTGTGCGTGTGGATTTGGGTGTGTGTGCGTGTGGATTTGGGTGTGTGTGCGTGTGGATTTGGGGGTGTGTGCGTGTGGATTTGGGTGTGTGTGCGTGTGGATTTGGGTGTGTGCGTGTGGATTGGGTGTGTGTGCGTGTGGATTTGGGTGTGTGTGCGTGTGGATTTGGGTGTGTGTGCGTGTGGATTTGGGTGTGTGTGCGTGTGGATTTGGGTGTGTGTGCGTGTGGATTTGGGTGTGTGTGCGTGTGGATTTGGGTGTGTGTGCGTGTGGATTTGGGTGTGTGTGCGTGTAGATTTGGGTGTGTGTGTGCGTGTGGATTTGGGTGTGTGTGCGTGTGGATTTGGGTGTGTGTACGTGTGGATTTGGGTGTGTGTGTGTGTGGATTTGGGTGTGTGTGCGTGTGGATTTGGGTGTGTGTGCGTGTGGATTTGGGTGTGTGTACGTGTGGATTTGGGTGTGTGTACGTGTGGATTTGGGTGTGTGTGCGTGTAGATTTGGGTGTGTGTGCGTGTGGATTTGGGTGTGTGTGCGTGTGGATTTGGGTGTGTGTGTGCGTGTGGATTTGGGTGTGTGTGCGTGTGGATTTGGGTGTGTTGGTGCGTGCGTGTGCGCGTGCATACATGTGATGTGCGTGTGAAAAATAACTGAAGAGTTGAGTCCTGCTTGTGTTTTTGAAGTTGTAACAAGTTGGATACAATTATCAGGTCCCTGTCCCCAGAAGGACAACGTTTTAATGTACTACTGGCTTTTTTTCTTCACATTGAATAGACTCCTATAGTAGAGAGTATACAGGAGTAATGGGCCCCAACCACCAATGCTGGGGGTAAATCTTACCCTTTAGTTGGAGAGGAAACTGACAGGAGTGGGACAGAAACAGGCCCAAAGATAAACTGCTTCATCAGAAATGTTGAAGGCACTGAGTATCAGAGAATTACTGGGGCACAGCTCTGGTGTAGGGGTAGGGGCAATTATGTCAGTAGCTGGGAGAATGATAGGAATGAACATTGGAGATGTGAGGGTGGGTAATATTCTGGACATTTACTTTATTATCTTTAGGGAGTGTTTAGAACTTTCCCTCAGAAGGTTAAGTGGCAGGAAAGGTAGAGTCCCTGCTTGGGTAGAGTGTACATGGGCTATGGAAGTTGATTAAATGGATGGGGTAGACTTCATGGTAGGGTAGATTGTACATGGGCTGTGGAAGGAGCTATGTGGAGGGGGGCTGTTAATGTCCCAGGTACCACACCATTATAGAGGTGGAAGATTGGATTTAATCTCCTCCAATCCAGCATGATTCTATGGAGAAATGGAAGTCCTGTAGCATTGCCAATGTTTGTTTAATACAATCGTACTGTAATATAACAGACTACATAGTCTACCACTCCCAGGGAGTGCATTTTGGAAAATTACGGGCGTGGGTGATCCAGCCTAGGTTGCAGAATCCCCCCTTTTATATTAACATAATATACCAAGAGGAGCCCTGTGAATTGAATTGAAATGGTTAAGTAGGCAAGAGATCCATTGGAGCTGATGGTCTGTCTCTGGGGAGCACCTCTCTCCCGATGACTGAGAGTTGTCGCTCTCACCAGCTACCTGCCATATTCTATAATTCAATGCTTCCGTTTCCCTAGAAACTTTATATGTTACTGTCAATAAATCATCTAAAAGCTGAAGTGAGACTTACCCACACAGCCGACCCCTGTGGGGTTCAGCTCGAAATCTGTCGGGCAGTTACACAGGTAGCTCCCGGGGGTGTTCACACACAGGCCATTGATGCAGTTCACAGGGTCAGCACATTCATTGATATCTGTGAACATAAACCCAGCCAATCATCAATCATCCAACCCATCAAACAATCGATTAACTATCAATCATAAATCCATCACCAATCAGGTTCTGAAACACATCCCTTCCCTTCTCAGTAACCCCTGCTTCCTTGTATAATTATTTATTATATAATCTATGCATCATAGTATCAGAGTGTGATGCAGCACAGATGGAGGCCACTCAGCCCATCATGCCTGTGCCATGTGGTTTGCAAATTTATGTCTCTTGCTCTCTAACTTTTATATGCCTAATATACCTGTCAGACATCGAATGCATTTAGATCTGGTTAACCCTCCAATGTTTTCATTAATCTCCACTTCCCTGTTCCTGGGGACCAATTGCAACTGAACAAGTGAGCGGACAGACAAGTCAGCTGCTCCAGGCTCCAACCTAACCACCAGGTACACGTGAGCATGCTCCAGGGCTGCTGTCCCTCAGGTCCCCTCCTTTGTTCATTACATCTCCCACAGCTGAGATCAAGGAAACAACGGGCTAGGGATTGAATCCCATCCCGCCACTGCCACGGTGTCAGCGTTCAAACGCACTACGTCAGTGCGCTGTTAAAAATCACCGGGATTTTTAAACTTTCACAGATCTACAGTAAAAGAAAGACTTGCATTTATATAGCGCCTTTCATAACCTCAGGACATCCCAAAGCGCTTTACAGCTAATGAAGTACTTTTGAAGTATAGTCACTGTTGTAATGTAGGAAATGCGGCAGGCAATTTGCGCACAGCAAGGTCCCACAAACAGCAATGTGATAATGACCTGATAATCTGTTTATTGGTGATGTTGGTTGAGGGATAAATATTGGCCAGGACACTGCGGAGAACTCCCCTGCTCTTCTTTAAAATAGTGGCGTGGAATCTTTTACATCCACCTGAGAAGGCAGACAGGGCCTCGGTTTAATGTCTGATCCGAAAGATGGCATCTCCGACAATGCAGCACTCTCTCAGCACTGCACTGAAGTGTCAGCCTTGCTTTTGTACTCAAGTCTCATGAGTGGAACTTGAACCCACAACCTTCTGACTCAGAGGTGAGTGTGCTACCAACGGAGCCACAGCTGACATATACATACAGAACGCCAAATAACGGGTTGAGTTACGAGGCTGTAATAGTCACAGGATTCAAGTTGCATCATAAATCAAGAGAGTGAAACTTGAGTCCTTGAAATCAGTTCCTGCATTACACAGAGTCTGATTTTTCATTCCTGGTGGGTATTCTTCTCCCTGTTGTGGGGAAATCCTGAATTACAAGATAGCTGATGTAACTGTCTGTGTGAATTATTTTTCTGACTAAGCTATTTATTTCCTATAATTCACTGTTTCCTGGTGTTTTCACTGCAAAGTTCTGAGGCAGCACATTGATGCTGACTTGTTCGATCTGTGGAGAGCCTGCGAGCCCAGATCTTTTACAAGGGAGCTCATAAGACAGATCAAAGTCATAAATTATTGAAGGCCAAGGGATAGTTCCTGTACTCTGCTAATACAGATTTACTGGTATTTTACAAAGATAAACAGATTATTGCTTACTTCTAAATATTTATAAATCACAAAACGACCATCAAATCCTCACATATCACAAAGCCAAGCTGCGGCTTCAGTTTTTACCAGTTAAACACTGAGGGATTAATGAGACTAAATGTAGTAATGATCAGTTAAAGCCGATGTATTAATGAGGTCGAACGCAGCGCTGATTCATTAAGTCACCTGTGCAGTTGCCTCCACTTCTGTCCAGCTCGTAGCCGTCATCACAAACACAGCGGAACATTCCGGGTAGGTTCTGGCAAGTGCCAAAAACACAAATGTTCTGGAAGGTACACTCATCGATATCTGAAGAGAACACATAGGAACATTAATAGAAGTGTGAGAGGCAAAATCTGACACATCAGCTGTGGGTTTATGCACTGAGTCACATCAGAGAGTTAATACAGCGAGAGTCTTAGTGACACAGGACCCTCGTACACACTGCGTTATTTATCAACAGACATGATAAGAAAGTTGTTGCCAACAAGTTGAATTGTCGGACTGATTACACTTTAGGTCAATGGTCCGATAATGTTTGATACCCACAGAGATAAGATTAAAACAATTAGCGAGATAAACAGAAAATGCTGCAAGCACCCAGTGGGTCATCAGCATCCTCGGTTTCTATTTCAGGTGCTTTCTTTTAATCTGACAAGCGTCTCACGGTCAAGTTCAATAATCAGGACCCTACAATCACTGAACAAACAAAGCGAAGGCCAAAGCCAGCTGGGGGGACAAGGGTCCTGATTACTGCCAGGATGTGGTGAGTCTGACTCTTGCCGTCTGCACTATTCAATGTTAGAAAGACTTGCATTTATATAGCGCCTTTCATGACCACCAGACATCTCAAAGCCCTTTACAGCCAATGCAGTATTTTGAAGTGTAGTCACTGTTGTAATGTGGGAAACGTGGCAGCCAATTTGCGCACAGCAAGCTCCCACAAACAGCAATGTGATAATGACCAGATAATCTGTTTATTGGTGATGTTGATTGAGGGATAAATATTGGTCAAGACACCAGGGATAACTCCCTTGCTCTTCTTCAAAATGGTGCCATAGGATCTTTTACGTCCACCTCAGAGGGCAGACGAGGCTTCGGTTTAACGTCTCATCCAAAAGGCGACACCGCCGACAGTGCAGCACTCCCTCAAAGTGTCAGCTTAAATTTATGTGTTCAGATCCCTGGAGTGGGACTCAAACCCACGACCTTCTGACTCAGAGGTGAGAGTGCTACCCACTGAGCCACAGCTGACACTGTTAACAGCCTTGTGAGAAATGTGACTGAACATTCGCTGACCATCTTGTGGCCCTGTACAGAGCCTTTCTTCCAGCCTTACCTTGGCACGCCTTGCTGTCTTCGGTTGGTGTGAATCCCATTTCGCATTCACAGCGGTATCCCCCGGGAGCGTTCAGACACTGCCCGTTCTCACACAGGTTCACATTTTCTGCGCACTCGTCAACATCTGCATAGAAAAACAGGTCAGCCAGTCGGTAACACAGCGTAAACTTCACTGATACAACCCAGAGTCCTGGGGCTTCCCGGTGACAACTCCTCCTGATACCAGGTTACCCGGGTAATGGGGCCCACAGTGTGTACAGAGAAACCCTCAACTGTACTCAGGATAACCCTGCAGGTAACAAAAAATCCCCCTTACCCTCCCTGCTATAACTTGGTTATTAATTTTATAATCTAACCCGATTGGTCTCCCCAGCACGAGGGGTAATACTCGGCAAGTTCTTTTATGACCTGGAAGTAAAGCTGATCAGCTTACATGACTTTGAAAGTGGGGACAAAAATATCTTCAGCATTTTTGAAATGATGAATATTTATTTATAATTCCATTCTGCACATGTTACACATGGACAAATCAAATTGTAAGCTATTGTATATGCAACAAAAAATGTATGTCTCCACATTACTTGATTAATGCCCCTTGTGTGCTAAGTAAGCACATTTCTTATAAACACATATCCAATTTCCCGATCGTGTGGTGAGGAAATCTCCAGAAGGATTGTTTCCTGGATTCTTGCTGGTTTCTCTATTTAATGATTATAGCCTCTTCAAGTAGAAAAAATTCATCCATTTATATAGCAGGGGGTCTCAGTACTGGGGGATCCTCCCTGTTTATATAGCAGGGGGTCTCAGTGCTGGGGGATCCTCCCTATTTATATAGCAGGGGGTCTCAGTACTGGGGGATCCTCCCCATTTATATAGCAGGGGGTCTCAGTGCTGGGGGATCCTCCCTATTTATATAGCAGGGGGTCTCAGTGCTGGGGGATCCTCCCTATTTATATAGCAGGGGGTCTCAGTGCTGGGGGATCCTCCCCATTTATATAGCAGGGGGTCTCAGTGCTGGGGGATCCTCCCTATTTATATAGCAGGGGGTCTCAGTGCTGGGGGATCCTCCCCATTTATATAGCAGGGGGTCTCGGTACTGGGGGATCCTCCCCATTTATATTGCAGGGGGTCTCAGTGCTGGGGGATCCTCCCCATTTATATAGCAGGGGGTCTCAGTGCTGGGGGATCCTCCCCATTTATATTGCAGTGGGTCTCAGTGCTGGGGGATCCTCCCCATTTATATAGCAGGGGGTCTCGGTACTGGGGGATCCTCCCCATTTATATAGCAGGGGGTCTCAGTACTGGGGGATCCTCCCGATTTATATAGCAGGGGGTCTCGGTACTGGGGGATCCTCCCTATTTATATAGCAGGGGGTCTCAGTACTGGGGGATCGTCCCTATTTATATAGCAGGGGGTCTCGGTACTGGGGGATCCTCCCTATTTATATAGCAGGGGGTCTCAGTACTGGGGGATCGTCCCTATTTATATAGCAGGGGGTCTCGGTACTGGGGGATCCTCCCTATTTATATAGCAGGGGGTCTCAGTGCTGGGGAATCCTCCCCATTTATATAGCAGGGGGTCTCGGTGCTGGGGGATGCTCCCTATTTATATAGCAGGGGGTCTCAGTGCTGGGGGATCCTCCCTATTTATATAGCAGGGGGTCTCAGTGCTGGGGGATCCTCCCCATTTATATAGCAGGGGGTCTCGGTACTGGGGGATCCTCCCCATTTATATAGCAGGGGGTCTAGGTGCCGGGAGATCCTCCCCATTTATATAGCAGGGTGTCTCAGTGCCGGGAGATCTTCCCCATTTATATAGCAGGGGGTCCCAGTGCTGGGGGATCCTCCCCATTTATATAGCAGGGGGTCTCAGTGCTGGGGGATGCTCCCTATTTATATAGCATGGGTTCTCAGTGCTGGGGGATCCTCCCCATTTATATAGCAGGGGGTCCCAGTGCTGGGGGATGCTCCCTATTTATATAGCAGTGGTTCTCAGTGCTGGGGGATCCTCCCTATTTATATAGCAGGGGGTCTCAGTGCTGGGGGATCCTCCCCATTTATATAGCAGGGGTTCTCAGTGCTGGGGGATCCTCCCCATTTATATAGCAGGGGGTCCCAGTGCTGGGGGATCCTCCCTATTTATATAGCAGGGGGTCTCAGTGCCGGGAGATCTTCCCCATTTATATAGCAGGGGTTCTCAGTGCTGGGGGATCCTCCCCATTTATATAGCAGGGGGTCTCAGTGCTGGGGGATCCTCCCCATTTATATAGCAGGGGGTCTCGGTGCCGGGAGATCCTCCCTATTTATATAGCAGGGGGTCTCAGTGCTGGGGGATCCTCCCTATTTATATAGCAGGGGGTCTCGGTGCTGGGGGATCCTCCCCATTTATATAGCAGGGGGTCTCGGTGCCGGGAGATCCTCCCCATTTATATAGCAGAGGGTCTCAGTGCCGGGAGTTCCTCCCTATTTATATAGCAGAGGGTCTCAGTGCCGGGAGATCCTCCCCATTTATATAGCAGGGCGTCCCAGTGCTGGGGGATCCTCCCCATTTATATAGCAGAGGGTCTCAGTGCTGGGGGATCCTCCCCATTTATATAGCAGTGCGTCCCAGTGCTGGGGGATCCTCCCCATTTATATAGCAGTGCGTCCCAGTGCTGGGGGATCCTCCCCATTTATATAAAATAACAACAGTAAATGCTGGAAAAACTCAGCAGGCCAGGCAGCATCCGTGGAGAGAGAAACAGAGTTAACGTTTCAGGTCGAAGACCTTTCGTCAGAACTGGAAAAAAGCAGGAAAAGGAACTGATTTTAAAGCAAGTTTAGGGGCTGGGAAATGGGGCAGGGGATGAAAGAACAAAAGGGAAGGTCTGTGGTAGGATGGAAGGCAGGAGAAGTAAAGAGGCATTAAAAGCTATTCAAGGCAAGAGGAGATGGTAATTGGACAGGTTAAGAAACAAAGGATGGCTCTAGATGGAGTGTGAATTGTGCTGGCAGGATGAAGGACAGCTGCCATGTGGGAAAAAAAAGCACAAACAAAAAGTGTGGATAAAAAATATATGTGATAGGGGCCGAGGTTATGATCTGAAATTGTTGAACTCGATGTTGAGTCCAGAAGGCTGTAAAGTGCCTAATCGGAAGATGAGGTGCTGTTCCTTGAGATTACGCTGAGCTTCCGTGGAACAATGCAAGAGGCCGAGGACGGTGAGGTCTGAGTGGGAATGGAGCGGTGAATTAAAGTGACAGGCGACCGGAAGCTCGGGGTCCCCCTTACGGACTGAACGGAGGTGTTCCGCAAAGCGGTCACGCAATCTGCGTTTAGTCTCCCCAATGTAGAAACATAGAAACATGGAAGACAGGAGCAGGAGTAGGCCATTCGGCCCCTCGAGCCTGCTCCACCATTCAATGAGATCATGGCTGATCACATTTATATAGCAGGGGGTCTCAGTGCTGGGGGATCCTCCCCATTTATATTGCAGGGGGTCTCAGTGCTGGGGGATCCTCCCCATTTATATTGCAGGGGGTCTCAGTGCTGGGGGATCCTCCCTATTTATATAGCAGGGGGTCTCAGTGCTGGGGGATCATCCCCATTTATATAGCAGGGGTCTCAGTGCTGGGGGATCCTCCCCATTTATATAGCAGGGGGTCTCAGTGCTGGGGGATCCTCCCTATTTATATAGCAGGGGGTCTCAGTGCTGGGGGATCCTCCCCATTTATATAGCAGGGGGTCTCAGTGCTGGGGGATCCTCCCCATTTATATAGCAGGGGGTCTCAGTGCTGGGGGATCCTCCCTATTTATATAGCAGGGGGTCTCAGTGCTGGGGGATCCTCCCCATTTATATAGCAGGGGATCTCAGTGCTGGGGGATCCTCCCCATTTATATAGCAGGGGATCTCAGTGCTGGGGGATCCTCCCTATTTATATAGCAGGGGATCTCAGTGCTGGGGGATCCTCCCCATTTATATAGCAGGGGTTCTCAGTGCTGGGGGATCCTCCCCATTTATATAGCAGGGGTTCTCAGTGCTGGGGGATCCTCCCTATTTATATAGCAGGGGATCTCAGTGCTGGGGGATCCTCCCCATTTATAT
Source organism: Somniosus microcephalus (assembly GCF_052327205.1). Lineage (NCBI taxonomy): Eukaryota > Metazoa > Chordata > Chondrichthyes > Squaliformes > Somniosidae > Somniosus > Somniosus microcephalus. Next base: position 39,516,002 of record NC_140999.1, on the reverse strand, counting down.
AGCAGGGGTTCTCAGTGCTGGGGGATCCTCCCTATTTATATAGCAGGGGATCTCAGTGCTGGGGGATCCTCCCCATTTATATAGCAGGGGTTCTCAGTGCTGGGGGATCCTCCCCATTTATATATCAGGGGATCTCAGTGCTGGGGGATCCTCCCCATTTATATTGCGGGAGTCCCTGTAGAATCTGCTCTGTGGATGCTGTGGACCAGGATCCACAGCTCCGGTGAGAACACAAAGTCAGCTACCTATGAAACTCTTTAAAAGCTGTGACTCATTTCAATTCTAATTGGGCTAGATTGCTGGCGAATTCCTGTACAAAGAAGTGATAGAGAAACTGTTAGGCCAGAAATGGTTCATTACTGTTTGTAGTTTATGGGCTTCCTCTTTGTACTGTGCTGAAAAGCAGATTCTTTAAAGATGATTCTTTTAAGACCCTCAGTCAGGTCAATAGTGTTGATTACCATCCGATACCATCTGATGTATGGGTGTGGGAAACATTTACTGAGCAACTCCCTGCATTAGAAGCAATGGCATAATCTAATCAGGTCAGCTCTAACATAGACAAGATTTGTCAAACACCACAGGTGGCTACGGCATGTTTTTGTGTATGTGTTACGGTATTTACTGCTCATTGTCCGAGTAAAGTGCCTCTATCTCCAAGATTGATTTTTGAAAGGCAAGACTTTGTAGGATAGAAACTTTTGATACACTGGTTGTTTATGGAAAGACTCTGCTCCATGGGTAAGCCACCTACATAATTGCAAGCTGGGTTGCAATTGTTGGGGAGTGGAGAGCTACTCCTTTCCAAGACATTGTCTGCACATCTGCAAAGAAAGCCAAACAAATGATGTGTTTGCCTGTTCCTTTCAATGCACTGTTATTCAGATTGATAAACAATTGCTTGCTTCTGCAAATGACTCTATTTGAATAAACCTGGTTGGTAAATGTGTCTGTTAAGACAGTGAGGGGGAGAAATTGGGTATAGCCCTGTTTGGGGCGCTAGTCCTGGCGAAGCGCAAAGCCTAGCGCCAGGCGAATTTTAGCGCCACCTGGTGCGATATTGGGTCGTTGCGCCCCTGTGGGTGATTGCGGCGCTAAATCAAGCGCTACACGAGACTCCTAAGGCGCTAAGCCGGCGGCGCTACCCAATTTCGCGGCGGCGGGGCACAGCGCAGGTGCTGTCAATAATCACTTACCCTGAGACACACAGACGCCGGTCAGCTCTTAAAGGGGCGGGTCAATTAGGATCACCAGACACAGCACTTCCTGGCACGCCTTAAATTCAGCGCTAACTTACCTGAGGCGCTCCATTCTCTCAAGACATGGAGAGGGTGAGGCAGAGGGCTGAGCGCTTCACCGAGATGGCCCTTGAGGCTTTGGTTGGCGCTGTGGAGCGCAGGTGAGACATCCTGTACCCTCAGGATGGGAGGAGGGCTCAAAGTGCCGACTACCGGCGAGCATGGAGGGATGTGGCCACCAGAGTGGCCTGCAGAAGCGTGGTGCCCAGGAGCGCGGTGCAGTGCCGGAAGAAGTTCAACGGCCTCATTCGAGTCGTCAGGGTGAGTGCCTTTTCCACGATCATCTTCATCCCTCCATCTGCACCTGACTTAATGGCTAGAGGGTGCCCGAACCCCCAAAGGCCATCTGTCAGCCAGCACCCATGGCCCTTGCAGGAAACACACACGCACATTCAGCTCAATGCATAGTGTCAGGGCTATTCTACCATGGGGGGGCATGTGATGTCTGCTCAGTGCAGCATGCTTCAACACTTCCCGTCCTTTCTCCTACAGGCGAAGCTGGCCAGGAACCGCCGTGAACAGATGGCCACAGGAGGAGGCCGGCCTGACCTGCAGATCCTCAGCGATTTGGAACAACGAGTGCAGAGGATAGTGGGACACCGGCTGACAGGCCCTGTCGCCTCTGGAGCTGCCGATCCCAGAGTGGCCACCTTTTTGATCTCTCTCCTACCAATTGTTCCCCCCCACCAGCATGATTCTCCACTGCCGAGCCACTACAGTACATTGCAGCACTTATGTCTCCCTCACTGCCACCCTGTCCTCACGCTAAAGCCACTCCTGTACCTCCCTGCTTTCAGATGGTGATTCGCCAGGTGAGGAGGCGGGCCCTCAAGCTGCCACGATGAGTGACTCGGGATGCGAGGACTAGGAGGAAGCCGGGCCATCCCAACCAGCCTCAGGCGAGCTAGCCCAACGGCAGACTGGGGGCACAACTTCCGTGGAGGGGGGCGGGGGGACCAGCTCAGAGGAGGAGGCAGCTCCAGGCACCAGCGGGCTGCAGCAACGCAGGGGGGGTAGGGTAGCTCGGGTGCCGTCTCCCCGGAGGGCGAGTCAGGCCGCCAGAGCTGCTGCACAGAGCGCAGAGGAGGTGCGTGCCCTCAATGAAATGAGCGCCCAGGCTGGCCGGAGGCACACTGAGCTCATGGCTGCAATGGCAAGGTTGGCTGGAACCATCGAGACACTGGCGCGGAGTGTCCAAGAGATCGGCGCAGCACAGGCCCAGAGTGCGGTGGACTTCGGGTCAGCATTGGAAAGGTCTGTCCAGGGCTTCGGCGAAGCAATGGAAAGGTCTGTCCAGGGCTTCGGCGAAGCACTGGAAAGGAGTGTCCAGGGCTTCACCGAAGCAATGGACAGGAGTGTCCAGGGCTTCACCGAAGCACTGGCACCTGCCACGCAAGTGCTGAGTGCTGCCACGCAGTCACTCGCTGGTCTCCTGCATACGCAGATTGAGGCCAGGCGACCAGTGACTGCTGCCATCCTCGATGGCTCAGCCAGGATTACCCGGGGCCCTCAGAGCACCACAGCAGGCCAGCAATCTGTGCTGCAGCAGATTGCTCCGGATGCTGAGGTGCTGCCCCGTGGTAGTGCCAGTGTGTTGCTGGAGAAGGGAGGTGCTGTCCTCTCTCAAGATGACAGCATTCCTGCTGCCACCACTGGCACTTCCCCACTCCAGCTGCCACCACCTGCAGGACAGACTGCTTCCACCCATGCACAGGTGGAGCAGTCAGCAGCTGGGCCCTCTAGGCCCAGAGGTCGTCCAGGCCGCACCTCAGGGGCATCTGCACTCAGGGACAGTCAGCAGGCCTCCCCCAGCCTTGCTGCAGTCACTGGGGTCGCATTAAGGAGGAGCTGCAGGGAGGGAAGGGGCAAGACCCGCAAGAGACCGAGATCCCCATCAGGGGGCAAGGAGTAAAGGGGGGGATCATGAAGCCTCTGCTGAGGTCGAATCAAGGCCATGGAGGATGCCATGATAGAACTTTATGTTTTGGCAAATCTCACGGGAGGGAGAGTCAATAATGTGTTTTTGTTATTTAAGGTTTCTGTGGCTTTTGGTTTTTCATGGTGGAATGACGCACTTTTTCTGTATTAAAACACTTTATTCATTTACAATGGCCATGTCTGCTTTTTACATGCATTTTGCCTGTCACAGGCTTGGGGGTATGAGGGCGGTTCCATTCCTGTTCTTGGAATGGCTACAAGCATTCACTGAGAGGGGCCTAGAAGCGACTTGTGATCAGCCTCTGATGCACGGCCCTTCCAGTTAGTCCCTCCCTCCCAACTTGGTCCTCCTCCTCCTCCTCTGCTGGTGCGTCAATGTCTGGTGGCATTGGCTGGGAACGTAGGATAGCGAGGTTATGGAGCATGCAGCAAACAACGACGAAGTGCGAGACTCGCTCAGGCGAGTACTGCAGTGCTCCCCCGGAATGGTCCAGACAGCGGAACCGCTGCTTCAGCACGCCGATTGTGTGTTCCACTATGTTCCTCGTCACCTGATGGCTCGCATTGTAGTGTTCCTCAGCAGGGGTACTGGGCATCTGGAGTGGAGTCATCAGCCACGGGCACAGAGGATAGCACTTGTCCCCGAGAAGCCAGCCTTCTGGGTGAGCCGGGGCCTCGAAAAGGTCAGCAACAGACGTCTGGCGCAGGATGAAGGCGTCATGGCTGCTGCCTGGGAACTGCGCATTGACTGCGAGGATCAGCTGTCGGTGGTCACAGACCAGCTGGACATTCAAGGAATGGAACCCCTTGCGGTTGCGGAAATCCTCCGGATTGAAAGCAGGTGCCCGCAAAGCCACGTGCGTGCAGTCAATGGCACCCTGCACCATGGGGAAGTCCGCTATTGCTGTGAAGCCCTCTGCGCACTCCAGCTGCTTGTCCGAGGTCATTGGGAAGGAGATGTAGTGGCGCCTCCTTTTAAACAGGGCATCAGTCACTTGACGGATGCAGCAATGCACCGCAAACTGCGAGATGCTGGCTATGTCCCCAGATGCGGCCTGAAAAGAGCCGCTCGCGTAGAAGTTCAGGGCAACAGTCATCTTCACAGCCACCGACAGAGATGTCCTGCACCTTATCTGAGGCTGCAGATCTGCCCGAAGCAGGTGGCACAGCTCAGTCACCACCTCCTTTCTAAATTGCAGCCTTCTGACACACTGCTCCTCCGACATGGTCATGTAGGAAAACTGCTGTCGGAAAACCCTGGCAGCGTAAGGTCTGGTGTGGCGACATCTGTTGGCCCTCCTCCGTCTGGCCATGGCCGCCCCCCTCTCCCTGCGTCTCAGTGCCCTTTCCAGATGATGCAGCAGCAGGACGTTCCCCTCCAATGCAGCCCCCATAATAAGTGTGCACAGGAAGTGCTCCCGTTGTGAAAGCTCACCAGCAGCAAGGCGATGGTCAGAAGATTGAAGTTCCTCTGCCTGTGCGGCCTCAGTGGTCAGAAGGCTTTCTGTGTGCAGCTCAGCAACTCTTTGTAGCTCACGAAGAAGTTGTGCTCCAGAAATGGCTGCCGCTTTTAAACCACACCAGTCCCCTTTAAATAGCGCTCCCCCAGGCCGAGAGCGGTTGGGTAAGGTTCCCTGTAAGCTGTCACTATTAGCGCCAGGCGCAACGGAGGGGGGGCGCCACCGAATTTCTGGTCCGGGGCGCCTAAAATGCGTTGCACACTCAAATGACGTCACAATCTGCCTGCGACCATGAGCGGTCGCTAAGAGTTTGGTCGGCGCTAAATGCATGCTCAATATGGGGCGAGGTGCTAGGCTCCTTGCGCCTGCCTGGAAATTGGCTAGCGCCCCACTTTTTGGCCTCTTTAGGCGTTAATCGGTGGCGCAGCCAACCGAATTTCTCCCCCTGAGTGTCTGGAGTGACTGATACTAATCATGTGCTGGGCATGAGAAACAAAGAGCTGGATTTTATCAATGGAGGCGAGTAGGAGGCGGGACTCCCACTTTTGGGGTTGTAGTCCCGCCTCCATCGAGTTGTGGCCAACCCACTCGATTTTCCCTTGATTGACCTTGTTGAGCCAGCCCAGCGGGCTCAGCAGGCCAATTAAGGGTCACCTGGCAACAGGTGATGTCACAGACAGACATTTCATCTGTCAAGAGCTTTTGACAGATGAAATATCAGCGTTTGACAGCTCTTTGAAGCTGTCAAACACTGACAATCTGTACTCTAAGTTAATTCCTTCCTCTCAGGCTGATTTAGAGCTCTCTCCAGAACAGAAAGCAAAGGCTGCAGCTTTTGACAGCTGGGGCCATTCTGCTTTCTGTGCCGGTGGGCTGAGGGACTCCCGAGACCTGAAGGAAGGAAGGCTGTAAAGATAAGTAAAACTTCTTTAAACACTTTACACACACCAAACACACTTACCTCTGCACTCATGCACCCATCACTCACCTGAACACCGGACATCTCGAACCCTCCAAGTCCTTCAGCCCGGCAGTCCACCTTGCTAACTTGGCGTGGTTTGGAGCCGTCGGGCCGCCCACACTTCAGGGATAAAAATAGGGATTAGGCTAAAAACTGCCTGTTAACTACCTGTTAACAGGCAGTTAATTGGCACTAATCCCCTTCCCGCCTCGGGGAGGTGGCTCCCAGCACAGGGTGGGTATCTGCCTCCTGGGAAACGGGCATGGAGGTGGGTTGGGGCGGGATGGGTTTGTGCCCCCCGATTTTGTGATTTTAACACTCCACGCGCCTCCAGTCCCGCCTCCACGGCCCTGCGAAATTCTAGCCCAAAGTGTCTGGAGAAGCCTGAATCACAGGCCTACATCTCTGACTTCTGGACTGGGGCCACCCAGAGACAGGAAAACTCTGGTAGCACCTCTGCCTGGAAAGATGGGTGGGCGAACCTCTCGAGGCGGTTCCTGCAGCTTCTGGTGACAGCAGTATTTACTGTGAATTGTTGGAAAGTAAAGGGTTTAAAGACAGCACCAGAGACAACAGCAGGAGAAGTAGCCTCAAAGTCACAAAAACTGTGCATAATTCTGACAACCAATCATCAGACTTGCCACCTGATCCAGACTTTCCCACTCTTTCAGAGCGTGGTGCAGCCTGACATCCCAGACAGGCAGCCTGACATCCCAGACAGGCAGCTTGACATCCCAGACAGACCACAGCAGTTCAGTCTGTCTCTCTCTTTTATCTTCTCATCGGGAACCCATTACCTGAGCAGCTGAAGCCGTCCCCGCTGAAGCCGTCCTTACAGGCGCAGCGATACGAGCCTGGCGTGTTCATGCAGTTGGCGCTGGGATTGCACTGGTGCTCCTCGGTGGCACACTCATCCAGATCTGCAACGGGAAGATCAAAGGTCATCGGAAGTCAAATCCCAAGTGAACACAAATCCCTCAGGCCAGCAGGCACCACACAGCAATCACCTCATGGTAAGAGCTGGAACCTCCTCATTCCTCAGCACTTCATACCGAACATGTTAACGTCCCCACAATAATATCGTTACTACAATATTACAAACTCCAGGTATTATTTTTAATATTTATATCTAGCTGTGAACATTTATTGTCACCCCGGCTGATCCTCCCCCTCTCTAGCTCAAGGGTGCTGAGGCCAATTGCTGCGTCCCAACTGCTGCCCCGGGCTGAAATATGTTACCTTGGCACAGACTGGGGATAGGACCTGGGACCTTTATGGCCCAGTGCCACACCATTACGCCAGGCAGTGGGGGCACGGAGTCGTTAAACAGCCAGTGTCTTCATGAATGGGCATCAGCAAATCGCCAGGGAGTCCGGGGCGGGGGGTGGGGAGGGAGATCCAAGCATTATTATCAGCACAAGGGCTCACAGAGATGTGATGTGATGATGTGACTTATGTCACCACCTTACATAAGCAAATCAAAAAACAGGCTTGCCAAACTCTATTCCATAAAGACACCGGCCCTTTAAACAATAGACACAAGTTCACGGTTATCTCAGGCACAGTTAACTCGGATAACAGACTGTAATTATGATTAACTTAACTGGACCAGAAGCATAAATACTGTGGCTACAAGAGCAGGTCAGAGGCTGGTTATTCTGCGGTGAGTGTCTCAACTCCTGACTCCCCAAAGCCTTTCCACCATCTACAGGGCACAAGTCAGGATTGTGATGGACTACTCGCCACTTGCCTGGATGAGTGCAGCTCCAACAACACTCAAGAAACTTGACACCATCCATGACAAAGCAGCCTGCCTGACTTAGAAGTATATCGCTGTTCCTTCATCGTCGCAAGGTCAAAATCCTGGAACTCCCTCCCTAACGGCACTGTGGGAGTACCTTCACCACACGGACTGCAGTGGTTCAAGAAGGCGGTTCACCACCTCCTTCGCAAGGGCAATTAATGCTGGCCTTGCCAGCGATGCCCACAGCCAATGAAAGAATTAAAAAAAATTAAGCATGCGTGATGATATTTTAATTGTTATGCTCATAAAGAGCTGGATTTAGGGAGTCTAAGATTTCAAGGCATTCTTTCCGAACACAACGAAAGCATTGGGAATCCTTTTTTAACAAAAGTGGTTAGACAGAGTTCCCTGATTCGTTTCTCCTTGTTGAAAATGAAGTTGGTTTCCCCGATTCAGCTGAACAAAAGCCTGTTCACCGACATACTCACCAATGCACTCGAGTCCGTCTCCGATCCATCCGTCACGACATTTGCACTTGAAGCTCCCTGGCACGTTCACACAAGAGGCGTGCATGTCACAGTTGTGAGCTCCGATTTCACACTCATCAATATCTGTGAAAAAGTAGAAGAAGCTTTGAGCAACTCGGCTTTAAGGGTGCTCAAAGGCTCCGGCACATTCCAGCTTACAGAATGACTCAAAATAGCAAATTTGTCTCAGGAAATGAAGGGTTAAGGAACCATATTTTGTGGAGATTAATTTGCTTCAATGACAGAATATTCTAGAATGCATTAGAATGTTGTAAGAAGCTCTGGTACAATGTGGAAAAAGTCCTGGGTGAAATCCTGATTCATTACTTTTTCTATATTAAGTGCTGATCTCATTCTTTCATACGATACAACTCCTCAGGGCGCTAATGTAATGGCAGGCACCCAATGTGCAGCAGCTCAGCACAGACAATGTGGTCAGCCAACAGGTAACAAACCTGTTTATTGATTTGCAAAGGGCGCTGGAAGACTGGGCACAGAGTGGGCACAAGGTTCATTAGAAGTTTAGAACCACAGAAGTTTACAACACAAACGGAGGCCATTTGACCCACTGTGTCTGCTAGAGTAATCCAAAACTAATCCCACTGTTCCGCTCTCTCCCTCTATCCCTACATCTTCCTTTGCTTCAAATATTTATCCATTTACCCCATAAAAGATGCAATGGTCTCTGCCTCAACTAATCCTTGTGGCAAAGCATTTCACGCTCCAGAAACACACTACATAAAGACATTGTTCTAACCACTCACTTATTGACAATTTAAAATTGATGACCCCTTGTTACTGACCTTCCCAACCAGAAGAAATCGTATTTTCCTATTCACCCTATCAAAAATGTTTTATAATTTTAAAAATCTGTATTAACTCTCGTCATGGATTTGCCTGCTCCATTAGAAATTGTCCCAATATCTCAAGTATTTCCTCATAACTATAGATTTCCAACCCTGGCATCATTCTCGTGAATCTACACTCTCTTTGGCTTTAATGTCCTTTCTATTATGGATGCCTAAAACTGCACATAGAAAGAAAGTCTTGCATTTATATAGCGCCTTTCACAGCTTCAGGACGTCCCAAAGCGCTTTACAGCCAATTGAGTCCTTTTCAAGTGTAGTCACTGTTGCAATGTAGGAAAATGGGCGGAGATGAGGAAAGTAAGGTTAGAGGCAGGAACAACCTACCTCATTTGGATGCTTATGCCAGGTTTGCACCTACTGCAAGCTCAGGCCCAGTTGCGCTTATTTGAGAAAGCTCCGGAAATGCCATGACAGCATAGTGGGGGTGTAGATTTGACAGTCTGAGTGTTCCCCAGGCACAGCAAAGAGGAAACTCTTCCCTCTGGTCTCAACCCAGTACTTAATGGGCATGAGCTTACAGCACAAAACTACCCCTAATTAGGCCCTAAGTCAACAATCTCACTCAGAGAGGCCCCAGGATGGCTGGAGTGGGAAATGGAAAAATGTCACACTGGAGGTCCTCTTCTGAGGCTGGGGCTCAGGTATGTTGCTGGGACAGAGGTAGGGGCTGCTGCATCACCCTGGGAGTGTCTGATGGAACCGTGTAGATTTTAGGAGAAAGGGAAGACTGAGGGAGACAAGGAATTCCAAAATTTCAGATCCTGGGAAAGAGCGAAGTAGAGTAGGAGACGATGCGATGCGCCTTGATTTCAACACGGTGAGAATGCAGGGAGTGCAAGAGTATGTAGGCCAGGGTGCTGGCAGCTTAAACAGAATAATACAGTGCCACATTAAACTGACTTGGAAATATTTGCAACGCTTGCATTAAACTCTGAACAAAGGGCCTTTGATTTGATTTCAGTTTGAGTTTTAACTTCAATGGTAAGTCTGCAGGAGAACAAAGTGATGAGCTAAGGTTCCCACCTGTGCACCCTGTCGTTCCTTTCTTCACAAAGTATCCCAGCTGGCAATGGCAGATGAAAGAGCCTTTGGTGTTCTCACAGTCGCCATGAAGACAGATGTTAGGATTCAGGTCACACTCATTAACATCTGGAAGGAAAGTTCAAAATGAAAGATTTTTTTTCCATACTAAATAATGAAACTGGAGCAGGACGGAAGTTAATTAAAGTCACTGGTTTACAGGTTGAATCCGCCATATTAGTAATGAGGGTGTAGTAGCTTAAATTCAAGTATTGTGCTGTGCAATTTCAATCAGTTACAGACGAGAGTCTGTTTTGTGATAACTACACAGCAAAAGTCATTGAGTCTGTCCCTCCCCCACTCCCTCCCTCCCCTAATCCCCACACCCACCAGAACAGGCTCCCTCCCTCCCCCCAACTCACCACTGGCTCCCTCCCTCCCCCAACTCACCACTGGCTCCCTCCCTCCCCCAAATCACCACTGGCTCCCTCCCTCCCCAAACTCACCACTGGCTCCCTCCCTCCCTCCCCCAACTCACCACTGGCTCCCTCCCTCCCCCAAATCACCACTGGCTGCCTCCCTCCCCAACTCACCACTGGCTCCCTCCCTCCCCCAACTCACCACTGGCTCCCCTCCCTCCCCCACTCACCACTGGCTGCCTCCCTCCCCACTCACCACTGGCTCCCTCCCCAACTCACCACTGACTCCCTCCCTTTCCCAACTCACCACTGGCTCCCTCCCTCCCCCCAGCTCACCACTGGCTCCCTCCCTCCCCCCAACTCACCACTGACTCCCTCCCTCCCCAACTCACCACTGGCTCCCTCCCTCTCCCAACTCACCACTGACTCCCTCCCTCCCCCACTCACCACTGGCTCCCTCCCTCCCCAACTCACCACTGACTCCCTCCCTCCCCCACTCACCACTGGCTCCCTCCCTCTCCCAACTCACCACTGACTCCCTCCCTCCCCCAACTCACCACTGGCTCCCTCCCTCCCCCAACTCACCACTGGCTCCCTCCCCCAACTCACCACTGGCTCCCTCCCTCCCCAACTCACCACTGGCTCCCTCCCTCTCCCAACTCACCACTGGCTCCCTCCCTCCCCAACTCACCACTGGCTCCCTCCCTCCCCCAACTCACCACTGACTCCCTGCCTCTCCCAACTCACCACTGACTCCCTCCCTCCCCAACTCACCACTGGCTCCCTCCCTCCCCAACTCACCACGAGCTCCCTCCCTCCCCCAACTCACCACTGACTCCCTCCCTCTCCCAACTCACCACTGACTCCCTCCCTCCCCAACTCACCACTGGCTCCCTCCCTCTCCCAACTCACCACTGGCTCCCTCCCTCCCCCCAACTCACCACTGGCTGCCACCCTCCCCCACTCACCACTGATTCCCTCCCTCTCCCAACTCACCACTGACTCCCTCCCTCCCCAACTCAATACTGGCTCCCTCCCTCCCCAACTCACCACTGGCTCCCTCCCTCCCCAACTCACCACTGGCTGCCTCCCTCTCCCAACTCACCACTGGCTCCCTCCCTCCCCCACTCACCACTGGCTCCCTCCCTCCCCCCAACTCACCACTGACTCCCTCCCTCTCCCAACTCACCACTGACTGCCTCCCTCCCCAACTCACCACTGGCTCCCTCCCTCCCCCCAACTCACCACTGGCTCCCCCCCTCCCCCCAACTCACCACTGACTCCCTCCCTCTCCCAACTCACCACTGGCTCCCTCCCTCCCCCCAACTCACCACTGGCTCCCTCCCTCCCCCACTCACCACTGACTCCCTCCCTCCCCCCAACTCACCACTGGCTGCCTCCCTCCCCCACTCACCACTGGCTCCCTCCCTCCCCCCAACTCACCACTGGCTCCCTCCCTCCCCCACTCACCACTGGCTCCCTCCCTCCGCAACTCACCACTGGCTCCCTCCCTCCCCCCAACTCACCACTGGCTCCCTCCCTCCCCAACTCACCACTGGCTCCCTCCCTCTCCCAACTCACCACTGGCTCCCTCCCTCTCCCAACTGACCACTGACTCCCTCCCTCCCCAACTCACCACTGGCTCCCTCCCTCCCCAACTCACCACTGACTCCCTCCCTCCCCCCAACTCACCACTGGCTCCCTCCCTCCTCAACTCACCACTGGCTCCCTCCCTCCCCAACTCACCACTGGCTCCCTCCCTCCCCAACTCACCACTGGCTCCCTTCCTCTCCCAACTCACCACGGGCTCCCTCCCTCCCCCACTCACCACTGGCTCCCTCCCTCCCCAACTCACCACTGGCTCCCTCCCTCCCCAACTCACCACTGGCTCCCTCCCTCTCCCAACTCACCACTGGCTCCCTCCCTCCCCAACTCACCACTGGCTCCCTCCCTCCCCAACTCACCACTGGCTCCCTCCCTCCCCAACTCACCACTGGCTCCCTCCCTCCCCCCAACTCACCACTGGCTCCCTCCCTCCCCCCAACTCACCACTGGCTCCCTCCCTCCCCCCAACTCACCACTGGCTCCCTCCCTCCCCCCAACTCACCACTGGCTCCCTCCCTCTCCCCAACTCACCACTGGCTCCCTCCCTCCCCCCAACTTACCGCTGGCTCCCTCCACCACCCCCCCCCGCACTCACCACTGGCTCCCTCCACCACCCCCCCCCCACTCACCACTGGCTCCCTCCCTCCCCCCAACTCACCACTGGCTCCCTCCCTCCCCCAACTTAATTACTGGCTCCCTCCATCCCCCCACTCACCACTGGCTCCCTCCACCCCCCCCCCAACTCACCACTGGCTCCCTCCCTCCCCCAATTCACCACTGGATCCCTCCATCCTCCAACTCACCACTGGCTCCCTCCCTCCCCACTCACCACTGGCTCCCTCCCTCCCCAACTCACCACTGGCTCCCTCCCTCCCCACTCACCACTGGCTCCCTCCCTCCCCACTCACCACTGGCTCCCTCCCTCCCCAACTCACCACTGGCTCCCTCCCTCCCCACTCACCACTGGCTCCCTCCCTCCCCAACTCACCACTGGCTCCCTCCCTCCCCACTCACCACTGGCTCCCTCCATCCCCCCACTCACCACTGGCTCCCTCCACCACCCCCCCCCCACTCACCACTGGCTCCCTCCCTCCCCCCAACTTACCGCTGGCTCCCTCCCTCCCCCAACTTAATTACTGGCTCCCTCCATCCCCCCACTCACCACTGGCTCCCTCCACCCACCCCCCCCAACTCACCACTGGCTCCCTCCCTCCCCAACTTACCACTGGCTCCCTCCCTCCTCAGCTCACCACTGGCTCCCTCCCTCCCCCAATTCACCACTGGATCCCTCCACCCCCCTACTCACCACTGGATCCCTCCATCCTCCGACTCACCACTGGATCTGTTCCTTCCCCCACTCACCACTGGATCCCTCCATCCCCCCACTCACCACTGGCTCCCTCCCTCCCCAACTCACCACTGGCTCCCTCCCTCCCCAACTCACCACTGGCTCCCTCCCTCCCCCCACTCGCCACTGGCTTCCTCCCTTCCCCAAGTCACCACTGGATCTGTCCCTCCCCCAACTCACCACTGGCTCCCTCCATCCCCCAACTCACTACTGGATCTGTCCCTCCCCCAACTCACCACTGGCTCCCTCCATCCCCCAACTCACCACTGGATCCCTCCATCCCCCCACTCACCACTGGCTCCCTCCCTCCCCAACTCACCACTGGCTCCCTCCCTCCCCAACTTACCACTGGCTCCCTCCCTCCCCAACTCACCACTGGCTCCCTCCCTCAACTCACCACTGGGTCCGTCCCTCCTCCCATGAACCGCCATCTCATCCCTCCTCCCACACCACTCGTCCGTCCCTCCCATGAATCACAGTGTCTGTTTCTCCCTCCAGGTGCAAGTAGGAGACACTAAAATCCCATCAGTCTGGTGATGGGCTTCGTGACCTTGTGTAAAAACAAACTTTGCTCCACGTGAGTCGGCCTGTCTCCAGTGAGCAATGTGCCCTCAGTGCTGTAACCCATGCCAAGTGACCCACGCCATGTGACCTGCCCTGGATCATTGTTACCAGGGAACTGGGTCTCAAATGGAAGGAGCGACATCATCATTAAAATCAACAACCAGTATGTGAAAAATTGTCAATAATTCTGAAATATTCTCCTCCAACACTGCCTGTTATCTCCAAATGCCATGACATTATTCTAGATTTATATGTGGCTCCTGCTTATCACGTAAAGCTTTAACAAAAGTGACGGGCTTTAGTTCTTACCCAAACAGGTCCTCATGTCCATGGAAGCCATGAACCCATCGTAGCAGAGGCAGCGATATTCCCCAGGGATGTTGGTACACTGTCCACCATCACAAATATCAGGATTCTCCTCACATTCATCAATATCTGAGCAAATCAAAATCAATAAGGTCACTAAAAATGTTTGACTTTACACCAATTTCTCCCCTTGACATTCAACGGCATTACCATCACCGAAGCCCCCAATATCAACATTCTGGGGGTCACCATTAACCAGAAACTTAACTGGACCAGCCACATAAATACTGTGGCAACAAGAGTAGGTCAGAGGCTAGGTATTCTGCGGCGAGTGTCTCACCTCCTGACTCCCCAAAGCCTTTCCATCATCTACAAGGCACAAGTAAGGAGTGTAATGGAATACTCTCCACTTGTCTGGATGAGTGCAGCTCCAACAACACTCAAGAAGCTCGACTCCATCCAGGACAAAGCAACCCTCTTGATTGGCACCCCCTCTACTACAGGTAGACTATCCTTTATCCGAACTTCCGAAAACTGAAAACCTCTAAAAACCGAAAGTTTTTTTGTTCAACGTAAGTCGTGTGCACGACATGACCAGAGTGGCGCACGACTTACGCTGAGCAGGGCAGAGGGTCACAGAGTTCCCTCCTGGGTAGGAGATTGCAGGCCGAGCCGGGCAGTGTGAAGGAGGTACCGGGAGAGTGAACCCAACAATACAGTGGCCCGTCCGATAGCTGCAGCGGCCCGTCCGATATTCTTTTCTCCCCCCGACCCGACCCGAACCGCGGCCCGTCCGATATTCTTTTCTCCCGACCCGACCCGAACCGCGGCCCGTCCGATATTCTTTTCTCCCCCCCCGCCCCAGACCCCACCCCCCCCCGGACCCCCCCCCGACCCCCCCGACCTGGAGGTACCGGGAGAGTGAATCCAACAATACAGCGGCCCGTCCGATAGCTGCAGCGGCCCGTCCGATATTCTTTTCTCCCCCCCGACCTGAACCGCGGCCCGTCCGATATTCTTTTCTCCCCCCCGACCTGATTTGTGGGCCAGCTTAGTAGGAGTCAGCCGATGTCCGGCTTTCCAGAGAAGCAGGAAGGGGAATGAGACACGGAACAGTCGCAAGAGGTAGCCTGAACTTTTACAATTTATATTAAATACAAATTTCCCAGTCTTATAATAATACCTTCTGAAATCCGAAAAATTCCGAAAACCGAAACTCAGCTGGTCCCAAGGCTTTCGGATAAGGGATCGTGTACCTGTACCTTAAACATTCACTCCCTCCACCACCGGCGTACCGTGGCTGCAGTGTGTGCCATCTACAAGATGCACTGCAGCAACTTGCCAAGGCTTTTTTGGCAGCACCTCCCAAACCCGCGACCTCTTCCACCTAGAAGGGCAAGGGCAGCAGGCGCAAAGGAGCACCACCACCTCCAAGTTCCCCTCCAAGTCACACACCATCCAGACTTAGAAGGTATATCACCATTCCTTTATCGTCGCTGGGTCAAAATCCTGGAACTCCCTACCTAACAGCACTGTGGGAGTACCTTCACCACACGGACTGCAGCGGTTCAAGAAGGTGGCTCACCACCACCTTCTCAAGGGCAACTAGGGATGGGCAATAAATGCTGGCATTGCCAGCGACGCCCTGATCCCATAAACGAATAAAAAAAAAGTCGGTCAGGGAATAAATCTGCACAACACAGTCTGCCGCTGCTGTGAATAACCTTCCATTCCAGGGGGGGGGCGGGGGGGCGGCGGCGGGGTGCGGGGTGGTTGGGGGAGTGCTGCTGGAAGGAACAGATCACACCTTATCTAAGACGATAGCTCCTCCACTGTGAGGCGCTCCAGTTATTGTTTTGCCCGATGAAAGCCCGCCAATGGGAACAGCCAAGTTCCAGCCACTGCCAAGCATAGGAAGATAGGAACGGGAGTAGGCCATTTAGCCCCTTGGGCCTGGTCTGCCATTCAATGAGATCATGGTTGATCGGTGACCTAACTCCATATACCCGCCTTTGCCCCATATCCCTTAATACCTTTGGTTAACAGAAATAATGGGATTCAAAGACAACAGTGCAACTCTTCAGAAACAGAGTTACTAAGCTGCCGAGTCATCCATCAACAAATGAGGCCCCGGGTCCAGATTGCTATAATGGGAGTCAAAACCCCCAGTTTATCAAACTAGTCACATCAACCCTGTCAGAAATAAAAATAAAATTACACGGGGCTTGGAAACAGTATCAGGCCTGATATTCAAAGTCAGTTGGTATCACCACGACGGTTTACTGTACTGCAAGATATGGTCAGTGTTTAGAGTCCTGTGCTGCCTACCTGCACATGTCCTCTTGTCGGGCATCAGTGCGTAGCCCTCGCTACAGCTGCACTCGTAGCTTCCCTCCGAGTTTGTGCAGTGTGTGTCACATCCCCCGTTCATGATCGTACATTCATCAATATCTGAAATAGGAAAAGACAGCTGATAATTGGGTCTCTAACACAAACACACTTTGCTAATCTCATGGGGAATCAATTAAAAATAAAATGAGGATCTCCCGCAGTACTGTGAGCAGGATTTGGTATCGGACCAGGGCAAGGATATAAATGCCCTTGAAATGATACAATGAAGGATAAGCAGTGAAACGTCAGGTCTGAGGGATCGATGTTCTGAGGAAAGGGTAAGAAAGTAGAATTCGGATTTTTTTGGAAAAAGAAAAGATTTTGAGGTGAAGTTTTCCAAGTTAACAAATGAAGTTGACAAATTTAATTGAGGCAAAGTGTTCAAAAATTTAGGAGTAAGAAGGGTAGTCGGGGGAACTTTTTCAAAAGATAATCAGATTATGGAATAAATTACTACAGAAGGACATTGAAGCAGACAGTGTAAATGGGGAAAAGAAACAATTAGATATGTTTCTGGAGAGAGATGGGACTGAGGAAGATGGTGGGTAGGTGGGGTTGAGGGATATAGTGAGAATGTGGGGTTGAGGGATATGGTGCCAAAATGGCTAAGTGGCATTGAGGGATGCGGTGAGAAGGTGGGTAGGTGAGGTTGAGGCAGAAGGTGAGAAGGTGGGGTTGAGGATTATGGTGAGAAGGTGGTGTTGAGGTATGTGGTATAAAGGTGGCTAAGTGGCATTGAGGGATATGGTGAGAAGGTGGGTGGATGGGTTGAGGGATGTGGTGAGGTGGTAGGTAGATGGGATTAAGGGATATGGGGAGAAGGTGGGTAGATGGGGATAAGGCATATGGTGAGAAGGTGGGTGGATGGGGTTGAGGGATATAGTGAGATGGTGAGAAGGTGGGTGGATGGGGTTGAGGGATATAGTGAGATGGTGAGAAGGTGGGTGGGGTTGAGGGATATGGGGAGATGGTGAGAAGGTGGGTGGATGGGGTTGAGAGATATAGTGAGATGATGAGAAGGTGGGTGGATGGGGTTGAGGGATATGGGGAGATGGTGAGAAGGTGGGTGGATGGGGTTGAGGGATATGGGGAGATGGTGAGAAGGTGGGTGGATGGGGTTGAGAGATATGGTGAGAAGGTGAGGTTGAGGGATATAATGTTGGGGGTTGGGGCAGTACTGAATACTGTTATCTGACAGGCTTTCCTTCACTCACCAAGTTGACCTCAGACATACAAGGGTTCACTTATCCAGAAGGAAGAATAAACATCCGAGTAGGTTAAATGGTATTTGCGGAGTATAACATTCCCAAGGTTAGTCAATACTTTACATTCTATTGCATCGATTAATGTCAGCTCCATAGCTGCAATACAATTCAGCCACTGATTGTTTAAGTGTGTGGATAGAGCCCTTACCCACACAGCCCTGTCTGTCGGCGGTGGCCTGGTACCCCGAGTCACAGGCGCACTGGTAGGTCCCAATCATATTCACGCAGCGCCCATTCTTGCACAGGTTGTCACTCAGTGAGCACTCGTTGATATCTGTATCGGGGAAGAAAAGTCAGAGCGCAAAAAAGTCAGAGAAAATAAACATCAGACAACACACGTTCAACACAAAATATCCCGGATTATTTTTGAAGCCTTCAGGATCAATGACTGGTGGGGGGAGGGGAGAGACGGCACAAATACCCCAGGCCTAGTTGCCACCTGGAGTCTCCAGGAATGAAAGATTAATTTCCAGGACACTGCTGTGAGCAAAACCCGGGAGAAAAATCATAGAAGAGTTAAAAGGAGTTGTGTGTTGTTTTCATTTCCTTTGAGCACTTGCATTTATTAATTGTAAAAATATTGGAGATGGGAAAATTGGCTGTTTGACTGACAGTCAAGAATCATCCAATTGAGTAACAAAGAGTCTGTTCACGTTACACTGGGTGTGGGAAGGTGGGGCATCGCGAGGATGGACGTGTTGGACAACCAATGGTGGGAGCGTGGGGGGCGGGGCGATTGGAGGCGAGAGATCACGTGATGTAACCTCCAGGAATACGTCCAACCAGAGTTGGCAACCCTTGGTTCTTCAGGCAGTCCCTGGGGATTAAGGCCCTGAAATTGCGGTCTCCGTGAAGGCGCACTCTCAGAGTACGCCGTCGTAATCACCCAGCCCCGAAAGGCCCCGCAACTTCTGGATTTATGCACTTGCACGTGCGCGAAATCCGGAACTTGCGATCTGTCAAGGTACGCCTGGACAGATCATTTGAACTGCCTGAAAAATGAGTATTGCTGGCGCAGAGTTGGGCTATTTGCCCAACTGCCCAGTAATTGCCCGCACAACTCTTACAGCTGGTAAAAGCAGGCTTAGGGCCTGCTTTCATCAGCGTAAGGGTATATATAAGGCTTAAATAAAACATTTAAAAATCCAAAATTATGCACATACACTTTAAATGAGTTTATGCAAATATTGGCCCGGATTAAGAAGTTTAAAATCATTCATCAAAAAATAAATTTTTTACTGAGGTTGGTACAATGAAGAAACTTAAGAATAAAATAGCAATTCAGTACATTTATAATTATTAGAATTCTGTACATTGTATAATTATTTGGGGATTCCATTGCATATCATTAGGGAAGTCCCTTCGTAAATGATTGCAATGGAATCCTCCTTTGTCATTGGAGGACTGGGCTCATGTGATCCCAGGGCTGCTTCCGAACCGCCTGCATCCCTGGGATCCGTGGGCCTTTACGCTGCCGCCCGCCTGGAGGCCCGAGACTGCAACTCTTCGCAACCTGGATGCCAAGAGGTACTTTCGAATTTGTTTCGCAGGTCGGAGGTGTACTCCAGAGGTGCGCCTCCGGCCCCAATTTCTAGGCCAATATTTGTTTGCAGGAGGCTGAACCTTGCTTCCACTGGCACAACTTATATAAATATAAATGGCTCCACTGATTTACTGAAGTACAAATGTAGCATCTGTTAAGAGTGTTTTAAAATGGATTTGTAAAACTGCTTACCCACGCAGCCGTCTCCCTCAGAGGTCAACTCATGACCTGGTGGGCAGATACACTCATAGCTGCCGTCTGTGTTCACGCAGGTTCCCCCCCGACACAGCAAGGGGTCCCTCTCACACTCGTCGATGTCTACAGAGAAATGGAAGTGCGGTGATCAGGTTAGTGAACAGAAACCTTACTTCATATCAGCCTTACACCAGCATCTGGCGCCCACACCAATTTAACGCAGCTTTAAACTCTTGGGCTAAACCCAGCAGCAATGAGCATGCAGCACTCGGTGTAGGACTGAAGGTGATCTAACTGCTCCTCAATCTGTATAAACACGTTCACACCGAGACATATTGACAGCTTCATAAACACAAATATTAAACACAATACTGTTTAAAAATGTGACAAAGTGTTGAAGATTGAAAACACCCTCTAAACACTGAATCGGAGAGTCGTTTAGTGCTGGCTCTGTGGAAGTGGTATGAGGAGGAAGGTCTGTACAGGGGTGGGTATAAGTAGGAGGGCCCAAAATGGGAAGGGTGTAAGTAGGAGGGCCTGTACAGGCGTGGGTTTGAGTAGGAGGGTCCCAATAGGAACGCTTTCAGTGATTGCTACTAGTTCTGTGCTCCTCAATTTAACAGAAATTGCAACTTACCCAGGAGCGTGGGACCCATCGTGCATTGTGGGACCCGTGGAACTGTGGCAGACCTGTAGCGCAGTGTGAGGTTTGCACTGCGGATTGAGGTCTTTAGTGCAGTGAGAGACCCTCTCTGATACTAATGGTACCTCTCTTTCACACCTCTAATTATGGCTCAGGAAATGTAAATTCCGGAATGTTATTCAAATCTCAATGTCTACTGTGTGCGATTTATTAAGTGTTCTACAGCTGCTCCCAACTCCAGTGAATAAATGAGTATTTGGCACAGATCAGCCCCTTCTGGCAGCGTTCCTCACAATCCCACTCACAATAACATGTGGAAACCATTAAAACAGGCCACCAAGAAGGGTGGCTGAGGCCAGTCCAAGAGGGGGAGCTGGGCTTTGCTCTGTACTTCCAGTTCTGGCAGAATCTGTGTAGATACAAGGCCAAGATGTGCATATATAAAAAGGGACCCAAAGGGGGATGGCATTCCCAGTTTAGACCGTGCCATGATGCAGTGCCAAGCCCATTAATGCACAGCTCATGTCCCATGGGCTCCAAGTTATCCAAACCGTTGGACCACAGGAATCTCTTTATATATATCCTGGGCACCTTTGGGAACAGTGGGAGGCAGTGGAGGGGTTGTGGGGAGCTGCAAGGGGCAATGCTGGCCATTGGGAGTAATTGCAGGCAATGAGGGGCAATGGGTGATGTTGGGGTCAAAAACAGGCCAAGGGGCAGTGAGAGATATTGGGGGTCAATGACAGGCTGTGTAGGCAATTGGGGACAGTGGGAGGCAATGGGGGAAAAAGTCAGGAGGGCCTCCTGACTCATGACAAGACACAGCACAGCTCTGAAAGTGTTACTCAAGTGAGCTAAACAATGAGTCATAATCCTCAGCTGCATTGCCAGAGGGGCAGGTTACAAACTTATAGAGGCTGTATTGTTGCTGTACATAAGGTGTTGGTTAGACAATTAGTGTACTGTGTGGAGCTCTGGGCACCTAATCACAGGAAGGATATTACTGCCCTGGGTTGGAGTGTCAGCAATTTAAAAAAGAGAATTCAAGGTAGAATAATTGACATTTTTATAAATCTGAAGGGGATTTCCAAACTAATCCAGGCAAATTGTCCATTGTGCTGGGACTCAAATCCCAGAGAACATAGATTTTTTAAAATTCATTGATGGGATGTGGGCGTCACTGGCTAGGCCTGCATTTAGTGCCCATCCCTAATTGTCCTTGAGAAGATGGTGGTGAGCTGCCTTCTTGAACCGCTGCAGTCCATATGGTGTGGGTACACCCACAATGCTGTTAGGAAGGGAGTTCCAGGATTTTGGCCCAGCGACAGTGAAGGAACGGCGATACAGGTCCAAGTCAGGATGGTGTGTGGCTTGGAGGGGAACTTGTAGGTGGTGATGTTCTCATGCGTCTGCTGCCCTTGTCCTTCTAAGTGGTAGAGGTCGCGGGTTTGGAAGATGCTGTTGAAGGAGCTTTGGCGAGTTGCTGCAGTGCATCTTGTAGATGGTACACACTGCAGCCACAGTGCGCCGGTGCTGGAGGGAGTGAATGTTGAAGGTGGTGGATGGAGTGCCAATCAAGCGGGCTGCTTTATCCTGAATGGTGTCGAGCTTCTTGAGTGTTGTTGGAGCTGCACTCAGCCAGGCAAGTGGAGAGTATTCCATCACACTCCTGACTTGTGCCTTGTAGATGGTGGAAAGGCTTTGGGGAGTCAGGAGGTGAGACACTCGCCGCAGAATTCCCAGCCTCTGGCCTGCTCTTGTAGCCACAGTATTTATATGGCTGGTCCAGTTCAGTTTCTGATCAATGGTAACCCCCAGGATGTTGATAGTGGGGGATTCAGCGATGGTAATGCCATTGAATGTCAAGGGGAGATGGTTAGAGTCTCGCTTGTTGGAGATGGTCATTGCCTGGCACTTGTGTGGTGCGAATGTTACTTGCCACTTGTCAGCCCAAGTCTGAATGTTGTCCAGGTCTTGCTGCATATGGACACGGACTGCGTCAGTATCTGACGAGCCTCGAATGGTGCTGAACAGTGTGCAATCATCAGCGAACATCCCCACTTCTGACCTTATGATGGAGGGAAGGTCATTGATGAAACAGCTGAAGATGGTTGGGCCTAGGACACTGCCCTGAGGAACTCCTGCAGTGATGTCATGTGATTGAGATGAATGACCTCCAACAACCACAGCCAACTTCCTTTGTGCTAGGTATGATTCCAACCAATGGAGAGTTTTCCCCTTGATTCCCATTGACTTCAGTTTTGCTAGGGCTCCTTGATGCCACGCTCAATCAAATGCTGCCTTGATGTCAAGGGCAGTCACTCTCACCTCACCTCTTGAGTTCAGCTCTTTTGTCCATGTTTAGACCAAGGCTGTAATGAGGTCAGGAGCTGAGTGGCCCTGGCGGAACCCAAACTGGGCGTCAATTAGCAGGTTATTGCTGAGTAAGTGCCGCTTGATAGCACTGTTGATGACACCTTCCATCACTTTGCTGGTGATTGAGAGTAGACTGATGGGACGGTAATTGGCCGGGTCGGATTTGTCCTGCTTTTTGTAGACAGGACATACTTAAAAATTAGGAGGTTAAGAGTTAGAAGTGAAGTTAGGGAGAACCTGAAATAACAACAGAAATGCTGGAAATACTCAGCAGGCCAGGCAGCATCCGTGGAGAGAGAAACAGAGTTAACTTTTCAGGTCTGGGACCCTTCATCAGAACTGGAAAAAGCTGGAGATGTAACAGATGTAGGGAGAACCTGTTCACCCAGAGGGTAATTGAATTGTAGAATGAGATATCAGGGAAGGCCATTGAAGTAGACACGGTGGCATAGTGGTTAGCACTGTTGCCTCACAGCGCCAGGGACCCGGGTTCGAATCCGGCCTCGGGTGACTGTGTGGAGTTTGCACATTCTCCCCGTGTTTGCGTGGGTTTCCTCCGGGTGCTCCGGTTTCCTCCCACAGTCCAAAGATGTGTGGGTTAGGTTGATTGGCTATGATAAATTGACCCTTAGTGTTAGGGGGATTAAATACGTGGGGTTACGGGGATAGGGTGGGATATGTGTTGGTGTAGGGGTTACGGGGATCGGGTGGGATATGTGTCGGTGCAGGCTCGATGGGCCGAAATGGCCCCTATCTGCACTGTGGGGTTTCTGTGATTTCTGTGATTAGTGGGACCAAAAGGCAATTCGATGTGTTTCTGGAGAGAGAAGGGATTGAGGGACATGGTGAGAAGATGAGGTTGATGGACATGGTAAGGAGGTGGAATGGTGGGGCTAATCCATCAAAAACAGATGGACTTCTTGGATAACAACAGAAAACGCTGGAAAAACTCAGCAGGCCAGGAGAGAGAAACCGAGTTAACCTTTCAGGTGGACTTCTTGGACCTGATGGGTTTTCCTGTTCCTCCATATTCTTCAATTCTGTTGTACTTAAAGTGTGGTGTTTCGCTCAGTTTATTCAGCCTCCACTGCAGCCCTCAATTCTGAGCTGTGACTGTGATTCGCTTCCACTTACTGTACAGTTTAGCTACTGAAACATTGGTCTTGGACATTGTGGTAAACCACTGTTGTTAGTATTGTTGTACTTGTCTGTGCATGCCTCAGCTGACTCCGCCCCTGGCTCCACCCTCATGGCTGGGTATAAAGGTCGCTGCTCAGAAGCCTCCGGCCCTTTTGGATACCAGGCAACCCCAAGAGGCATGCTCTGTTCTTTGGTAATAAAAGCCTGTTTATTACTTACTCAATCTCCAGTCTTTTGTAGCAATTGATAGTGCATCAATTTTATTACCAAAGTTAAATGTTGGCTGCGGATGCTGATCAACCGATGGCGCAAAACGCTGAGCAGCAGGCGCTGCTGCGAGCCCTCAGACCAACATGCCTGGACCTAGACCCCCAAGAAGCGGGTTCGTCGACTAAATTCGCACAATGGCTGCGTTGCTTTGAGGCGTATCTGGAAGCCTCGACCGTGACTCTTGATGAAAATAAACTGAAAATCCTGGCCTCGAAGGTGAGCCACCAAGTCTATACTTTAATCCAAGATGCGACGACCTACGCGGCGGCTATCGACCTACTGAAAGGGCAGTATGCACGCCCGGTTAACACGGTCTATGCCAGGCACCTTTTAAGATCTCGCAGACAGCAGCCCGGGGAATCGGTGGAAGCCTTCCTACGGGCACTGCGGGTACTCGGACGCGGCTGCGACTGCAAGGAAGTATCGGCCGCGGCACATGCGGAGGGACTGATACGAGACGCTTTCGTTGCGGGTCTAAGGTCTGACTACTCCCGGCAGAGGCTGCTGGAGAAGGGTGAAATAGACCTGACAAAGGCAGTGTCCCTCGCGCTCTCGCTCGACGCGGCCCACAGAAATATGGACGCTTTCTCCCCTCATCGCCCCGCGCCGTGGACGCCGCAATCTTGGGCCATGGGACCGCCACCTCCAACTGCTGCAGCGATGTCCAAGGCACAAAAATGCTATTTTTGTGGCCAAGCTAAACACCCTAGAGCACGCTGCCCCGCGAAGAATGCTACCTGCTCCGGCTGCGGGAAGAAAGGTCACTACGTTAGCGCCTGCAAAGGGAAGACCGCTAACGCCAGCAGCGCTGCGTGCGAACCGTGGGCGCAGCCATCTTGTCCGCCATCTTGGGCTCCCCCAGCCGCGTGGGGACCGTGGGCGCCGCCATTTTGTCCGCCATCTTGGACGCCTCCGACTTTGGTTACGGGGGACCCGGACTCCACCACCGCCTCATCGGACGACCGCATCGACACGCTTGAACATACGCTGGCTTCCGTGACGCTGGATCAATCTCTCCCGCATCAACTGTCCAGGTCCATGATGGACATTACGGTAAACGGCTGCGCCACTACCTGCCTTTTTGACAGCGGGAGCACGGAGAGTTTTATACACCCCGACACGGTGCGCAGTTACTCTCTCCCGGTCCTGCCGACGCGTCATCGCATCTCTATGGCTTCCAAAGCCCAGTCAGCGGACGTCGGTGGCTACTGTATGGTGACTCTTTCAGTGCGGGGTACTGAATACAAAAATTTTAAACTTCTGGTCCTGCCCCATCTCTGCGCTGCCGTCCTACTGGGGTTGGATTTTCAGTGCCACCTTAAGAGTGTCACTTTAGCGTATGGTGGACCCCTCCCCCCTCTCACAGTCTGCAGCCAGCAGTTTTTAAATCGCCCACCGCGCGCCATTTGCAGCCTCTCCACCCTTAAAGTCTCCCCCCCCTCCTTGTTCGCTAACCTCACCCGCGACTGTAAGCCCATCGCTACCAAAAGTAGGCGTTACAGTGCCGGGGATAGGGGTTTCATTAAATCCGAGGTAGCGAGACTCCTGAAGGAAGGGATTATCGAGAGCAGCAATAGCCCATGGCGAGCACAAGTGGTGGTGGTGAAGGCTGGCGGCAAACAGCGCCTAGTTATTGACTACAGCCAGACGATCAACCGCTACACCCAGCTGGATGCATATCCACTCCCCCGCATATCTGACATGGTCAATCAGATAGCACAATACCGGGTGTTCTCGACGATTGATCTGAAGTCGGCATACCACCAGCTCCCCATCAGGGCTGAGGACCGCCAGTACACAGCTTTTGAAGCTGACGGTCGGCTCTATCACTTTCTCAGAGTTCCCTTCGGCGTCACCAACGGAGTTTCTGTCTTCCAACGGGAGATGGACCGGATGGTTGACCAGAACGCGCTCCAGGCCACTTTCCCATATCTAGACAACGTCACCATCTGCGGCCACGACCAGCAGGACCACGACGTTAATCTAGAGAAATTCCTCCGGACGGCCCAGCGGCTGAATCTCACATACAACAAAGACAAATGTATGTTTCGTACTACGCGCCTTGCTATTCTTGGCTGCGTAGTGGAGAACGGAGTCATCGGCCCAGACCCCGATAGAATGCGCCCCCTTATGGAGCTCCCCCTCCCCCACTGCCAGAAAGCACTGAAGAGATGCCTGGGGTTTTTCTCTTACTATGCGCAGTGGGTGCCCAACTATGCGGATAAAGCCCGACCCCTCATCAAGTCCGCCTCCTTCCCCCTGACAGCAGAGGCCTGTGCAGCCTTCACTCTCATAAAAGGAGACATTGCGAAGGCCACAATGCACGCTGTGGATGAGTCCCTTCCTTTTCAAGTGGAGAGCGACGCATCCGACTTTGCCCTAGCTGCAACCCTTAACCAGGCGGGGAGACCCGTGGCCTTTTTCTCAAGGACCCTCCAGGGCCCCGAGATTCGACACTCCTCTGTCGAAAAGGAGGCCCAGGCCATTGTGGAAGCCGTGCGACATTGGCGGCATTACCTGGCCGGAAAACGATTTACCCTGCTCACTGACCAGCGTTCAGTGGCTTTTATGTTTCATAATAAGCAGCGGGGCAAAATCAAGAATGACAAGATCTTAAGGTGGAGAATCGAACTCTCCACCTACAATTACGATATCTTGTACCGGCCCGGGAAACTCAATGAGCCCCCAGATGCCCTATCACGTGGTACGTGCGCCAACGCGCAGGTTGATAGGCTACAGACCCTCCACAATGACCTCTGCCACCCGGGGGTCACCAGGTTCTTCCATTTTATCAAATCCCGTAACCTGCCCTACTCCATCGAGGAGGTCAGGACCATGACCAGGAACTGCCAGATCTGTGCCGAGTGCAAGCCGCATTTTTATAGGCCAGACAGAGCGAGCCTGATCAAAGCCACGCGCCCCTTCGAGCGGCTGAGCATCGATTTTAAAGGGCCCCTCCCCTCCTCTGACCGCAATGTGTACTTCCTCAATATAATTGATGAGTACTCCCGTTTCCCGTTTGCCATCCCTTGCTCGGACATGACCAGTACCACGGTCATTAAATGTCTGAATGACCTCTTCGCCTTGTTCGGTTTCCCTAGCTATATCCATAGCGACAGGGGCTCATCTTTTATGAGCGACGAACTTCGGCAGTACCTGCTCGCGAGAGGCATTGCTACAAGCAGGACCACCAGCTACAACCCCCGGGGTAACGGCCAGGTGGAAAGGGAGAATGCGACAGTCTGGAAGGCAGTCCTTTTAAACTTAAAATCTAAGGGCCTTCCGACCTCCCGCTGGCAGGAGGTCCTCCCTGCGGCGCTCCATTCCATTCGGTCGCTGCTCTGTACACCCACCAATGCCACTCCTCACGAGAGAATGTTCTCCTTCCCCAGGAAGTCCACGTCGGGGATTTCGCTACCAACATGGCTGACTTCTCCAGGTCCCGTCCTACTGCGGAAGCACGTGAGGACCCATAAGGCGGACCCCCTGGTCGAGAGGGTGAGCCTCCTCCACGCTAACCCGCAGTATGCTTACGTGGTGTACCCGGACGGGCGGGAGGACACAGTCTCCATTCGAGACCTCGCACCTGCAGGTGCTCCTGAAACACCCTCTTCGCCACCCACCGCTACTCCTGCCTACCCCCAGGACACAGTCCCCGCACGAGACCTCGCACCTTCGGGTGCCTCTGAGAGACCACCATCGCTACCTCCCATTACCCATGCTCTGACCCCTGTAGACGGCATGCAGCAGCCCCAGGGTCCGCCACCTGCTACACCTCCTCTGAACGAGACACCGGGTTCACCGTTGGATGCTGCACCATCACCGCCGCTGCTGCGACGCTCAGGACGGCTTACAAGGCCTCCTGATAGACTTCAGTACACGAATTTTTAGTGCACTTCACCCCGCCGGACTCAATTCTAAACAAGGGGTGAATGTGGTAAACCACTGTTGTTAGTATTGTTGTACTTGTCTGTGCATGCCTCAGCTGACTCCGCCCCTGGCTCCACCCTCATGGCTGGGTATAAAGGTCGCTGCTCAGAAGCCTCCGGCCCTTTTGGATACCAGGCAACCCCAAGAGGCATGCTCTGTTCTTTGGTAATAAAAGCCTGTTTATTACTTACTCAATCTCCAGTCTTTTGTAGCAATTGATAGTGCATCAGACATTAAATGCCTAGTCAGCAGTAATTGTCACTTACCCATGCAGTTCTTCATCATCATAAAACCACTTTCATACCCGTCAAAGCATTCACATTCAAAACTGCCCGGCGTGTTCACACAGGTACCATGCCCACAGAGGTCTGGTGAAATACGGCATTCATTGATATCTATAAATAAAGGACAGGACAGTCATTGAGTGAGTGTGTGAGAGAGAGAGAGCGGGAAAGAGAGAGGAGAGACAGAGAGAAAGAGATAAACAGAAAAGGACTGAGAGACAGTTAGATAGAAAGAGACAGATAAATATAATGAGACAGAAAGAGAGACAGAGAGTTAGAGAGTTGGAGAGTCCGAGAGAAAAATAAACAGAAAAGGAATGAGACAGAGTGATACAAAGAGAAAAGACAGATAAACAGAATGAGACAGAGAGAGATAAAGAGAGAGACAGAGAGTAAGAGATAGAGTCGGAAAGAAAAATACACAGAATAGGAACGAAACAGTGAGATACAAAGAGAAAAGACAGATAAACATATTAGACAGATAGAGGAAGAGATGGGAGAATGTTACTTATACTTGTGTCTCAAATAATGAGCTGTAATTAGTCTGTATCCCATAGTGGCATCCTACCTGTACAATTCCTCTCCTCCATGTTTAGGGCAAAGCCGCTCTCACAGCGACACTTAAAGCTGCCAATCGTGTTCCGGCAAGTTCCATACGTGCACAGGCTGGAGAATACCTTACATTCATTGATATCTGAAAGAGAGCGAGATATTTAGTGTGGCCATTAAGAACATTGGGATAATTCCTTGTGGGAAATTTTCAATCTCAAGCCGTGTACCCCAGGAAAGTCCCTCGTAACAAAAGGTGGCAAGCTGTCTATATACAGGCTGCAGGGCAGACAGACCTGCGTCCGTACATAGGCCTCGGGTGATTGAATGTGTTTAACCTGTGTCCATACCCAGGGGAGGGAAAGGCAGTATTGATCGTGTTTTACCTGTGTTCACTGCCCTGGTAACTATAGGAAACAGCAGGTTAGGCCAGCCACCTGTCAGAAACCACTTGGGAGAGGTGGTCTCACTCTGAGGAGGATAGGGAATGGCTGCAGTCTATAAGCAGCTGCTGTGAAGCCTCGCCCCACAAAGGTAGATTTACAACTGAGACAAACGTCAACCTTCACGGTTTATTGACAGTCATTTTCAGTTGCCGAACCATCACTCTGGGGGTGGAAGGCTGATCCCAAGCTCTCCGTATGTGGAGCCTGGTTATCTGTAACTTCACTGTGACAGGCACTCAGTGAAAACATGGCTCCTGCTGGCATTGCCGTGAAAATAAAGCTGCATCAGCGTCCTGCAGTGCTACATAACTGTGGCATTCAGGGATCTTACTCTCTTTCCTTTTACCCGCTCAAATCTTCTTCTGGTCTATGTCCCCCTTTTCATTCTACGCCTCCCTTCACAGCCCACCTGGCTCTGGGTGCGAATGCCGCTGTCCAGTTTTCTCTTGCTCGAGAGTGAGAGAAAGCAGGAGAAGACGATGGAAGTGAGGATATCCCAGCATTCCAAGTGCTTGTGAAAGGTCTCTATTTAAACCACAGCCACACACTTAATCAAAGCTGTAATAACAAAGATCCATCTAACACCAAACATCTGTGAAATGTGCTGGCTTTAAAGTGGATCGTTTGTACCAGACGCAGGAACACTACTGGAACAGAGTGTGCCCGAGACACGTCAAATAATAGAGACAGACATTAAATACAGGAAACAGAAACAGGCAGTGAAACTGAAAGCACCATAAACAGTCCATGCGATCCAGGGGACAAGACATTTAGCTCACAAACAATGACAAATATTCCATTTATGGAATCAAGAATTTCTAGATTTTGTAATTTGTTTTTGTATTTATTGTAACATTAACAGTAAATTGCCTATGATATTTCCCACAGTTAGTAGATGAATATAATCTTTTCATATACAAGATGGATACAGGCTTGGGAGAGAGACTTCTGAAACTTGTTTTATAGCACCACCTGCTGGCTAGTGCCCAAAACTACACGGTTACAGGTTTACATACAGGATTTCCATTCTAAATGTTCGCATAGGCCATTTCACTGTTAAATGTTGACATAAAAACTTAACCAGAAATCAAGGCAACAGCAAGTTGGTCCTGAGGAGCATGCATATGCAAGATTTTTAATAACATATAGATTGAAATAGTTATTCATTGAGCCGTTACCTTTGTAGAATGGTCTGCCTGTTAAAACATCACCCCTGTTGGCAAACCCTGGTCCCCTGGGACAAATGGTCTCGTATTCTCGCGTGCCAGGCTGTGGGCATTCCTCACAGTCCCCACCCCAGGCATGGCCAATAGAACAGCAGCAAGCGTCAATACGGAACCGGCCGGCCATTGGCTCCGTGCACTCGTCCTCCTCCCACTTCAGGTAGCAGTGCTCCAGGCGAACATCTAGAGGAGATAGACAGCATGAGGTTAGCCCCAGGGAACTACACAAGAATCACCCACCATGGGGTAACTACACCAATAGCAATCAAACAATTCTTTTATATTAAGAATGCTTCACATTAAACTTGGACTAGAAAAAACAACTGACAGAAGAGAGACAGCAGACATATCAGCACCTGAAGGAGGAACCGGCTGCCCATGGTTTCGAACACTCGTTCTCCCCCGACTTCTGGTAGTAGGAAAGGGAATTTCTGCCCTGGGTGGGATTGTTCCAGATACCAATTGCAAGATGGATCAATGTCCCTTTAATTGGCTCCATCAGCGATTATCAAAAGATTGGAGTTGGTCCGTGTGGAATACCCACTGTCCACCTTCAGCGAGTCTGCTGCGTTCTGAGTGCAATGTGAAGCTCACTCAGTGCAGACACTGGCAAACACCAAACTTGCTACAGCAAAAAGAATGGCTGCCACCAGCTGTCTATCATAGAATCTTACAGCACATAAGGAGGCCATTCAGTCCATCGTGCCTGTGCCAGCTCTTTGAAAGAGTTGTCCAATTTAGTCCCACTCCCCTGCAAATTAGTCCTCTTCAAGTACATGTCCAATTGCCTTTTCAAAGTTCCGATGGAATCTGCTTCCACCACCCTTTCAAGTAGTGCATTCTAGATTTTAACAGCCCTGTGTGTGAAAAAATGTCTCCTCATTTCCTCTCTACTTCTTTTGCCAATTATTTTAAACCTATGACCTTTGGTTACTGACCCACTTCCATAACAGTTTCTCCCTACTTGTTCTATCAAAACCCTTCATAATTTTGAATACCTCTATTAGGTCTCCCCTTTTACTTCTCTGCTCTAAGGGGAGCAATCCCAGCTTCTCCAATCTCTCCACATAACTGAAGTCCCTCATCCCGGGTATCATCTCGCTAAACCTCCTCAGTGCAATTTCCAAGGCCTTGACATCCTTCCTAAAGTGCGGTGCCCAGAATTATACATAGTACTCCAGCTGAGGCCTAACTAGAGATTTGTAAAGTTTTAGCATAACTTCCTTGTTTTTGCATTCAATGCCCCTATTTACAAAGCCAAGTATCCCATACACGTTCTTAACCGCCTTATCAACTTGCCTTGCCATCTTCAAAGATTTGTGAATATGTACCCCCAGGTCTCTCTGCTCTTGCACTCACCTCAAAATAGTACCATTTAGATCATAATGCTTCTCCATGTTGTTTCTCCAAAGTGCATCACTTCACACTTTTCTGCATTAAATTGCATCTGCCATGTGTCTGCCCATTTCACCAGCTGCCTATGTCCTCCTGAAGCCTGCTACTATCCTGCTCACTATTTACTATGTTGCCAAGTTTTATATCATCCGCAAACTTTGGAATTGTACTCTCTATATCCAAGTCCAGGTCATTTATATATAAGAAAAGCAATGGTCTTAATACCAATCCCTGGGGGGCCCCACTGCATACTTCACTCCAGTCAGAAAAACATCCGTTCACCACTACTCTCTTCCTCCTATCCCGTAGCCAATTATGTACTCAAGTTACCACCATCCCTTTAATACCGTACCGTGTACTTCTATTTTCCGAATAAGTCTGTTATGAGATACTTTATCAAATGCCTTTTGAAAGTCCAAATATACAACATCTACTGCACTACCTTCATCAACCCTCTCTGTTACTTCATCAAAGAACTCAATCACGCTCGTCAGACATGATTTGCCTTTAACAAATCCGTGCACTGTCCCTTATTAACCCATGCTTCTCCAAGTGAGAATTAATTTAGTTCTCGACAATGGTCTCTAGTAGTTTTCCCACCACTGACGTTAGACTGATTGGTCTGCAGTTACCAGGTTTATCCCTCTCCCCTTTTTTGAACAGAGGTGTAACATTTACAAGTCTCCAGTCCGCTGGCAGCACTCTAACATCCAAGGAGGATTGAAAGATTATGGTCAGAGCTTCTGTTATCTCCACCCTAGCATCCCTCAGCAACCTGGGATGCTCATCTGGACCGGGTGACTTGTCAACTTTGAGTGATGCCAACCTATTTAGCACCTCCTTTCTATCTATTTTTGATCCTATCCAATATCTCTACCCCCCCTCTACTGTGACATTAACTTCATCTTTTTCATTTGTGAAGACAGATGCAAAGTCTTCATTCAGTACCTCAGTCATGCCCTCTGCCTCCTGTTTTTGTCCCTAATCGGCCCCACCATTCCTTTAACAATCCTTTAACTTTTTATATGTTTATAAAAGATTTTTGAGTTCCCTTTTATTTTAACGACTAATCTTATCTCATAATCTCCCTTTGCCCTTATATCCTTTTTCAATTTCCCCCTGCACGCTCTGTAATCTGCCTGGTTTTCGATTGCATTCTGCACCTGTCATGTCATAAAGCTCCTTTTTCAGTTTTATTTTAACCTCTATTTCCTTTGTCATCCAGGGAGCTCTAGCTTTGGATGCCCCATCTTCCCTCCTTATGGGAATATGCTTGGTCCCTGCTCTCCTTCGAAACAGTGCCATGGGATCTTTTATGTCCACCTGAGAGGATAAACAGGGCCTCGCTTTAACATCTTATTCGAAAGATGGGACCTCCGTCAGCGCAGCGCTCCTTCAGTACTGCGTTGGAGTGTCAGCCTGTATTTTGTGCTCATCTCTGGAGTGGGAGAGTGCTGCTCACTGAGCCATGGCTGACACCAGGGGCGGGAACATCATGCTCTCTTGAAGCTGCTTGATTACTGATGAAAAATTGACCAGCTTCCACGTGAATTACTCAGCAGACACAAAATTTGATCAAAAAATAACTTAAAATATTAGTTATTGTTTCAATTTCTTTAGTGGATTGGTTACATTAAACGTTTTCTCCTCCTCCCTGCGCCAATCAGTACTCACCCACACAGGTTCTTCCAGTCCCATCTAGAGTCAGTCCTTCAGGGCAATCACACTTGAACGAGCCCTGCGTGTTCACACAGCGTCCGTTCGTGCAAACACCAGGGAACACGTCACACTCGTTCACGTCTGGTGAGAAAAGAAACATCACAGATTATTCATTTCTTCATTATTCATAAAACAATGTTAGAGATGTGTTTAGAAGAATTTCGAGTGCCAACATGTAGAGATGAAAGGACTGAGAGAGTTTGAATATCAGATCGTAAGTTTGATCAAATATAGAGCTAGATAACTATCTCAGTTGTCTACATTTGAATCAGCAAAATAGATGTATTCCATAGCCAGCTTACTCTTAATAGAAGGGTATTAGTCTGCAAAGAATCAACGTGGAATCATACTAGATACAACTTAGGGCTGTAACTTGTTTTAGTAAAAGTTTGGGACAATCGTGGATTAGTCATAGTGAAAATGTTAAAAGTCATGAACATGTTTATTTGGTAACCAAACCACCTTTGGTCAGATGCATAACCGGTGACTGAGCCACTGTCACCTATTTTACACTAAATTACCCCCTTGTGTGAAGAATTTCTTGATACCTGCCCTAAATATGCCATTTACTAGTTTGAACCTGTGTCCCCAAGTTCTTCTCCCATAGTTTAATTTAAAGTAATATTCTGGGTAAACTTTCTCTATATCCTTAACAATCTTATAGATCGTGACAAGATCACACCTCAGACACCTCCCAGACTAAACAACGTTAACAGTCACACTAGCTTCATAGTAAAGGCAGTACAGCTAATATCTGCGATAGAGTTGCTTTTGCACACACTGTGGGGTAGATCATGAAGCCAATGGAAATAAGAACGTGGAGAGATCTAAAACGGGCAGCTGATTCGCTATCACCCGTTTAAACTATCGCACAAAGTCAAGATCTACCCCTGTGTATATGTCATTGTTTGGGCCAGTTCTGGATGATTTAACCCTTGTTACAGTTGCAGTGATTGAACAGATCTGAGCTGACCTTCGCAAGTAACACCCTTCACCCTGGCATAGCCTCTGGGACAGGTTGGATCTGCAAAAGAAACATAAACAAATGTTCAGATATCCAGCTCGTAGCAGTGGATCATCACTTCCTCCTGTGCCTGTGACAGGCCAGTGTAAGGGCACTGGTGCAATCACACAGGCCTGATCTTAACGAGACTCTACTCAAGGCTTCATTTCAGATGCTGTTAGATCTAATAACTGAATGATCCGTACTAATTCTGGGATTTCATTTCAGCTGGTGAAATCCTTTTATTTTGAACGGAATGCTGACTGAACTGCATGTCGCGCAAAGGGATTCCGTGGAAACGCTCACCCAGTGTGCACTGGGGCAAATCAAACCCAGGAACAAGCCAGAAAAATCACATTTGTGTGAAATTTGGATGGTGTATTATTATTTATGCTAAAAAAAGAGACCATAACAATAATCAATTATGATAGTTATGCCTAATTTGAATATGCAAATCCAGTGATTGCAAATTAATTATGCCTGGGGTGAATATGCAGATTTAGTTGCTTACAACACATGAGGAATAATTTTACCAAATTTGCACTCCTGACACGAGCTTCATCTGCCGGAAATGCAACCCGGAAATTTGTGTCTACGCATCCCACAATTTTACGCCCATTAAAATGAACGGTTGTAATATTGTGTAGGCCACTTGGATCAAAGTCCTTGGAACCAGGGGCATTGCTTCTCATGACATCAGGTTTGCCTTATTCTTCATTATTTGACAGTGGTTGGCTGCTGCCTCGAGCCCATCCCTAACTCCTGCTGCGTCCCCTTGCCCATCCGCTGGAGGTAGGCACCAGCCGATACACATCAAACATGCGACCACAAACTAACACTTTAAACATGCAGGGCCAGTGTATCTCCTTCATCCCACCTCTCTAATAAATAGAAAGCACGCCCACTCCTCATGTCGCTAGACACTTCCTGCAGGTCAATTACAAACTGGTGCAAGTACCTAAACCCTGCTTATGCGGCAAATACTGAGTGAGTGCTTAACATAGCATTCAGCGAAAACCTTTTCCTTAAATAGTTTCAAATAAAACTAATGGGGGAAAATGAAGCACTCAATAGCTGAATTATAAAACAGATGCCCCTGTCTGGTTTTGCTCATTGTGTGCGATGTTTAAAGCAAATGCAGTGTAACAGTCGCACCCCCCGCCAAGCCCCTCAGACAATGTGAGTACCCAGCTCGCAGTGTTCGCAGGGGCTGCCCCAGGCCGCTCCCAGGGTGGCACAGCACTCTGACTTCAGCGTAGCTCCATTGATGTTCACTTCGCAGCGCCCATCCTGAATGTTCAGCCAGCACGTCCCCTTCATGCTGTCTGTTGGAAGAGAAGCAGAGAATGGGATTCGTCAGACCACCCATCACGCACTCACCTCCGAGCTGTCCCCTCGCCCCGCAAACACCAGTGAGCCTACAGACTCGGACCATGCTCACAGCGAGTGCCTGCCTCTGAAAAAGCATGAAAAGGAAAAGATACCACAGAGAGTGGAGCAGTTCGAGTAACCCAGTGACCGGCATCACCCACCAGCACCAAACTAACTCCCGACATGCCACGTGCGACTCTATTCCATTAACAAAACACACAATTCTGGCCAGATCCCATGATGGCCTGCAGATTGAGTGACGGCCTGCAGCCTGAGTGACGGCCTGCAGATTGAATGACGGCCTACAGCCTGAGTGACGGCCTGCAGCCTGAGTGACGGCCTGCAGCCTGAGTGATGGCCTACAGTCTCAGTGACGGCCTACAGCCTCAGTGACGGCCTACAGCCTGAGTGACGGCTTACAGCCTGAGTGACGGCCTACAGATTGAGTGATGGCCTGCAGATTGAGTGACGGCCTGCAGCCTGAGTGACGGCCTGCAGCCTGAGTGACGGCTTACAGCCTGAGTGACGGCCTACAGATTGAGTGACGGCCTGCAGATTGAGTGACGGCCTGCAGATTGAGTGACGGCCTGCAGATTGAGTGATGGCCTACAGCCTGAGTGACGGCCTACAGCCTGAGTGACGGCCTGCAGCCTGATTGACGGCCTGCAGCCTGAGTGACGGCCTGCAGCCTGAGTGACGGCCTACAGCCTCAGTGACGGCCTACAGCCTGAGTGACGGCCTACAGCCTGAGTGACGGCCTACAGATTGAGTGACGGCCTACAGATTGAGTGACGGCCTGCAGATTGAGTGACGGCCTGCAGATTGAGTGACGGCCTGCAGATTGAGTGACGGCCTGCAGCCTGAGTGACTGCCTACAGCCTGAGTGACGGCCTACAGCCTGAGTGACGGCCTACAGCCTGAGTGACGGCCTGCAGCCTGAGTGACTTGGTCACTCATGGAAGAGCTGGCATGTGGTGCCAAATAGATTTAAAAAGTCATATTGTAGTCAATAAAAGTTTTTAATTAATCTGACTCTGCAATATTACTTCAGTTTTTTAAATCCCATAATCAGTGCCAGCACTCAGCAGCCTCACTATCGCCATTCTGACCACCTGCAGGAATAGTCTGCCTCCTGGCTGCTAGTTGAAAGCTGCATTCTCTGCCCTCCTCACTCTGTCTAAAAGTTTAGATACAGGAATATAGTAATAATAAGGAAGTATGAAGGCATATGAAGGCATCGAGTGTAAACAAAGGAGACATCCTAAACCTCACCGAACCTGCAGTGATTGGATGAGACCGAGGTATCAGAAATTAGAACACAGACAAAATGCGAAGTTTCATTCCAAATTGACTTTTTCTTAAAATGCCAACCCTGGGCTCCCGATGGCTTAGCGAGCTTATCCAGTGAGTGGCTGAGCCAAGCTTCCAGGAGAGTCCCAGATTCAATCTCCAGTCTGTGCTGAGTTCATTGGAGCTACAATTAGCCCCAGCATTTCCTGGGTTAGGAAGGGGGATAAAAAAATCAGCTCTTGACCTTTGCTGGAATGTGTGTGCGCGGACGTCAGATGAAGACAGGGTCAGGCTGCAATGCCCTCCGCAGTCTGAGCTCACACACTGGGTGAGGTACAGGAAGACAGCTGGGCCCCATGGAACCCATACCCTGCCAAATGTCAGGAGAGAAGGGGAGAAAACTAGCCCGAAAGAATTGACAATGCTGGCAGCGCAGTGTGGGTGAGCTCTGCACCAGCGCCCAGTGCCACAGGGCCGGGACGGGCACAGATTCCAGTCAGGCTCTGCCAAGCTCCCAGTCTGAGCCATGTTGGGTGGGGGAATTGAGAGTTGGAGGGCAGGGTCAAGCATGGGTGCTCTCTGCTACCTTATAGCAGCCAGCTACAGGGGGTACTGGCAGCAGCCTGGGAGTGGGCCACTCGGAGGCATCAGACCAGGCAGATGAAGGGATAAAATTACATAGGCGAATCCCAAAATATTTAAGGAATAAAACATGGCTCAGTCCATAACACAGTTTTTCGACTCAAGCAAATAGTTCCTTCAGTGTTGACAGAGAAGGGACCTGCAGTTACTCACTGATCCCTAGGTTGCCTCTTCCCTCGTGGAACACTGGCACTGGGTAACAGTGGGTGATTTCAGAGAGATCCCTCGGGTTGTAGTGTGTGCTCTAACGGTACCACATGACTTACCAATACAAAT
This sequence comes from Somniosus microcephalus, assembly GCF_052327205.1. Classification (NCBI taxonomy): domain Eukaryota; kingdom Metazoa; phylum Chordata; class Chondrichthyes; order Squaliformes; family Somniosidae; genus Somniosus; species Somniosus microcephalus. Next base: position 39,477,992 of record NC_140999.1, on the reverse strand, counting down.
GGTTCCCGTTGGATCCAGTTTGCTTCCCAGTGAACATTCGCAGATGAATGAGCCAGCCAGGTTCCTGCAGTAACCATTCACACACGGGCTGGATTCACACTCGTTCACATCTGGAAATACAAAGGCTGGGTTAGTCACACACATTGACATCTGGAATTACAGAGATAGGAGAATTCACACTCATTAACATCCGGAGCCTCAGAGCCAGGATTATTATAGACGGGATAATGATGCACATACTGCACTCTGTCATCAACGCGCCTCCTTAGACCACTAATAATAATGCAGCTCCTCCCCCACTCCGTGTGACACTCGGTTCAGTTCAGCACATGCACCCAGAAAGAACCTCTAGCTTTATGAAGCTGTAGTAATGTTGCAGCTCTCCCTGGAATGGGCATGGGGGAGGGTAGCTAGAAGTTGGCGACAGTATCTGCCACGTCCCTTTGATATGTGGGCGAGTGGTTCATCTGTGGGGTATGGCTGCTTCAGTGGGAACCTTTGGGACTTGGAAAAATCTCCATTTTCCAATCTCCCCTCACTGAGGTGCTCTTCTCAGTGTAACCATGGCGATGAATCCACGTTCTCTACCGTGGAATCCGAATTGCCGGCATTCTGGCTAATTATTATTGCCCAGCAGCTATTTCTGCTCATGCAATGTGACATCTGAATTCTCACCTTCACAGGTTTCAGTATCGGGTTTGAAGATGTAACCTGTGGGGCAGGTGCACGTGTAGCTGCCCGGTGTGTTACGACACAGTCCGTTGTCACATAGCAGCATGTTGACAGAACATTCGTCGATATCTGGAGAAAGAAGTATTTTTTTGTAATAGATCATTCTCGAAAACATTGGAAACTATGTGACACAGATTACTCGAGCAATTATGTAACTGTCGTTAGTCTGCCTGAGGCTGGCAAATCTTGAAGTACCAAGGTTCAGTAGTTACCCCATACCTTGCAGTACCCCCTCGCACACCCTCTGCTCACTCACCCTTCCCTCATTCATCTACTCACCCTCTGTCATCTCCACCCTTGCTCACCCTGTCCACACTTTCCTCTCTGTCATTCAATCCCCCCTCCTTTCTTCCCCTACACTCAGGCCTGTTGTGTAATTGCATGACCAACAACATACGTGACTCTGGTATACTGTGAGAGAGGAGCAGTTTGGTCCAGAGCTGAGAAAGTTTATGAGGCAGCAGACAGGAGGAGGGTGCTCTGCTGATGTCTATATTTTGATGGGTAGAGGGGGAAATTTACATGATATTCGCGGAGGAGGGAGAAAGAACTGAAATGTGCTCGTCACATTTTTTTATTTTTACGTGAGATATTTTCTTGGATTCAGAGTTACCGGCTACTTTCATAAGCGGACCTCATGACCCCTACGCGCTGGAGTGTACCCCTTTCTGCCTAATAGAGGGGGGGAAAATAGTGATACCCAGGAATTGCAAGGCAGAAATCTTACTCTGTATACCATCTACTGGAATGTAACACATGCCACCATGTGATTCTCCCCTCCTGGACAAGTGACTGAAGATATAGTTTTCCCCAACCGAGACACGGACTTTGAATCAACAAGTGGTTTTATTTACATATATGGCAGATCAATGAATAGTAAACAGTATAACACAGTATACATTTCTATACCCTCCTTGATTCATAAAATAATAGACATGCTTTCAGAGAGCAGGATATTATATATGTTATAAAATGATTCACAGTGGATCAGGGTGCCTCTTGCTGATACACAGGAGAGTATTTTTAATCAGATCCTGCCTTCCAACCTGTAGTAACACAGTCCCACACTCACCGATGCAATTCTTGCCACTGACGTCCGACTCGTAGCCGATATTACAGATGCAGCGGTAACTGCCGCGCAGATTCTCACAATTCCCGTTAGCGCAGATATCGGGATCGAGAGCACACTCATTGATATCTGGGAGCAAAACAAAATGCATTCAAATCAATCCTTTATTGGCGTCCCTCCTCATTTTCAGAAGATATAATCAGGAAAGATATTAACTGTACTTCAGCACTTGCTGTCCAGGTAACCTGGTTTTCAGTGACTCAGTAAGACAAATTCCTTCCTTATTACATGGGATTACAGCCTAGTCCTGGAGTTTTGAGGCTACGTTCTATCTATTTTTCAGTGAAACCATAAATCAGTTGGCTTGGTCAATGAAATTCTGAAGATACACTACCCTGTTTTATTTATTTAAAAAAAAAAAGTTGGACTATATTAAATTTGGATCTTTCTTTCAGCCTTTGCAGATGGTTAACGAGGAACGAGCTCGTCACTGTCATGCGAACCCTGAATAAATAGAAAAATCCCACTAAATCTGTTACAGAATAACAGTGGCCAATATCACAAATAATTTGTGCGATCCAACGTTAGTCTGTCTTTGACACATGCCCATGGATAAAATCTGCTGCTGCTGTGATTTGTGGAAAAGGAAAATGGAACATTAAATATAATTTAATAATCACTCAGCGAAGATTCAATTTCAAATTTTGCCAGTAACACAAGCCGGTTCTTTTCCCTACCTCGTCCATCAGCTGTGATCCCGATGCCGCTGCTGCACAGAGCCTGGAACTCAGCTGTGAAAACAACAGGGAGAACGAAACAAATCAGACACATGACACTCTGAAACCCTGCCATCAACCGCAGAAAATAATAAAGGAGCTGGCTCTCGGATCAGCGTTCCCAGCAAGGAATATCGCTTGCAAGGAATGCTGGGTGGGAAATCATGGGTCTGCAGTCCCTGATTTTTCCATCCATTAATTTAAGTGGAGGGACTCTGGTTCTGTGATTTCCCAACCAGCTCTCCCTGCGAGTGCTGCTCCTCGCCTGGATTGCAGGATCAGGGAATCAGCGCTCCCCTGTTTAAAACTGCCAAATGTAACAAGAGCGACTGCCCTTCAAAAAAGTAATTCATTGGCTTTGATGTGCTTCGGGACCACCTGAGGATGTGGAAGGTGCTACAGTCCCCACCGCTTATAATGGGTGTGTTGCTCTCAACGCCATTTGCCCTTTATAGGCGGTGGACTGTAAAACCAAGAAGGTAAGTAACCAACATATATTTTTTAAAACAGGAAATCTCACTGAGCAATAGGGTTCTCATGAAAGGTCATCGACCTGAAACGTTAACTCTGTTTCTCTCTCCACAGATGCTGCCTGGCCTGCTGAGTATTTCCAGCATTTTCTGTTTTTGCCTCTCCTCAGTGTTAGCAGTTGTATCCAGAATCTCTTCACTGAGGTAACTGCACTTTATCAAAGTGGGAACAGCTTATTGAAATTGCTTGAAGACTCAACTTTGCCTGAAATTAGCAGAGCCTTTTAAATCGGTAAATACATTGAAAGGAAGATTTGCATTTCGATAGCGCCTTTCACGATCTCGGGACGTCCCAAAGCGCCTTACAGCCAATGAAGAAGTTTTTGGAGTGGAGTCACTGTTGTACTGTGGGAAACCCTGCAGCCAATTTGCGCACAGCAAGCTCCCGCGAACAGCAATGTGGTAATGACCAGATAATCTGTTTTAGTGATGTTGGCTGAGGGACAAATGTTGGCCAGGACACTATAGGGGATTAACAAGCTGTGAGCACCTCATTGAACCTGCTTGAGAACCTGACTTTGACTGAAATCAGCAGAGCCTTTTAAATGGGTAAGTTTTCAGAACTGCCCGCAATAGTCAGCAGATTTAATACATTATAAGCGTCGCCTTTGAAATTGCCAAATGGTTAGCGCTATTTGCCTGATATAGGCAGCTGCCTGTGCTAAGCGTGGACGGTAGAAGTGGTGGGGCCTGTATATAAACGCAAGGGCCTAGAAATTCAGTGCCCTTAGCACCGATTTTGCGGCGCTAGAGGGCCTAGCGCTGCAATTGGCGCCGGTTCCTAAATTGCCTGGGGCCCTTCCGCGGCGGTAGACTGGTAGCGCTGCGCCGGCACCGATGACGTCATCGGTGTGCGCAGCGTCCCGGTTGCCGTGGTAACCCGGCCCCAAGCCGAAATTCAGTTGCGGCCGCCTCGCCAGTGGCAGCCGCAACTAAGACTCCGGCAAACGAGTGTTGCCGGAGTCTGCGCCGGCGCTTTAAGGAGGCGCGGCGGCCGGCCGCTTTCCCGCCGGCCGCCTGCCCGCAGCTCCCTCCCCGGACTTCTCCCCCCGCCCCCCCCGGAACAGATGCAAGCCCGGCACTTGTTCGAGGTGCCGGGCTCATTTTTGCAGAGATTTGCGCGGGCTGCAGTCGGGTGCAGGCAGCTCCTCCTTAACGGAAGGAGGAGGCCTGCACTTCCCGAGCCTGCCGCACCGCAGCGGGCGCCGCAGCGCCGGAATAGCGCCGCAATGCGGCGCATTGCGCCAGTTTTCAGGCGCTAAAACCCTTCAGTAGCGCCGGCAGCCGTTTGGGCGCGGCGCTACTGAATTTTTGGCGCGCGCAAAGGGACTTAGCGCCGGCGCTAACTTCCGGCGCTAAAGCCCTGGCGCAGCGCAAACTCAATTTCTAGGCCAAGATCTTTTTTCTTTCTAGAGGTTAAAAAATATTTCTATTGTTCCATTAGCAATTCTTCAGATTGATTTTATTGTTTAATAAATTCAGTTTAATGATCTTAAAAAAGAATTTTAGAAACATTTGAATGATTTTACTTGCTCTCTCATGACGGGGCAAGTCAGTTATCATTGCAGTCTGCCCAGAATCCACTCCTATGCGGCTTTTTATGTGAACTTGTGGCACAAATGATCAGCTGGAAGCCGCTCTTCACACAAGTGGCTGTCCCCCCAAATCACTCAGCTGAGTGCGAATCATTTTTTCCGTGCTGCGGCCGACGGCAGTGTGTCTGACCAGCCAGCAGGAGGAGCTCACATCCTGCTCGGCAGTTTCTGAATCACTGATTCTGTCTCTGGCCCAGGTTCTGGGGCAAACCGAGATCTGCCCACGCAGAACAGCCTCAGAAAATATAACACTTCATGTCCCTACGAGCTAGTGTTCAAATGCAGCAAAGTGACAGTGTTCTATTTAAAAAGTTGCAGAAGAATTGCAACAAAACAAAAATCAGTAAAATACACAGAGAAAGGTTAAGTGCCGTTTAGTCTGAAGATGATGATGAGACACGCAATTTAAGTTCCACTGGGCATTTCTCCCACAACTCTATATACATGTCGTTTCCAAAGACAGAGAAGGTGAACCTACCAGAAGTCCTGGCTGGGCAGGGCTGGCAGGGCTCTCCAAAGCCATGGTCCGGGCTGGCACAACAACACTCCGATTTGGTCACAGCACCATGAAAAGATCGGGCGCAGGTGCCCTTTTTGATGGCTCCATAGCAAGTGCTCCGCATATGGGTATCTGAAAGGAATGAAAATGCCACTGTTGGTTGTGGAACTTGAGGAGAATCATTTATTTTTCTAAGCTGACAACACATTACTCCCAACAACTGCTTGCATTTATATAGCGCCGTTGGCATAGAAAAACATCCCAACGCGCTTCACAGGGGAGAAGGAAATAAGTGGGCGGTGAGTCAAAGGAGGGGTGCCCAAAAGCTTGGCCAAAGAGGTGGGTTTCAATGAGGATCTTGAAGGAGGAGAAGGAGGTGGGTAGGTGGTGGGGCTGAGGGAGAACATGGGACCTAGGCAGCTGAAGGCACAACCACCAATGGTGGGGTGAATGCAGGGGAGAGGCACAAGAGTTAGTGGATTGGAGAGTTCGGGGCAGTGTGGAGCTGAAGGAGGTTAATGAGATGGGGAAGGGTGAGACCAGGAAAGGATTGAAATACAAGAACTTGCATTTATATAATGCCTTTAATGTAGAAGAATCTCCCAAGGTGCTTCACGAGGCATAATCTATCTATCTTCTATCTATCTATATCTATCTATCTATATCTATCTATATTCTTATCTTATCTTATCTTATATATATATATAAAGCAGTTGGTTTGTCTGTCTGTCTGTATGTCTGTCTGTCTGTCTGTCTGTCTGCTGTCTGTCCGCTATACACTCAAAAGTTATAGAGCGTACCTACACATATGTTGTATCAAAAGAAAGCTGATGATCAGGGGAGTGTCATAGGGGTATTTACTTTTTGGTCAGACAAAAATTGTTCTGACAGTATACAAAAAACTTTCAGAAATCCGCTCATTAGCGGTTGACCAATCCTACCGCTCATTAGCGTTGAGTAACGTGATGGTTGACCAATTGGGGGGTGTTTCATGGCGTTTGTGGGCGGGGCCTAATCCTTCAAACTGCCGAGCAGGAGCTGAGCTGAGGTGAGTGGCGGCCATTAAAGACCAGCCGGGCCTGAAGCGCTGGCAGCTGCCCTTTCTTCACCCGCAAAATCTCCCTCCGGCTCTCACCTTTTAGCGGGGGAGAGGCTGCTTTAAATTAGATCGTTCACTCAGTCGCGTCTCTCTTCATCTCTTTTGTTTTTCTTCTCTCTGGCCGGCTGCGAGGGAAAACAGAGAACCACGTGGCCCGAGAGACAGCGAGCAGGGGAGCAGTGGCGAGGGCTCCGGCTCAGCGGATCGGGCGCTCATCAGGGGTCGGCCCGCAACACATCGACCGGAGGAGCGGTGGCTCTCTCTCTCCTTCCCCCCCTCTCTCTCTCTCTCTCCTTCACCCCCCTCTCTCTCTTTCTCCTGCCGACCTCACAAAATGGCGGCCGCCCTTCTTCACCCGCCGGGCTCTCGGACACGGGAGTCCGGACCAAAAGGCCTTCAACTGCCGCCCGGCCAACCGGGTCCAAAGGCCCGCCTGGTTAAACATGAGGAACCCCGGGCTTGCTTCTGAGCGATGGGCACCCGGCCTCCCGGTGTCGGACTCACTCCGTTCTGGTACCGAGTTGTGAGGAGATTGAGAGAGGAGGGAGGGAGAGAGAGAGAGAGTGGGGAGGGAGGGAGAGAGAGGGGCAGGGAGAGAGAGGCAGGGAGAGAGAGAGGGGCAGGGAGAGAGAGGGGGGAGAGAGAGAGTGTGGCAGGGAGAGAGGGGGAGGGAGAGAGAGAGGGTTGAGAGAGGAAAGTGTGAAGGGGTGGGAGAGGGATGGGAGAGCTCGCCTTCTTCCTTCGGCTGCCGCAATTCAAACTTCCCGCCGACCTCACAGAATGGCGGCCGCCCTTCTTCACCCGCCCGCCGGGCTCTGAGTCCAGCCCCTTCCCTAGGGTGCCTTCCTCTCTTCTCTATCTCCTTCCCTCACTCTCTCCTTCCCTCTCTCTCTCTTCTCCTATCCCTCTCTCTCTCTCTCTCGTTCCCTCATCTCTCTCTCTCCTTCTCCTTCTCTCTCTCTCTCCTTCCCTCTCTCTCTCTCTCCTTCCCTCTCTCTCATCTCCTTCCCTCTCTCTGTCTCTCTCTCCTTCCCTCTCTCTCTCTCTCTTCCTTCCCTCTCTCTGTCTCTCTCTCCTTCCCTCTCTCTCATCTCTCTCTCCTTCCCTCTCTCTGTCTCTCTCTCCTTCCCTCTCTCTCTCTCCTTCCCTCTCTCTCTCCTTCCCTCTCTCTCTCCTTCCCTCTCAATTCAATTCAATTCAATCGCTTTATTGGCATGACAAGTTACATCTTATGTTGCCAAAGCATCGGAAAACATTCATGTTTGTTCACAAAAATACAGATCTATCCATACAGTGTATAAACAGATATATCCCTGAGTGTATAAATATATACTTTCATATAATTTATATATACTCTTTTCTTATATTTACTGGTTGTCCCTCTGTTATGGCAAGCTGTGTTATGCAATTTCTCTCTCCCCTAGTAGGTATGGGAGTTTTTGGTCGTCATTCAAATTTCTGAATTCCGGGCATATTTTTGTGAATTTTGGGTAGAAATTCTCCCTTATGCCCTGATATTTTCTACAAGCTGTGAGGAAGTGCATCTCTGTCTCCACCACTCCCTGACTGCAGTGAGAGCATATCCTGTCCTCTCTCTCTCCTTCCCCTCTCTCTCCTTCCTTCCCTCTCTCTCTCTCTCTCTCCTTCCCCCTCTCTCTCCTTCCCTCTCTCTCTCTCTCTCTCCTTCCCTCTCTCTCTCTCTCTCTCCTTCCCTCTCTCTCTCTCCTTCCCTCTCTCTCTCTCTCTCTCCTTCCCTCTCTCTCTCTCCCTCCTTCCCTCTCTCTCTCTCCTTCCCTCTCTCTCTCTGTCTCCTTCCCTCTCTCTCTCCCCCTCTCTCTCTCTCTCTCCTTCCTGCTCTCTCTCTCCTTCCCTCTCTCCTCTTCCCTCTCTCTCTCTCTTTCCCTCTCTCTCTCTCTCCTTCCCACACAGACAGACAGACAGACAAACTCATTTATATGCCCTCAAAAAACCCTCAGCACCGCCGGGCACTCCAGCTAGTCATAAATAAATGGATGCTGAGCAAAAGGAAATATTAGGGAGGGTTTTGGTCAAAGAGCTGGGCTGAAAGAAGAATCTTAATTGTGGAGAGAGAGCTGAAGAGGCAGAGGGGCTTCGGCAGAGAACTCGAGAGGTGACTGAAGGCACAGCCGCCTGTTGTGGGGCAAAGTGAAGAGGGGCACACACGAGGCGAGGCAGAGGGACAGAGAGTTTGTGGAGCGGTTGTAGGGCTGGATGAGGTTACAGAGATAGAGAGGGGTGAGGCCAAATTTCAATGATAGAAAGAAATTTAGAGGCAGGTCAAGGTACTTGATGAACCGCTCCAAAATTCTGAAGTAAGCAATGAGTTTGTGTCAATATCTAAAGCCTAGGCTTATTGTTGAATGTGGTGTGACAACAGCATTCAAATTGAAAATGGAAGACTTCAACCTAACAGTGTGAGGCAGAGTGGAGACGCACGCATATGGAGCAGGATACAAAGGCAGGTGCCAAAAGTCACAGGACTCCCTCAATCCACATGGTGATCTCAGTAATGGTTAGGTACTGGTTAAAGCTACTTACCAACGCACACACGTCCATCCACTCCAATGGCCAGACCCGGAGGACACTCGCACCTGAAGGAACCTTCGGAGTTAATGCAGCGGCCGTTCATGCAGATACCCGGCGTCTGACATTCATCAATATCTGGGAATAAGAACGGAACCATCAGGGGCCGGAAGCGCAGTGTAAATTAAACTACAGTTAGTGAGAAACAGAACACAGAAGCCAATTCAAATCTGCGACACACTCTCCCGAAGGCTCTGTGAGATTATCCAGGATTGCGTGGCTGGAGAGATGGTGCAGGAGGGAGGGCTTTAGATTCCTGAGGCATTGGGACCATTTCTGGGGGAGGTGGGACCTGTACAAGCTGGACAGGTTGCACCTCAACAGGAGCGGAACCAATATCCTCACGGGGTGGGGTGGTGGGGTGTTGCTAGTGCTGTTGGGGAGGGTTTAAGCTAGCTTGGCAGGGGATGGGAACCTGAGAGTGGATTCAGAAGGGAGAGAAGCAAAGCTGGAAATAGAAGGCAGAAAATAAGTAAGCGAGTTTGGAAGGCAGAGGAAACAAAGGCTAGAAAATAGACAACAAGGGAGTTTGGCAGTGCTAAATGATGCATACTTCAACGCAAGGAGTCTAGGGAATAAAGCAGATGAGCTGAGGGCACAGATAGACACATGGGAGTATGATTTTATAGCTATTATTACTGAGAAATGGCTGAAAGAAAGGCAGGAATGGCAGCTCAACATTCCTGGTTACACGGTTTACAGACGAGATCGAGAGGGGGATAAAAAAGGAGGGGGGGTCGCAATATTGATTAAAGAATCAATTACAGCTGTGAGGAGGGAGGATATCACAGAATCTACAGTGCAGATAGAGGCCATTTCGGCCCATCGAGCCTGCACCTTAGAAGGATTATCAAATGAGGCCATATGGGTTGAACTGAAAGACAAAAAAGGGGCAATCACACTGCTGGGAGTGTACTATAGACCTCCAAACAGTCAGAGGGGGATAGAAGGGCAAATACGTAGGCAAATTTCTGAGATGTGCAAAAATAGGGCAGTAATAGTAGGGGGAGGACTGCTAACGTGGCACCTTTGTTTAAAAAGGGATAGACCGAGTAATTACAAGCCAGTCAGCCTAACCTCGGTGGTGGAAAAATGATTGGAAAAAATTCTGAGGGACAAGGTAAATCTTCATTTAGAAAAACACGGATTAACCAGGGACAGTCAGCATGTAGTTGTTAAGGGAAGGTCATGTCTGACTAACTTGATTGAATTTTTTGAGCAGGTAACAAGGAGGGTCGAACAGGGTAGTGCATTTGATGTAATCTATATAGATTTTAGCAAGGCTTTTGATAAGGACACATGGCAGACTGGTCAGGAAAGTAAAAGCCCAGGGGATCCAAGGCAAAGTGGCAAGTTGGATCCAAAATTGGCTCAGAGGCAGGAAACAAAGGGTAATGGTCAAAGGATGTTTTTGTGACTGGAAGGCTGTTTCTAGTGGGGTTCTGCAGGCCTCAGTGCTGGGTCCTTTGCTTTTTGTGGTATATATCAATGATTTGAACTTGAATGTAGGAAGTATGATTAAGAAGTTTGCAGATGATACAAAAATTGACCGTGTGGTTGATAATGAAGAAGAAAGCTGCAGACTGCAGGAAGATATCAATGGACTGGTCAGGTGGGCAGAACAGTGGTAAATGGAATTCAATCTGGAGAACTGTGAGGTAATGCATTTGGGGAGGACTAACAAGGCAAGGGAATACACAATAAATGGTAGGACACTGAGAAGTGCAGAAGATCAGAGGGACCTTGGAGTGCATGTCCACAGATCCCTGAAGGTAGCAGGACAGGCAGATAAGGTGATTAAGAAGGTATACAGGATACTTGCCTTTATTAGCCGAGGCACAGAATATAAGAGCAGGGAGGTTATGCTTGAACTGTATAAAACACTAGTTAGGCTGCAGCTAGAGTACTGCGTGCAGTTCTGGTCACCACACTACAGGAAGGATGTGATTGCACTAGAGAGGGTACAGAGGAGATTTACGAGGATGTTGCCTGGGCGGGGGAATTTTAGCTATGAGGAAAGATTGGATAGGCTGGGGTTGTTTTCTTTGGAACAGAGGAGGTTGAGAGGGGACTCAAGGGAGGTGTATAAAACTATGAGGGGCCTAGATAGAGTGGATAGGAAGGACCTATTTCCCTTAGCAGAAGTAAATAACCAGGGGGCATAGATTTAAAGTAATTGGTCGGAGGTTTAGAGGGGATTTGAGGAGAAATGTTTTCACCCAGAGGTGATGGGGGTCTGGAACTCACTGCCTGAAAGGGCGGCAGAGGCAGAAACCCTCCTCACATTTAAAAAGTACTTGGATATGCACTTGAAGGGCCGTAACCTACAAGGCTACGGACCAAGTGCTAGAAAGAGGGATTAGGGTGGATAGCTCCTTGTCGGCCGGCACGGACAAGATGGGCCGAATGGCCTCCTCTGTGCTGTAAATTTCTATGATTCTATGACTGCACTGAGCCAAAGAGACCAAGTTCAACTATGCTGATCTGACCTGGATAGGCAGTAGGGGCAGTACAATTTCCCGCAGCATCCTTGGGCTAGGGAGAGGGAAAAAAATCAGTCAGGGATCCTGCTCCTGTCCACTATCCAGAAATTCTGCTATAAGGTTCCTATGTGGATGTCAGGTGAGGAGAGCATCAGGCTCAGCTGTGATGATCTCCATGGTCCACCAGCTGTCTAGGCTGATAAAGAATGGTATGAGAGGGTGGCCGGCACTTGTAGAGCCAACCCCAGTAACTGTCAGCTTCTCCCGGAGAAGAAATGAGGGAAGAAAAATGGCAGAAGAGGAAGAAAACAAAATATATTTCTGTCCTGTGTCTGTACATGTGCTGTATATTTCTGTCCTGTGTCTGTACATGTGCTGCATATTTCTGTCCTGTGTCTGTACATGTGCTGTATATTTCTGTCCTGTGTCTGTACATGTGCTGTATATTTCTGTCCTGTGTCTGTACATGTGCTGCATATTTCTGTCCTGTGTCTGTACATGTGCTGTATATTTCTGTCCTGTGTCTGTACATGTGCTGCATATTTCTGTCCTGTGCCTGTACATGTGCTGTATATTTCTGTCCTGTGTCTGTACATGTGCTGTATATTTCTGTCCTGTGTCTGTACATGTGCTGTATATTTCTCTCCTGTGTCTGTACATGTGCTGTATATTTCTGTCCTGTGTCTGTACATGTGCTGTATATTTCTGTCCTGTGTCTGTACATGTGCTGTATATTTCTGTCCTGTGTCTGTACATGTGCTGTATATTTCTGTCCTGTGTCTGTACATGTGCTGCATATTTCTGTCCTGTGTCTGTACATGTGCTGTATATTTCTGTCCTGTGTCTGTACATGTGCTGTATATTTCTGTCCTGTGTCTGTACATGTGCTGTATATTTCTGTCCTGTGTCTGTACATGTGCTGTATATTTCTGTCCTGTGTCTGTACATGTGCTGTATATTTCTGTCCTGTGTCTGTACATGTGCTGTATATTTCTGTCCTGTGTCTGTACATGTGCTGTATATTTCTGTCCTGTGTCTGTACATGTGCTGTATATTCCTGTCCTGTGTCTGTACATGTGCTGTATATTTCTGTCCTGTGTCTGTACATGTGCTGCATATTTCTGTCCTGTGTCTGTACATGTGCTGTATATTTCTGTCCTGTGTCTGTACATGTGCTGTATATTTCTGTCCTGTGTCTGTACATGTGCTGTATATTTCTGTCCTGTGTCTGTACATGTGCTGCATATTTCTGTCCTGTGTCTGTACATGTGCTGTATATTTCTGTCCTGTGTCTGTACATGTGCTGTTTATTTCTGTCCTGTGTCTGTACATGTGCAGTATGCTTTTGTGGTGTGTTTCACATGTGCTGTATATTTTGCAGTACACGTATGTGTTGTTGAATTTATCCCACAGTACAAATTAAGCAAATATGACATTAAAGAATAACTTGACAGTTACAGAGCAACAAGGCAGTAGCACTGAAGGAATCAGAGCATCCTACTCCCTCAACTGGGGCACAATGTGGGCAGGAGATGGAAAATAACTGAAGACAAATGAGTCACTTTGTACTAATGAGGCTGTCCCCTCTGCACTTGTTATTGCATATGTTAATGGGAACGTATTGTCCTCTCTAACCAACATCATCACAAATACAGCAACAGTCATTCATCTCATTGCTGTATGTGTAATCTTACTAAGCACAAAACTGTTTTATCAGCATTTGCTTACATAACAACAGTCACCGCACTTCAAAATAACTCGCGGTATGTCAGGCACGGGGTGTTCTAAAATATGTGAGAAGACACTGTAATAGTGTGTTTATCTAGGTCCTTGCACGCATAATAGTTCAATTAGGAGCAGGTGCTTACCCACATAGTAACACCCATTAACCAGTCCGTACCCACAGTAGCATCCATTAGCAGATCCTTACCCACACAGTAGCGCCCGTTAGGAGCTAGGACGAAGCCATTCTTGCAGATACACTTGAAGCTACCATCCTCGTTGATGCACATTCCATTCAGGCACATGTTGGTAGTGGCACATTCATCGTGATCTGGGGGTGAGATTCGTTACTTGTCAGTCTCGTGAGTCCTAACAGATAACTTTGGAAAAATTATAGGCAACACACGGGTTTTGAAAGCCCGTATATTGCAGGAAAGAAGAAAAACTGAGGGAGGTGAGAACTTCCACAATGTGAAATCCTTATAAAGATTGAGTTAGAATGGGATATCATGTGATGAGTCAAGATTTCTACATATTGAAATGGTATTTAGAGTTCAGGAAGAACAGCAAAGGAAAGTTTAGAGCAACATTGAACATTGTAGCGTTGATAATATAATAACCTAACTATTCCATCAAAGCCCAATCAACTAGTATCCTTACTATTCCACCAAAGCCCGTTCAACTAGTACCCTAACTGGTCCATCAAAGGCCATTCCTCTAGTACCCTAACTGTCCCATCAAAACCCATTCTTCTAGCACGCTAACTGTTCCATCAAAGCCCATCCCTCTAGTACCTAACTGGTCCATCAAAGATCATTCCTCTAGTACCCCAACTCACCCAGTCCAGCATCAAACTGCATCTTGAACTCCCCTAATGTCTCCCAGTTCTGACGAAGGGTCACAGACCTGAAACGTTAACTCTGTTTCGCTCTCCACAGATGCTGCCTGACCTGCTGAGTATTTCCAGCATTTTCTGTTTTTATTTCAGATTTCCAGCATCCGCAGTATTTTGCTTTTGTCCTTACTTTTAAGATTATTCTGAATGTTTATCACATTTTGAGTAAAGATAATTTATTTTCTAAGAACTGCTTCAAATTTACTTTCCCTTAATCTTTCTCCTCTTGTTCCACTGGCCTGACTGACATTGCAGTAATATACTGGGTTTGAAAAGGCAGTAATATACAGTACTGGGTTTGACATGACAGTAATATACTGGGTTTTCCATCGCTATTCACCTCATATTTATTACGCCATAATGAGGTCTCACTAAACCACCTTCATTCCAGATTGTGGAGCTTTAAGTTTCTCTAACCTTCCCTTCCAGTTAATCCCCTATACAACTGGCTTATGTTTGATTAATGTGGCAGGTTTGGATACTGCTACTTTCAATGATGTTATTATTCCTATAATAATTTAAATCCCTCTTATTCCCTTAGAACTGCCCTTATACTGACATGTGTGAGATTATGTGCTAACCTGGATGAGTCTTTCCTTGCTCTTTTATTCTTAACCTTGCCAATGGAAACTCTTGCATTCTCTCAATCCATATCTCGGATGATTTGGTGAAAGGAACATTACTGAGAGGATTTGTGAACAGCAACACGAAACCAAAGAGCTGAATCGAGGTCAAATGTGACCATGCGCTTTCGAGCTCTGCAGGAATTGGGTGGCCATCAGAGACAAGACTGACATGACCTTTCTTCCAGTTCCGAGTCCTCTGTGAAGGATGTAACTTCATTTGTTTGCTCTCTGTGGGTTATTTGCAACTAAAGCTGTTAGAAATTGTCTCTCCGTGTTGGTTGCAGACTGATCGGTCTGGGTGATGCATACTTACCAACACAGTTCTTTCCATCAGGGGTGAGCTCAAAGCCAGCATTGCAGATACACTGGAAGCTTCCATCAGTGTTAACACACCGGCCGTTCCGGCATAAAACGCCATTCTGGATACACTCGTCTATGTCTAGGGAGCAAAAAGGAAGCTGGTTATTGGGCTGTCACTCACCCCACCATCAACTGCACACTCCTGTCACATGACCAACTGGAGTGCGGGGTTTACAGTCGATCCTGCTGTTTGGGCTGGCCCTTGAGACGAAGGACCCATATTCCTGAAGAAAGTTTCACTAATGGTCCTGTTAGACCAGAGGTCTGCTTCCTATGGTAAGTATGTCATCTGAGAGAGCTTTGCAAAGGACTTTACCATCAGAGACAGCCCTGTATCTAAAGGATCTGAAACACACACTGGATCTGAGGGGACGTGCAGGCAACAGCAAAGCTCACCAGCTTCCACCAGTGTGGCTTGGGGATGGTTCCCCCACCTGAGTCTGGTTGTGGATAGGTTGAACACTCAAGCTTCCAATACAGGCCAGTAGTGCAGTTTTCACATTGCTCTTCTGTGGGGACCACCTCTGATATCAGCAAACGTCCCAACAAGACTGTCGTAATTGCAACTGCACTGACTGTGCCTCTGTGAGATTCACGGTAACATTACTGCACTTGTCCCGATGGCACCTTCAGAGTAACTGCGCCTGTATAAATCTCAAAGATGCACAGCTTCCTGTTATCCGAGAATCCATTAGGAGACGTTCAATGGGAGTATTGATCCCCATTGAAATGGCAGACCGGCTTCCAGTTCAACCTAACCACAACATGAACAAAATGGTGGCCCCTGCAGCATGCGATGGTGCCAGTTACCTTTGGCAGCAGCCCTGGTACACTCTCTGGAGGCAACAGTGAAATATGATTGGCCACCATATCAGGGGCCTTCCCTCTCGCCTCCGGTCCCTGGGATTGAGTCCAGCGCAGACAGTTGCTGCAAACATCTCTTGCCAACATCTGTTTAGATGTCTAAATAAAATGAATCCGGAAAGGGCAAATTCAACTCTCAGTGGGCAGCAATCTAAACAGCACAAACCACAGCGGCTAGAAATTCGAAATGAAAGGAAGCTTGTGTGAAGTTGCTGCATCTGGTATTTTGATTCATTGATTCCACTCTCACATCTCTCTCTGAGTCAATGGGAAGCAGAGGACCGTGTAATTACTGGGCACCAACCCAGGACAGTTACAGCATGCCCGTGTTATCTGTGACCGTGTTATCTGTGCCCGTGTTATCTGTGCCCGTGTTATCTGTGCCCGTGTTATCTGTGCCCGTGCTACCCAAGCCCGTGTTATCTGTGCCCGTGTGATCTGTGCCCGTGTTATCTGTGCCCGTGCTACCTAAGCCCGTGTTATCTGTGCCCGTGTTATCTGCGCCCGTGTTATCTGCGCCCGTGTTATCTGCGCCCGTGTTATCTGCGCCCGTGTTATCTGTGCCCGTGTTATCTGTACCCGTGTTATCTATGCCCGTGCTACCCAAGCCCGTGTTATCCAGAAGCTGTTGTTTTTTACGGGCCGCCCGATTTTCTGCAAGCCGGCAGCCGCTTCCCACCTGTTCTGGGCAGGAAGTGAATCGGCGGCATGTTAATGAGGCCCGGGAGTTAATATAGCCTAGGCTTGATTTCTGCAGCAGCGGGTGAATTTCGAACTCACCCCACCACCCACCCACCCGAAACCTGCCTTGAGTTAAAATCAGGACCAGAATGGCTCTCAGGTCTTGCGCAACCCCAATTTTCTTCACTCCACCATTGGCGGCCGTGCCTTCAATGTCTAGGCCCTAAACTCTGGAATTCCCTCCCTAAACCTCGCCGCCTCGCTATCTCTCTAAGTCATTCTGTAAATCCTACCTCTTTGACCAAGCTTTTGATCACCTGTCCAAACATCTCGTGGCCCGGTGTCAAATTTTTGTTTGATAATCACTCCTGTGAAGCACCTTGGGATGATTTACTACGTTAAAAGCGCAATATAAATGCAAGTTGTTGTTGTAAATGGAAGGGGAGAGGAGGGCATTTGATTCATGTTATATTAATTGCAGCAGAGATGCAGTTCACATTGCCATTTTAAAATGGTTCCAAGTGTATTACCTTATCATCGCGGTTACGATAAAACATATTAATATTCAGATAATAACGAGATTAACATGGAACCTGAGAGCTGCGGGACCAAAAGAATGCACTGATTAACTGATTTACAGAGTAGAAGAAAAGGAGGTTGCGAGCTCTGTGCCCCCTTGGCTGCACTCACCGATACAGGCTTGCTTGGTGGCGGTACTCTGGAAACCGTCGTGGCACTTGCAGTGGTAAGCACCGGGGGTGTTAACGCAGTCACCATTCACACAAGGACTGCTGGAGCATTCATCAACATCTGAGGACAAGTAAACACAAAGCGGTCAACCATTGAAATGAACCAGCTCACCGAGATGAGGGAACGCAACAGCAAAGGAAACCCAGGCTCTCTAATTACAGAGCCTGGCTACTCACTAATTGGGACCTGTTTCTGTAAAATGATGGCCCTGAATGATTAGAGAGTGTGTGGATGATCCCTGCAGAGCTGGAGCCTCGTGTTGTGGAGACGTCTGTTGCTGTGGTCACACAGTAAGTTCTAACCAATCTTTAGCCAAGTTGTATTTTATCAGATAATTGCAAAGAAGCTCTGATGTTCCTACTTCCTGGCATCCTTTAGTGGCCTGAGTTCTGCGGCAACTTCATGTCCCAAATAAAACCATGGCTGCTCCAAGTGGGACTTGGGGGTCTTTGAGACATTTGGCTAAATACAGTCACACTCCAAATCATACATCTATCCGTAGTCTGTCCACTTAATTCAGAAGTTGTAATACAGGGGATAAGGAGATGGAACTTAAAATGTGACTGTTTGTGATTATTAATAAGTACAAACCTGCTGTTGTCCTTATTACAAGCACTGTGACAGGACCTGAAGGAACCGAGGAAAGGGAAACGGATGTTCAGCCCATCATCCCATTCCACTCACAGCCCATGTACTCTCTACCCTATCATAGACTCTACCTCACCTCACATTTAATCTCCTTCCACAGCCCGTGTACACTTTACTCTATCATGGCGTCTACCCCTTCCGTTTGATCTCTTTCCAAGGCCCATGTACGCTTTGCGCTACCATAGTCTCTAACTCACCCATTTAATCTCCTTCCACAGCCCGTGTACACTTTACTCTATCATAGGCCTGATTTTTAATCGGGCAGAGGGGGTGCTTAGAATGCGGTTGGGAAACCTGGGAGAACAGGTTTCCTGCAGACCCTGCCAAATTTAACAAAGGCAGGGATTGAAGGCCTCATGGGTGGGGGGTGGGTGTGCGTGAGGCAGGGACGCTGGATCCAGCAGGTAAGTCGAAAGGCACTTACCTCCTGGATCCAGCAGTCCTCACCTTACATTAGCTGGCGGGTTCCCTGAGGCCCGGGAAACCCGACCAGCCATAGTTAAATTTGTAATGGTAGATCACCATGAGGCACGCCAGTCTCATTATAATATTTAAATGGACGACCCGATTCCTGGCAGCGGGTTGGCTGCCCGTCCCTATCCCGCCTCCATTAAAACTGGAAGTGGGCGGGTTGGAGTCATGATTCCGTCATCTAACTCTAACCACCCACCCGACTCCAACCCACCCGTTTTTTGGGTATAAAATTCCCCCCATAGTCTCTAACTCATCCATTTAATCTCATCAAGGACAGAATCTATATGGCTAGAGTTAAGAAATAATAGAGGTGCCATTACACTACTTGCATTCTATAGACCACCAAATAGTGGGAAAGATATGGAGGAGCAAATTTGCAGAAAAATTACAGAGAGGTGCAAGAACTATAGAGTAGTAATAATGGGGGACTTCAACTATCCTAATATAGACTGGGATCATAATAGTGTAAAGGGCAGCGAGGGGGAAGAATTTCTGAAGTGTGTTCAGGAGAACTTTCTTGATCAGTATGTTTCCGGCCTGACGAGGGAGGAGGCATTGCTGGATCTGGTTCTGGGGAATGAGGTAGGTCAAGTGGAGTAAGTGTCAGTAAGGGAACATTTAGGGAACAGTGATCATAATATCATAAGGTTTAGATTAGCTATGGAAAAGGACAGGGAGCAATCTACTTTAAAAATGTTTAACTGGGGGAAGGCCAATTTCAGTGAGATGAGAACGGATCTTGCCTGGGTAAACTGGAATCAAAGATTGGCAGGCAAAACTGTAATGGAACAATGGGCTGTCTTTAAAGAGGAAATAGTTCAGGTACAGTTCAGGTAAATTCCCACGACGGGGAAAGGTAGGGCAACTAAAGTCAGAGCTCCTCGGATGACGAAAGAGATAAGAGAACATGATGAAGCAGAGAAAGAGCACATATGACAGATGTCAGGTCGAGAATACATCTGAAAATCAGGCTATACACAGAAAGGTCAGAGAAGTGAAAAAGAAAATAAGTGGGGCAAAGAGAGGGTATGAGAATGGAATGGCAGCTAACATAAAAGGTAATCCAAAAGTCTTCTATAGGCATATAAATAGTAAAAGGGTAGTAAAATGAGGGGTGGGGCCAATTAGGTACCAAAAAGGAAACCTACGCATGGAGGCAGAGGGTATGGCTGAGGTGCTAAACGAGTACTTTGCATCTGTCTTCACCAAGGAAGAGGATGCTGCCATAGACAAAGTAAAGGAGGAGGTAGAGGAGATACTGGATGGGATAAAAATTGATAAAGAGGAAGTATTAGAAAGGTTGGCTGTACTTAAAATGGACAAGTCACCAGGAGCAGTTGGGATGCATCCTAGGATGCTGAGGGAATTGAGGGAGGAAATCGCGGAGGTACTGGCCATAATCTTCCAATCTTCCTTAGATACAGGGGTGGTGCCAGAGGACTGGAGAATTGCAAATGTTACACCCTTGTTCAAAAAAGAGTGTAAGGATAAACCCAGCAACTACAGGCCAGTCAGTTTGACCTCGGTAGTGGGGAAACTTTTAGAAATGATAATCAGGGACAAAATTAACAGTCACTTGGACAATTGTGGATTAATTAAGGAAAGCCAGCATGGATTTGTTAAAGGCAAATCGTGTTTAACTAACTTGAATGAGTTCTTTGATGAGGTAACAGAGAGGGTTGATGAGGGTAATGCAGTTGATGTAGCGTACATGGATTTCCAAAAGGCGTTTGACAAAGTGCCACATAATAGGCTTGCCAGCAAAGTTAAAGCCCATGGAATAAAACGGACAGTGGCAGCATGGATACGGAATTGGCTAAGTGATGGGAAACAGAGATAGTGGTGAATGGTTGTTTTTCGGACAGTGGTGTTCCCCAGGGGTCGGTTCTACGACCACTGCTTTTCTTGATATATATTAATGACTTGGATGTGGGTATACAGGGCACAATTTGCAGATGACACAAAACTTGGAAGTATAGTGAACAGTGAGGAGGAGAGTGATAGACTTCAGGAAGACACAGACAGTCTGGTGAAGTGGGCGGACATGTGGCAGGTTAAATTTAACGCAGAAAAGTGTGAAGTGATACATTTTGGTAGAAAGAATGAAGCGAGGACGTATAAACTAAATGGTACAATCCTGAAGAAGGTGCACAAACAAAGAGACATGGGGGTATGTGTGCAGAAATCGTTGAAGGTGGCAGGGCAGGTTGAGAAAGCAGTTAAAAAGGCTTACGGGATCCTGGGCTTCGTGAATAGAGGTGTAGAGTACAAAAGTGTGGAAATTATGATGAACCTGTATAAAACACTGGTTCGGCCTCAACTGGAGTATTGTGTCCAATTCTGTGCACCAAACTTTAGGAAGGATGTGAAGGCCTTAGAGAGGGTGCAGTAAAGATTTACGAGAATGATTCCAGGAAAGAGGGACTTCAGTTACATTGATAGACTGTAGAAGCTGGGGTTGTTCTCCTTGGAGCAGAGAAGATTGAGGAGATTTGATAGAGGTGTTCAAAATCATGAGTGGTCTGGACAGAGTAGATAGAGGGAAACTGTTCCCATTGGCAGAAGGGTCGTGAACCAGAGGACACAGATTTAAGGTGATTGGCAAAAGAACCAAAGGCGACGTAAGAAAAAACTTTTTTACGCAGCGAGTGGTTAAGATCTGGAATTCAATGCCTGAAAGGGTGGTGGAGGCAGACTCAATCACGGCTTTTAAAAGGGAGTTGGATAAGTATCTGAAGAAAAGAAATTTGCAGGGCTATGGGGAAAGGGCGGGGGAGTGGGACTAGCTGAGGTGCTCTTGCAGAGAGCCGGCATGGGCTCGACGGGCTGAATGGCCTTCTTCCGTGCTGTAACCATTCTACGATTCTATTTTCAGCCCATGTACACTTTACTCTATCATTGGGGGCAGCCAACTTGCTCCCAGGAGGTGGGTCGACTATTTAAATATTATAATGAGGCTGATCGGGTTTCGCAGGCCTCGGGGAACCTGCCAGCTAAAGTAAGAACATAAGAAACAGGAGCAGGAGTAGGCCATTCAGCCCCTCGAGCCTGCTCCGCCATTCAATAAGATCATGGCTGATCCAATCTTGGCCTCAACACCACTTTCCCGCTCTCTCCCCATACCCCTTGACTCCCTGTAGTTCAAATATCTGTCTATCTCCGCCTTGAATATATTCACTGATTCAGCCTCGACAGCTCTCTGGGGCAGAGAATTCCAGAGATTCACAACCCTCTGAGAGAAGAAATTCCTCCTCATCTCCGTCTTAAATGGGTGTGAGGACTGCTGGATCCAGGAGGTAAGTGCCTTTTCACTAAGCTCCTGGAACCCACATCCCTGCCTCACCCATCCCCTGTGATCGGACACCCTCCCCCAGAGGTCTCCGATCCCCCCCCCCAGGCATCCGATCCCCCCCCACAGGATCTTCAATCCACCCCCCCAACCCCGAGGCCTCCGATCCCCCGCCCCCCCCGCAGGCATCCGATCTCCCCCAGGCATCCGATCTCCCCCCACAGGATCTCCGATACCCCCCCCCCAGGCATCCGATCCCCCCCCACAGGATCTTCAATCCACCCCCCCAACCCCGAGGCCTCCGATCCCCCCCCCCCCCGGCAGGCATCCGATCTCCCCCAGGCATCCGATCTCCCCCCACAGGATCTCCGATACCCCCCCAAGCATCCGATCCCCCCACAGTATCTCCAATCTCCCCCCCCCCCAAGCATCCGATCCTCCCCACAGGATCTCCGATTCCCCCCCCCCCCAGGCATCCGATCCCCCCCCCCCCAGGCATCTGATCCTCTCCACAGGGCCTCCGATCTCTCCCCCGACCTCCGCCCCCCCCCCCCAACCAGGCCTCCAATCACCCCTGACCTACCCACCAGGAAGCCTGTGAACCCCCCGCCCTGACCTCCACCACCGCCCCGGCCTCCCCCTCCAGCCCTGATGCTCCGCCAGCTAAAGTAAGGCGAGGCACTTACCTCTTGGATCCAGCGTCCCTGCCTCAAGTATCCCCCTGCAATTGGACACCATCCCCCCAAGGCCTCCAATTCCGACCCCGCAGGCATCCAATCCCCCCCATGTGGCCCCCCACCCCCAAATGTTGCTCGGGCCCCCCGATCTGCTGCTCCCAGCGATCCCCCTGGTCCTCCGATACTCACCTGGCCTCCCCCCCCCACCCTGCTCCTTCAGCCCCTCGATCGGTCCTGACCACCCCGCTCCTCTGGCCCCCGAGCAGTTCCAAACACCCCCCACCCCCCAGCTCCTCGGGCCCCCAATCAGTCCCGAACCCCCCTGCTCCTCCGATTGGTCCTGACCCCACCTCCACCCCCACTCCTCCGACCCCCCAGACCACACCCCGGCCCCCACCCGATCCCTCCCTCCCCCCTCTCTGCGGCCCCCCGCATCGATGTCTCCCTCAACCCCCGATCTCCCTCCCTCCTCTCTGGTCTCCGGCTGTGGCCTGGTGCCGCAGGCCTACCCACCCATAGCCAGCCAGCCTCTCAATCTGGGAAACAGAGGCTTCTGATGCAAATCAGGCTGTGCCGTTAAACTCAGAGGGCCTGCCGGAAACCTGTTCTCCCGGGTTTCCCCACTGCTTCCGAGCCTGCTGCTCCCAACACGCCTCCCGATTAAAATTCAGGCTATAGTCTCTAATTCACCCATTTAATCTCCTTCCACAGCCCATGTATAATCGATCCTAACATGGACTCTCTCCCAACCATTTTATTTTCCATCCACAGCCCATGTACAATCTAGCCTATCATGGATTGGAACATCCTGACCGGGCTGGGGCTGGTCTATACTGGGAGGAGGTATAAACAAAGATTACGAAGTGGAGAGAGAAATTACAGTCACTTGAGGGGTCTAACAGACAGACTGAATCTCTGGAGGGGAAGTTCTGTATAAAAACTTCCTGCTCCCCAAAGGGAATCAAGCAAATCTCTAGAATATTCATCATTCTCACATTTCTGTCTGCTGGTAACCTCCAACATTTTGATAATATTGCTTTGCGAATGCTCTTTGGGAATTGTTGCGACCTAGTAAATGTTGCATCAGCAATCTACATGCTTTTGCTGAAATTTATAACCAGGGATCAAGACAAAACCAATTGTGGAGTGAGGGCAGACAGGCAGAGAAGCATGAAGTCAAGTATCAGCTCCATAACCTGCAGCTTTGTCTAGGTTATAATGACTCCCTAAAATACATCCCCACACACACTAATCCCCTCACACACTACTCCCCACATACACCCTGACGTAAGAAAACTACTCGGCACTTGGTCTAAGCGTTAAACAAAGCTTTAATCACTGTTTTACAACATGGAGGTCTAGTTGTGTCCTTCACTAGTTCCTGTTAAGAATGTCCTGCGCAAGCTGGGCCCGTGCCCGAGTATTTATACTCTCCCTGGACAGTGACATCTGTAGGCCGCTCAGTATTATTTCATTAGTCTTTCTTTCATGAATGACTAATTCATGTCACCCCCCGCACAACACCCCTCACAACACCCCACACATAACACCCCTGACACCCCACACAGCACCCCACACAACACCCCTGACACCTCACACAACACCCCTGACACCCCACACAACACCCCTCACAACACCCCACACAACACCCCTCACAACACCTCACATGCCCCACACAACACCCCTTACACCCCTCACAACACCCCTCACAAGGCATCATACAATACCCCATGCAACACCTCACACAACACCCCTCACAACACCCCATACAGCACCCCTCACAACACCCCACACAACACCCCTCACAACACCCCATACAACACCCCACACAACACCCCACGCAACACCCCACACAACACCCCATACAACACCCCTCACAACACCCCACAAAACACCCCACACAACAACACCCCACACAACAACAACCCTCACAACACCCCGCACAACAACCCTCACAACACCCCACAACAACCCTCACAACACCCCTCACAACCCCCCTCACAATACCCCACACAACACCCCCACACAACACCCCACACAACACCCCTCACAACACCCCACACAACACAACACCCCACACAACACCCCTCACAACACCCCACACAACACACCCACACAACAGCACCCCACACAACAACCCTCACAACACCCCACACAACAACCCTCATAACACCCCCACACACTATTCACCAGACACACTACAGTCCACACACACCACACTCCCACACACACTACATGTCCCCACATATATTTTGCCGTCTCTCGCAGTACAGAACCATCAAATATTAGATTCTTTCAGACTGCAACTTCCAAACCCATCCCTGTCTGGCTATTTATCGAGGTCCTTTTTGAAGGAGTATTTCAGCACAGTATTGAGTTTGCTTTTGGTCTGTTTTCATATGAAGATTTGGTATGTGGCTGCTTCAAATTCCCCTTCACTATGACATACAAAGTCACTTCTTGTTTAGCTTTTTCTTTCCATCAGTTTTGTGCTCCACCCTTTACATTACGATTTATTCATGAATATACACCCAGTGTCATTGAAGTAATGTAACCACAGCCTCTTCTGCTCCTACCTATTCTTTGCTATGACATTTGTGAGGGTGTGCTGTTTATCACCAGTTCTATGGCATTATTCTATCAGTTGGCCCATGGTGGCACTGTGCAAGAGTGCAAGGGATGGAACTGTTACAAACTCATCCTTCGATTGACCTGTTCTCTCTATAATCCTCGGGGCTGCACTCACAGCCACCAGAACACTCAAGAATCCTCAAAAAGTTTGCTTATCACCTCAATCCTCTCCTCGAATACAGACTATTTCTGCCTGGAACACAATCATAGAGTCTTACAGCACAGAAGGAGTTCATTCTGCCCATTGTGCCGGCTCTTGGAAAGAGCTATCCAATTAGTCCCACTCCCCTATTATTTCTCCACAGCCCTGTCATTTTTTCTTTTTCAATGCTGAGTGTTGACCTCTAGGGACCCTGCAGACTATTCTAATGGTGGACGTCAGTGGCTGGAACTTTCTCTGTAGAGGGTTGCAAAGTGGGCGACCAGTTGTACTAATTATATCCCAATTAAAATAATTGGATGTTAGCTAGAATTTATAGAACATTTCTAAGTCGAAAGAAGTCTGAGTTCCTTTCATTCGGTGAAGAGTACAATCTCTTAGCTGCAGCCATGCCCTTGACTACGAAACAGGAAATTCCAATCAGGCTGGTTTCGATTACCACTGTTTTCTGAAGGGATGAACAGCTTAGCACGTGCACTGGGGTTGGTAATTTAATATCACCCAGTATATGAACTGGATCAGGCCAGTCAGCAGTACACACCATGGGAGATTTCAACATCCTGACCAGGTTGGGGCTGGTCGCTAAGGGGAGTAAGTATAAACAAGGAGTAAGAAATGGAGAGAGAAGTTACAGTCACTTGATGAGTCTTAACAGACAGACAGCATAGTGCAGTGAGTTTGGATAAGAGACGTCACTGTTAAATGAGTTAATTTATTGTGCACTGTCTGCTTGGCCTGTGTTAGACACAGCACTGTAAATGGGCGTGGCCTGTCCCGGTGCATTCCAAATGGGATTGGAAAACCAGGAATTATCAGTCATTCACTTCTCTCTAAGAATTCACACTCCTGGTCTCACTTCCCCCCAACATGGCGTAAGGGCAATATCATTACCCGGGCTGTCCCAGGTAAAGAGATACACAGACTGGCAGAGTCCCAGGCTCAATGTTCAATCTGGCCTCATTTCCCATGGGTTACAGAAGGGCAATATCATCCAGGGTTCCTGCACTTTATCACTATCCAGTGATTCCTGCTGGAAGATATGTGTGTGAATGTTGGGTAAGGACAGGATCAGGCTTGGCTGTGATGACACCAATGGGCAAATAGCTTGCTGACACTCACTGTGTCGGCCCACATAGGAATAATAGCCACTTGGATTAGGTACTGAAGGAGGGTGGGTGCCCATGCGACTGTACCCCAGCAAGAGTCAACACCCAGGGACTGTACCCCAACCAGGGTCAACATCCAGGGAACTGTACCCCAGTGAGAGTCAGAGCCCAGGGAACTGTACCCCAATGAGAGCCAGAGCCCAAGGAACTGTACCCCAGAGAGAGTCAGCACCTGGGGAACTGTACCCCAGTGAGAGTCATAGCCCAGGGAACTGTACCCCAATGAGAGCCAGAGCCCAAGGAACTGTACCCCAGAGAGAGTCAGCACCTGGGGAACTGTACCCCAGTGAGAGTCAGAGCCCAGGGAACTGTACCCCAATGAGAGTCAGAGCCCAAGGAACTGTACCCCAGAGAGAGTCAGCACCTGGGGAACTGTACCCCAGTGAGAGTCATTATCCAGGGAACTGTACCCCAGTGAGAGTCATTATCCAGGGAACTTTACCCCAGTGAGAGTCAGCACCTGGGGAATTGTATCCCAGCTAGAGCCAGAGCCCAGGATATTGTACTCCAGCAAAAGTCAGTGCCTGGGGAACTGGACCCTAGTGAGAGCCTATGGGCTCAATTTTCAGTGTGCTGTGGAGTCGGGATTGGAGGCGTGCGGGGGGTTAAATTCCCGAAATCGGGGGTCCCGACCCCATCCCGCCCCCAACCCGCCTCCATGCCAGTTTCAAAGGAGGCAGGTACCCGCCCCGCACTGGGACCCACCTCCCTGAGGCGGGACGGGATTAGTGCCAACTAACTGCCTGTTAACAGGCAGTTTATAGCCTAATCCCTATTTTTAAGCTTGAACTGTGGGATTCCCGATGGCTCCAAACCACACCAAGTTGGAGGAGTCGGGCTGTCGGGTTGAAGGGCTTGGAGGGGTCGAGATGTCAGTGTTCAGGTGAGTGATGTGTACATGAATGCAAAGGTAAGTGTGTTTGGTGTGTCTAAAGTGATTAAATAAGTTTTACATACATTTTCTTACCTTTTCAGCCTTCCTTCCTTTAGGTTCGGGGAATCCCTCATCTCACCGGCACAGAAAGCAGAATGGCTGCGAACTGTCAAAAGTGACAGCCTGCAGCTTTCTGTGCAGGAGAGATTTCTAACTGAGTCTGTGGAGAAGGACTCATGTTAGAAGTAAGACTGTCAGTGTTTGACAGCTTCAAACAGCTGTGAAACGCTGATATTTCATCTGTCAAAACGTCTTGACAGATGAAATTTCAGTCTGTGACATCACCTGTTGCCGGGTGGCCCTTAATTGGCCTGCTGAGCCCGCTGGGTGGGCTCAACGAGGTCAATCAAGTTAAAATCGCGTGGATTGACCCCATCTCGATGGAGGCGGGACTACAACCCCGAAAGTTGTAGTCCTGCCTCCAACCCGCCTCCTGAATGAAAATCCAGCCCTATGACTTCAGGGGAGATGTAGAGATAAATGAAAAAAAAACACACCGTAAAACCCCCACTCCCAACGTAGTCTGGCCTAAGCAGATGGAGTCAGGACTCACCAATACACTCCCCACGCACATCCTGCTTGAAACCCATGTTACATTCACAGCGATAACTGGATGGTGTTGGGATACAACGTCCGTTCAGACACAGGTTGGTGAAGTGCTTACAGATGTCGATGGTCTGATTCAGAGTGGCTGTACCTGGAAAGAAGTAAAAAAAAATCAAGGTTCAATTGCTTGATGGGTCAGCTGCACATGTCTACACAACGGGCTCAATGTTCCCTGGTGAATTGGTGACTATGGAAATAGTTACTATTTTCTAATAATATAAAAATCCAACCCACTCATCCTTTCCACGGACCTAAAACCCGTGGAATCCTTACCCCACTCAATTTTCCTTTGCTTGTGGAATTTACAGGTTTTTAAAATCCACCTAATCACCACTTCTTGTTATACCCATCCTTGCTTTTACTTTTTTCGAACTTAATATTGAACTGAGGGATAGCCCTCAGCCCCTCACCTGGGTTCCTCAATCAAATACACAGGACACTCACCATATCCTTGTGAAACTCACGAGGCCAAGCCTAACATCCTCTTGATTTTGTTACTGAATGACTCACAGAAATTGTCTTCAAGGATGAGTATCAGATTGTTAAGTCTGCCCTCCCTACAGCAGAAGTCCATTCAGCGCTGATATATTTATGTCATTGGATACCATCTGAGGGTAGATTCTATGCTCCCATGCGCCCCCATTACAGAGCCTCATTTAGTCCAAGCACCGGCCAGAGACAGGGCTACAATACTGCAGCATTGATTCTCCAACTGGCACTCCTGCTGGGAGGGCAGCACTGTTGAATAAACCCTGTGACTTTGTCACATTATTTACCTGGTAACCTGTTGCCCAAATGATGTTCCTATTTTCTTTTCCAAATCTTCACAGCAGAAAATACTGTTTCTGCTACATTGCGAAACTTGGATGTGGCTAATCGATTTGCGTCACTGAAGACACAAAGCTTTTCCAAAGTAAAGCAAACCGCTTACACAGTAGATGGGAACCCCATCTGCTACAAAACCTGCCAGTAGTATGAACTATATACTACAGAATAAATGAACATTTCCTTTCTTTGAGTTTGCCAAATATGATCTTTCTCTTTGATTAACTCAACACTTACCAATCCCTGGCCCAGTCCCAGGTAGACCTGAGAAACCGTTTCCAATCCCACCTGGTCCAATCCCACCAGGCCCAACCCCACTAGGCCCAACCCCACCAGGGCCGACTCCACCAGGGCCGACTCCACCAGGGCCGATTCCACCAGGTCCAAGGCCATTGGGTCCGAGGCCATTGGGCCCAATTCCACCAGAAAATCCTGGAAATCCTATGCCAGGGTAACCAGGTCCAAAGGGAAGGCCCTCAATGCAGAGTCTGCGATATTCATCTGAAAAGCACATTGTTGAGAGCATCGTGAGAAATGCTGGAAGGAGCAGAGGCAAAGTTTACGAAATAACATTTATAGCACAGAGTTTCATGTGATGGGGAGATGCATTTTGGGACTCCGGGTGCTGAGGTTAGCTCCTCTGCCCCCACACCTCCTCTCATGCCTGAGTTCCCAATATATGCTCCTAGTGCAAAGTTCTGTGCCGGGAGCATGGATCTGTAAAATCTCCCCCATGAAGTGCTGACTGAGGTGGCTGGGAACTGATCCTGAGGTGGTTGGGAGAATGGTTTTTAGTTCACTCTGGAGGTAGGTTTCTCCTCTGTTGGTTCAGTAGCAGTACTAGAGCAGGTGGGCGGGGCAGGAAATTGGACCAGCACTCATCACGCCAGATCGCCACCCATTCTGGTTTTCCGTCGTCACTTCCACTGGGTGCAAGAGGGGCTGGCCCACAAATGGGCAACTGTATTTAAATGAGACGATATGATGAGTGATAATCGCACCTCTCATTTCCCCTCATTATCACCTCAGAAACGCTGGATGGCAAGAACGCCAGAACAGAGAGGCCTCTGGGGGAGGCGCAACACCAGCAAACGCTTAAAGGGCCAAAGCAGGTTGGGAGGGAGGTGATGGATGTCTCATCTGCAGCGCTGGATTGTGTGCTCTTTAGCAGAGACTGAAAGATTTGTTTAACTCTTTCACATGGCTGCCCCTTCAAGCTGCTGCAGATATCTGGGCTTAGAAATCTGTTCACGTCGGCCTGTCGGACCGAACTAGGCCCAGAGAACGATCCTAAACGGGTAGGCCCAGGTTGCATCCGACAGTATATAGAATTACATAGAATTTACAGCACAAAAACTGGTCATTCGGTCCAACTGGTGTGTGCTAGTGTAGTGTTTATGCTCCACATAAGCCTCCTCCGACCCCTTTCATCTAACTCTATCAGCATAACCTTCTATTCCTTTCTTCCACATTTATTTACCGAGCTTCCCTTTAAACGCATCTATGCTAATCTCCTCAACTACTCCTTGTGGTACTAAGTTCTACATTCTAACCACTCTCTGAGTAAAAAAGTTTCTCCTGAATATCTTACTGGATTTATTAGTGACTATCTTATATGACCATGGTGTGGAGATGCCGGAGTTGGACTGGGGTGGACAAATGTAAGAAGTCACACAACACCAGGTTATAGCCCAACAGCTTTATTTGAAGTCACAAGCTTTCGGAGCGCTGCTCCTTCGTCAGGTGAAGTGGAGAGATGCATAAAGACACAGCTTATATAGTCAGAGAATAATGTCAGATGTTTACAGGTAATCTTTCTAACTGCCATTTATCACACCTCGACAGAGAGATAATCACAGCAATCAAAGGTGTGAATGGTGTCCAAACAGGTCAGTCAGGAAAACATTACATCAAAGAACAATGAGGTGGGGTCACAAGGGGTCAAATGTTGCAGATGCTGGGGTCTGTGTGAAAAACAAAAAAAGACAAAAAACATTTTTTTTGCTGGAAATCACAGCAGGTCCGGCCGCATCTGTGTAGAGAGAACAAGCCAACGACGACTCGAGTCTAGATGACCCTACGTCAGGTGGGGTTACATGTAGCGTGACATGAACCCAAGATCCCGGTTCAGACCGTCCTCATGGGTGCGGAACTTGGCTATCAGTTTCTGCTCGATGATTTTGCGTTGTCATGTGTCTCGAAGGCCGCCTTGGAGAATGCTTACCCGAAGATCGGAGGCTGAATGTCCTTGACTGCTGAAGTGTTCCCCGACTGGGAGGGAACACTCCTGCCTGGTGTTTGTTGCGTGGTGCCCGTTCATCCGTTGTCGCAGTGTCTGCATGGTCTGCATAGTCTCGACGATGTACCATGCTCCAGGGCATCCTTTCCTGCAACGTATGAGGTAGACAATGTTGGCCAAGTCATATGAGTGTGTACCATGTACCTGGTGGGTGGTGTCCTCACGTGTGATGATGGTATCTGTGTTGATGATCTGGCATGTCTTGCAGAGGTTGCTGTGGCAGGGTTGTGTGGTGTGGTGGTCGCTGTTCTCCTGAAAGCTGGGTAATTTGTTGCGAACAATAGTCTGTTTGAGGTTAGGTGGCTGTTTGAAGACGAGTAGTGGAGGCGTGGGGATGGCCTTAGCGAGGTGTTCGTCGTCATCGATGACATGTTGAAGGCTGTGAAGAACATAGCGTAGTTTCTCTGCTCCGGGGAAGTACTGGACGACAAAGGGTACTCTGTTGGTTGTGTCCCATGTTTGTTTTCTGAGGAGGTTTATACGATTTTTCGCTGTGGCCCTTCGGAACTGTCGATCGACGAGTCGAGCATCATATCCCGTTCTTACGAGGGCGTCTTTCAGCGTCTGTAGGTGTCCATCGCGTTCCTCCTCATCTGAGCAGATCCTGTGTATTCGCAGGGCTTGTCCATAGGGGATGGCTTCTTTAACATGGTTAGGGTGGAAGCTGGAGAAGTGGAGCATCGTGAGGTTGTCCGTGGGCTTGCGGTAGAGTGAAGTGCTGAGGTGTCCGTCTTTGATAGAGATTCGTGTGTCCAAGAATGATACCGATTCTGAGGAGTAGTCCATGGTGAGTTTGATGGTGGGATGGAACTTGTTGATGTTATCGTGTAGTCTTTTCAGTGATTTTTCGCCATGGGTCCATAGGAAGAAAATGTCGTCGAGGCGGCGATCCAAGGCGGCCTTCGAGACACACGACAACGCAAAATCATCGAGCAGAAACTGATAGCCAAGTTCCGCACCCATGAGGACGGCCTGAACCGGGATCTTGGGTTCACGCCACGCTACATGTAACCCCACCTGACGTAGGGTCATCTAGACTCGAGTCATCGTTGTCTTGTTCTCTGCACAGATGCGGCCTGACCGGCTGTGATTTCCAGCAAAAAAAATGTTTTTTGTCTGTTTTTTTGTTTTTCACACAGACCCCAGCATCTGCAACATTTGACCCCTTGTGACCCCACCTCATTGTTCTTTGATGTAATGTTTTCCTGACTGACCTGTTTGGACACCATTCACACCTTTGATTGCTGTGATTATCTCTCTGTCGAGGTGTGATAAATGGCAGTTTGAAAGATTACCTGTAAACATCTGACATTATTCTCTGACTATATAAGCTGTGTCTTTATGCATCTCTCCACTTCACCTGATGAAGGAGCAGCACTCCGAAAGCTTGTGACTTCAAATAAAGTTGTTGGACTATAACCTGGTGTTGTGTGACTTCTTACATCTTATATGACCTCTAGTTTTGGACTCCCTCACATGTGGAAACAACTTCTCTACATCTATCTTGTCGAACCCCTTCATAATTTTAAAGACCTCTATCAGGTCAGCCCTCAGTCTTCTCTTTGCTAGATGAAAGAGCTCCAGCCTGTTAAGTATTTCCCGATAAGTATAGCCCATCAGTTCTGGTATCATCCTTGTAAATATTGGGTCTCAGGCCTCATTTGAGACCAGGCAGGTTGCTGGTGAAGAGACTTCGAAGCCTGGTACTGGCCACATTTAGGACAATCTAGTTTTGCAATGGGGGTGTCAGTATGGGTGTTAGGCCCCGTATATGCATATACAAAGGGCCGAAAACCCATTTCAGGCGCAGGTCCTGGGCGCCTATTTTTTTGCCCATGCCAATATGGTGGGCTGCGCACATTCAGCTCGTAACACGCTTTCTGCCCACCATATTGGAGGATTGGGTACCCCTTTAGCACCCGAAAAATATCCTATTGAATTTCTAGGATCTGATTCCTGCAGAAGCAGCCTTTTCCCCCCCGCCACTCACCCTCAGTGGCGAGCTGCCAAGCACAAATAGGGTTACTGCTGGTTACTGATTGGTTTCTTTCACTGGAAGGAATTTTTTTGATTGGTTGCTTTCTTTTAGTCAAAATGACATTTGAGCCTATTTGCATGTTTTGCTTAACAATAGTTATTTGTGATCTGTTGTTTTTTTTTAGTGAAAGGGAAGTTTGAGCCAATCAGGGTGTTACCCACCCCAAAAGCCATTGCGAGACCCGTGGACCTATTGTACCCTCCAGATACAAGCCAGAACTAAAAAAAATTGAACAAAATATTTCAGTAACCATCAGAGTACAAAGTGTTTAGTATACTGTCCCAGTTTTATGTCAATCGCAAAGGTTTGACCTTCAGAAAGGGCAAAGCGTGACCTTTGCTCCAGTGCTCAGTATCGCCTTTGAGCACTTGGCTGGCTGCTTGTAGAAGGTTCACTTACCGGACCCCCTGACAGGACACATCTCTGGAGTGTGGCCTGCCGACCAGCAGCGCCCAGAGTCACAGCAGCACTGCATCTTAGTGTAATGTCCGTGGAGGTCTCCCGCGCATCGACCGCTCAGCAGGCTGGAGAAGCAGGTACCAGATCGCTGGTCTGGAAAACAAAAAGGATGCTCACAGGAGGTGTACTTAGGGAGGGTTAAACCGTTCAGAAGTTTCCTTTCTCTGTTAGATTATCATAAAGCAATGTACCTGGTCGGAGAAAACAGTGTTTAAAAAAAACCCACTGGAAAATGGCTTTTCTCTCTCACACGGTTCCATCAACTTCTTGAGATTTTTAAAGGAATTCTTGCTCATGAATGGCTTTGATTAAAGGAGGTTCCTGGTTTATTTCCCAATTTAAAAAAAAATTCTTCCCTCTTTAAGTTCCTGTCCACAATGTACAGTTCCAGTCCCTGCTCCTACTCCATGGACACTGTTTATAACACAAAAGAGTGCCCCCTATCCTACCTTCCTATAGGGTACTTCCAAGTCTCCTCAGGATCCCACTAGGATCATCTCCTCCTAATCATTAGCTGTTCAGGATCCCTCTGCTACCTCATGCAAGTGGCCTTTCTTCATGTGTGATCCTTGACTGAGTGTTGGCAAGCTGTTGAACCGTGGAAGTTACTACGTTGAACCCCAAATCTGCCCTCACCCGAGACAGCCATACACACTCACTTCTAGCGGAGGTGGTGGGGGGGGTCACTGGATGGTAATCAGGGGCAGGACCCTGGTTGGGTTTCTCCTCCCTGACCCAGGGGCCACCTAGGCCAATTGTAGCACCAGTACTGCCACCCACCCAGCACCCCTGTGCACAAATTGGCCCTGGGATCTCAGCAACTGACTGAGTAAACTCCAAGTCCTGGGAGCATGGCTCCCTAGTGTCAGTTTTATATTTAGTTTTACAAAAGCAAAAAACTGCGGATGCTGGAAATCTGAAATACTCCGCACATCAGGCAGCATCTGTGGAGAGAGAAACAGAGTTAATGTTTCAGGGTCACTGAAACGTTAACTTTCTCTCTCCACAGATGCTGCCTGACCTGCAGAGTATATCCAGCATTTTCTGTTTTTGCTTTATATTTAGTTTGCATTGTTTAAATTTATGTCCTATTTCCTTGGTTTAATTTGCAGCAATACTCTGGAGCTCCATCCCACTGAATATTTTATATCCCTCGATAAGATGCCCCAGTCCCATCTTCTCTCCCCACTGTAGAGTTTCAGCTTCTCAAAGCTTTCCTCCCAGCCCATCCCTAAACACTGAACTCAAGTCTTTAATTCATTTCAGAAAGTACCTTTCACTAATGTATCCCTCTGTGTAAAGCACAGCTGCTGCTCTCCGTGCCTGCTTAAACCCAATGCCTATCTGCAAACCATCGCGCAATTCAATCCCTGGAAATCTCCCCGTCATTCAGTGTGCCGGGGTCCTGAGTTCAATTGCTCCTGACAAACGACCCATTGTAAACTGTCTGGGATTAATTTATTCCAGATGGGAAAACAGGAAAACACATCAATATTTCTGCTGCAATATTTCACAGCTATGATTACCTCTGCAATGTTCCCATAGCTTGCTGAGCTTTCCCCATTACCCTGAGAGCTTCCAGGAATATTTCAAACAACTCATTTAATTTTCTTGTGGCCTTTTGGGGCTTCAACTATCTTTTAATTCATAAATTATTAAGGAAGGAATGGTGCCACTTTGGACACTCTCCAGCTTGCAAACAACCAAGTTTGCAGTGAGAATTGGCAGTCCATCGCTGCAGTGTCACCTCCTGAGCAATGGGAGGCACCAGTAGCAAGATGTAGGCTCCATTTTCTCCGTTTTTTTTCAGATTAGTTGTGTGATTCTTAATCCTTGGGGTGCAACTGTACAAAAATACTTGTTAGGCAAATGCAACTGTATGCACATGTTTGCACATAAATGGGTCTACATGTATATACCTGTATACACGTGACTGTACATACACACCTGCAATTTATGCAACTGCATGTATGTACCTGTACACAACTGTGACTTGATGCACGTCTGTATACATGTGACTGTACATACATCGTGTACACTTGTGACCAATGTTCCCTGTAATTTTTCTGGTGCTGTGCGGCCCATTCAGAATACCGTGCAGGCGCGGTTTTTGCATTGAAAAACCGGCTGCGCAGGTCCCCTGGAGCGCTGCGCGGCCACACAGCTTAAAGGGAACATAGCTTGCAACATACATGTCTGTATGCATATGCGATTACATGTGCATGCCTATGCCCATATGTGATTGATATGTACACAACTGTACACATGTGACTGTGTGTACGTGGTCATACAAAAATTCAACTGTATGCGCATGTGTATATCAATAAGTGACTGCATACATACCTGTACACATATGCGGCTGTACATACATGCCCATACACATGTGACTGTACATATACTCCTATAACAGAATGCTATAACTGTACAGTATAACTGTGCGTACAGACCAACGTAGAAAGTGAGCAACAACGGGCCAACAGAAAAAGCTAACAACTAAAAGGCAGCCCTAAATACAGATCAGATGTATAACTGTCAGGAAATTTACTATTTAGTAACGCAGGTCAGAGGGTAATGCATAGGCTTGAATGCACATAGGACTGCGCATATATAGCACAGCTCCTCTGCCTCCGCAAGATCCTGCAAATCCATTGGCAGGATAGGCGCACCAACGTCAGTGTTCTCCTTCAGGCCAACATCCCCAGCATTGAAGCTTTGACCATGCTCGATCAGCTCCGATGGACGGGCCACATCGTCCGCATGCTCGATACGAGACTCCCAAAACAAGCGCTCTACTTGGAGCTCTGGCACGGCAAGAGAGCCCCAGGTGGGCAAAGGAGACGCTTCAAGGACACCCTCAAAGCCTCATTGAAAAAGTACAACATCCCCACCGACACCTGGGAATCCCTGGCCCAAGACCGCACAAAGTGGAGGAGAAGCATCCGGGAAGGCGCCGAACACCTCGAGTCTCTTCACCGGGAGCAAGCGGAAGCCAAGCACAGGCAGCGCAAGGAGCACACGTCAACCCAAGCACCCCACCCACCCGCCCCTTCAACCACCGTCTGCCCCACCTGTGACAGAGACTGTAGGTCCCGCATTGGACTCATCAGTCACCTGAGAACTCATTTTTAATGTGGAAGCAAGTCATCCTCGGTTCCAAGGGACTGCCTAAGAAGAAGAGTACAGCTATAGTAATGAAGGAAACAGCACTGGAGAGTGAGGCTTGAGTATAAACATAATAAAATGAATAAAATAGGCTTATAAACAACATCTTAGGTTAGTAAGAATAACAGACCGATGTAAAGAACAGAATAATTAGACTAAGATGACTTTGAAATGTTTTTGTACAGGCTTGAATGTATGCACATAGAATCGGCCACATTTAATATGTATGCTGATTATGAACAGATTTGCTCTTTTTACAGAATAGAGCAATCTTATGTTGTTGCAGATTTACAAATCATCTGAGGGTGTTTGACAGCGAACCCCATCCCACACTGCGCGTCACGCAGCGTGCCCCCACTGATCATTTGAGCGTTAGTTATTTTGTTTGTTTCCTTTGTTTGAGCCTGGCTTCAATCATGGTAACTGGCTGAATTGTGAACTTTTGAAGGAAAATGTAACTGGGAGGAAAAACAGCAGCAAAGGTCTGACACAACGTTAATAAAGGGGATGTGTTAATGGTTCTGTCCTTTTGATTTCCCCCCCCCCAACCGTTGCTCTTTTCCATTTTCTTGTTCTGAATCCCATTTTTCTTGTGATGCTTTTCCCCGATAGATTCTTGTGGGACAGTTCCTAATTTCTGCTTTTGTCCTCTTTTAATTGTCACCGGCTATTTCTCTTGGGTTTTTAAATGAACTTTTAGGTTTTAAGTCATTTGCCTGACGGTTTACATAATTTACCGGTACTGTTTGTGTATCTCAAAGTAAACAAGCACAAACTGCAATCCCTCCCATGGGAAAACCTGGAAATGAAACGTCTCCAACTTGAAAAATATCTCTGTATAAATACACAAGGATTTCCAGACAGCCCAACACTGAATGATACTAAAGAAATAAGCCCAGAAATCCCGCACACTCTCTGGAGGGGGTGGAAGTGCATGGGGTGGAGCTTCCTTCCACTACTGTGCCCCGCTGTTCACCCCTTCCCAAATCCTAGGGGGTGGAGTTATTTGAATATTTCAGATTGGACCCTGCAGAATGGCACGCTACTGCTCTGAAAGCAGGCATTGGAGACTCAAAACAGGCTGATGATATTGAGGGGAACTATTTTTTTTAAACTTCTAAAGAGCTGGATCTGAAAACCAGAGGGATAATGATGAAGAACTCCCCGATTCTGTACAACATGGGGATGGAATCCTGTTTTTGCATTTGGTTGAGAAATAAATGCATCTTTCATTGAACCTACTGACATATGGACAAGAAAGGGCTTACTGAACTCTATATATACTCGGGAAGAACACAAGTTGGAAGCCGAAGGAGACACAGAACATGAAGGCTGATTGGTGGCAGTAGAGCAAGAACTTGTATTTATATAGCGCCTTTCACGATCTCAGGATGTCCCAAAGTACTTTTGAAGTGCAGTCGCTGTTGTAATGTAGGTAAATATAGCAAGGTCCCACAAACAGAAATGAGGTAAAAGACCAGATAATTTGCTTTCATGATGTTGGTTCGGGGGATAAATATCGATCAGGACACCAGGAAGTTTACCCTACTCTTCTTTGAATAGTGCCATGGTATCTTTTACGTCCAGCAGAGAGAGCAGACGGGGCCTCAGTTTAACGTCTCATCCAAAAAAAGGCAACTCACGACTGTACTGCCTGGATTTTGTGCGCAAGTCTCTGGAGCGGGGCTTAAACCACAACCTTCAGGTTCAGAGGTGAAATTACTACCAACTGAGCCAAAGGCCTGGGTTACCCGGCCTGTTGAGAATGAATGGTTATCATCTGGCTTCAGTTGTGGCCTTTTTACAGATGCAAATTCACACACAACAGCAGAGACAGTGAGCCAGCGACCATCGGTCCAGCTTTTAGCTTTGAAGAGGTGATGATTATTTGATTATTGCAACTTGTTACAAATATCGCTGGATGAAACGTCCTTCATTTAGATTTACTGAGTTAGGAAGCTGGTCACAGCAGGAACGAGTCTGGCAGATGTTAAAGTTCTATCTGATGTGACATGTCCCACTCACTGGGCCCTCATATGAAGAGTAGTAGTGGATGGTGGTGGACCATCTAAACAGGAGTCCGCACCATCAGCAGAGCAGAGGAAAAATCTGGCAAGAAAAACAGACACAGCAGAGACTGGGTTTCTAACCCGACATCTTCTGATCTGTATGGCTTAGTATCTTACCTGGAACTGGCGTCTTCCCACTCGACTCCAGATAACCATTTAGAACAAAGCCCTAATGGGTAGGGTGGCAAATGCTAGACAAGCTTATCAGTGATCTGCTCTAGTAGGTGGTGTGGTTTAAGCTAGAGCTAGAGCAGGATGACATTATCATTGATCATGGGCAGAGCTGGATGATTTTATCATTGACAATGGACAGAGCTGGATGACGTTATATTGATCAGGGACAGAGCTGGGTGACATTATCATTGATCATGGGCAGAGCTGGATGATGTTATCATTGACCAGAGACAGCGATGGATGATGTTATCATTGACAATGGACAGAGCTGGATGACGTTATATTGATCAGGGACAGAGCTGGGTGACATTATCATTGATCAGGGACAGAGCTGGATGATGTTATAATTGACCAGGGACAGACCTGGGTGATGTTTTCATTGACCAGGGACAGAGCGGGATGATGTTATCATTGACCAGGGACAGAGCTGGGTGACGTTATCATTGACCATGGACAGAGCTGGGTGACATTAACATTGACCAGGTATAGAGCTGGGTGACATTATCATTGACCAGAGACAGAGATGGGTGACGTTATCACTGACCAACGACAGAGCTGGGTGATGTTATCATTGACCAGGGACAGAGCTGGGTGATGTTATCATTGACCATGGACAAAGCTGGGTGATGTTATCACTGACCATGGACAGAGCTGGGTGATGTTATAATGACCATGGACAGAGCTGGGTGACGTTATCATTGACCATAGACAGAGCTGGGTGACGTTATCATTGACCATGGACAGAGCTGGGTGATGTTATCATTGACCAGGGATAGAGCTGGATGACGTTATCATTGACCATGGACAAAGCTGGATGATGTTACCATTGAAAAGGGACAGAGCTGGATGATGTTATCATTGACCAATGACAGAGCTGGCTGATGTTATAATGACCATGGACAGAGCTGGGTGACATTATCACTGACCATGGACAGAGCTGAGTGATGTTATCATTGACCATGGACAGAGCTGGGTGATGTTATCATTGACCAGGGACAGAGCTGGATGACGTTATCATTGACCAATGACAGAGCCGGCTGACATTATCACCGACCGGGGCAGAGCTGGGTGACGTTATCATTGTCCAGGGACAGAGCTGGATGATTTTATCATTGACCATGGACAGAGCTGAATGACGTTATCACTGACCAGGGGCAGAGCTGGGTGACGTTATCATTGTCCAGCGACAGATCTGGATGATGTTATCATTGACCATGGACAGAGCTGGGTGAAGTTATCATTGACCAGGGACAGAGCTGGGTGATGTTATCATTGTCCAGAGACAGAGCTGGGTGATGTTATCATTGACCAGCGAGAGAGCTGGGTGATGTTAACATTGACCAGGGACAGAGCTGGGTGATGTTATCATTGACCAGGGACAGAGCTGGGTGACGTTATCATTGACCAGGGACAGAGCTGGGTGACTTTATCATTGACCAGGGACAGAGCTGGATGATGTTATCATTGACCATGGACAGAGCTGGGTGATGTTATCATTGACCATGGACAGAACTGGATGATGTTATCATTGACCAGGGACAGAGCTGGGTGACTTTATCAATGACCATGGACAGAGCTGGGTGATGTTATCATTGACCATGGACAGAGCTGGATGTTGTTTTCATTGATAATGGACAGAACTGGCTGACGTTATCATTGACCATGGACAAAGCTGGGTGATGTTATCATTGACCAGGGACAGCGCTGGATGATGTTGTCATTGACCATGGACAGAGCTGGTTGATGTTAACATTGACAGTGGACAGAGCTGGGTTATGTTATCATTGACCATGGACAGAGCTGGGTGCCGATATCATTGATCATGGACAGAGCTGGGTGATGTTATCATTGACCAGGGACAGCGCTGGATGATGTTATCATTGACCATGGACAGAGCTGGGTGATGTTGTGGCAGAACCACTGAATGACTCTGGCTAACTGTATATAATTCTCTTTAACGATGTTCGAACACCAGCCTAAACCTGTACCATTGTATTAGGCATTAATGTGTTTTGTATATAGAGTCTGCATGTACGGGGCGTGGCCCCTTTAAGAGCATGGGAAAACGTGGGTAAACACGATGACGTCACGTCACAAACCACAGGGCTGCCCAGGCAGTCCTCGTGGCATCTCCGTTGAGTGAAGACCTGTTTAATTGTTCTCTGGTGTCGATCTCAGTTAGTCGTAGGAATTCGTTAATTCCTACATTGGTGACCCCGTTTTTGTGAACATTTTCACAAAAGAAGAGCACAGCATGGAAGCAAATGCCGTTTCCCTAAAGCTACCGCAGTTCTGGGAGCAGCAAGCGCCCTCGTGGTTTATTCAGGTCGAGGCCCAGTTCGCCCTGAGGAACATCGATGCGGATCAGACCAAGTACCTTTATGTGGTCTCCGCACTCGACAGCTCTACCGCCTCTCGGATCGTCAGCCTCCTTGAAAACCCCCAACGGAGCGCAAGTATGAAACCCTCAAAGCGCGGTTACTGCAGGTTTTCGGGCTCACAAAATCGGAGTGCGCCCGTCAATTACTCGCTATGCTCGGGCTCGGGGACTCCAAGCCTTCAGAGTTGATGAGCCAAATGCTCACACTCCTGGGCTCAGAACGGGAATGTTTCCTATTCCGCGAGATTTTCCTCAGCCAACTGCCTGAACAGGTATAAGCTGCCCTGGCCAGATCTGAAGTTGAAGACTGCGCAACACTTGCTGCGGAGGCTGACAAAATTTTCGCTGTAACTCGGCAGTACTGTGCCGCCACGAGGCACCCATCCCCCGCAGACGCCGCCCCAGCTCGTCAGCCTGCTGGGCTGCGCTTCTACCACGCGCAGTTCGACGCGAAGGCGAAGCGTTGCCGCCCTCCCTGCAGTTTTCCCCAACAAAGCAAAAAACAACTGACACTGCGACCACCGAGGGACGGGTCTAACGGGCACCCCGCGGCCGCGATGGCGATCGGCAACGCGGGAAAGTTGCTGTTCATCAGTGATACTCCCTCCGGTCGCCGTTTTCTGTGCGATACCGGAGCGCAGTGCAGCATTTTACCCGTGTCCGCCCTCGATGTGCAGACGGGGAATCACGGCCCCACCCTTGAAGCAGCCATTGGCGGAGCAATTCGGACCTTCGGCAGATGGCGAGTGGAGTTGTGCCTCGGGGGACAACGTTTTCACTGGGAGTTTGTTACGGCCAAAGTTTCCGAGCCCCTCCTCAGCGCGGATTTCCTGTGCGCCAACAGCCTCCTGGTCGACGTTAGGAACCGGCGGCTGATCAACGCAGCAACTTTTAATTCTCTTCCGTGTTACCGCAGTAAAACTATGTCGCGCACCGTCTCCTGTGCGTTCCCGACTCCTAATGAGTTCGCTCGCCTGCTCGGCAAATTCCCCGACCTGACAAGACCCATGTTCTCCTCTACAGCCACAAAACATGGTGTGGAACACCACATCACCACCAACGGCCCCCCGGTCTACGCGTGGGCCCGGCGCCTGTAACCTGGCAAGCTGGCGGTCGCAAAGGCGGAGTTCGCAACCATGGAACAGTTAGGGATTATTCGCCGGTCAAATAGTCCCTGGTCTTCACCCTCCATATCGTCCCGAAGCCTGGCAGCGGATGGCGGCCATGCGGCGACTATCGATGCCGAAACAACGCCACCACTCCTGATCGGTACCCGATCCCCCACATTCAGGATTTCTCTGCCCATTTGGCAGGGAACACCGTGTTCTCAAAAGTCGACCTCGTCCGGGGCTACCACCATGTCCCAGTTCATCCACAAG
Organism: Somniosus microcephalus; assembly: GCF_052327205.1. Lineage (NCBI taxonomy): Eukaryota > Metazoa > Chordata > Chondrichthyes > Squaliformes > Somniosidae > Somniosus > Somniosus microcephalus. Next base: position 39,435,337 of record NC_140999.1, on the reverse strand, counting down.
ACGTCCAGAAGACCGCAGTCATCACCCCATTCGGCCTCTTCGAGTTTTTACGAATGCCGTTTGGGTTAAAGAACGCCGCCCAGGCTTTGCAACGCCTGATGGACTCTGTGCTGCGGGACCTCAAGTTCCTCTTCATCTACATAGATGATATCCTAATTGCCAGTCCTACTAAGGAAGAGCATACCTGTCACCTACGCACCCTTTTTCCACGCCTCAGCCAACACGGCCTGATTATTAACCCGGCCAAGTGTCAGTTTGGCCTGCACCAAATTGACTTCTTGGGGCATCGCATCACCTCAGAGGGAGCGGTTCCTTTACCTTCGAAGGTAGAGGCGGTGACATCCTTTCTGCGCCCGCAGAACGTAAAGGACCTGCAGGAATTCCTAGGCATGGTAAACTTTTACCACCGTTTCGTGCCTAAGACGGCACTACTCATGCAGCCCCTGTACGAGGCCCTCAAGGGCAAGACTGGCAACAGCCCAGTAGACTGGACGGATGACATGGCCCGAGTGTTCGCCGACACCAAAAGCGCCTTAGCCGACGCGACTATGCTGGCGCACCCGCTGCCAGGAGCCACCATCGCCCTCACCACCGATGCGTCGAACTATGCAGTCGGTGCCGTGCAACAGCAGTGGGTGAACGGGACGTGGCAGCCGTTGACATTCTTCAGCCATCAACTACGGCAGAACGAGAGAGCATACAGCACGTTCGACCGGGAGTTGCTTGCCCTTTTTCTGGCCATCCGCCATTTTCGGTTCCTATCGGAAGGACGTCCTTTCACCGCCTTTGTGGACCATAAGCCGCTAACCTTTGCAATGGCCAAGACCGCCGAGCCGTGGTCAGCCCGACAGCAGCGTCAACTGACCTACATATCCGAATTCACCACGGATATACAGCACGTGGCCGGTAAGGACAACCTGGTGGCAGACTGCCTCTCCCACGCAATCGTCAATACGGTTCATTTAGGCATCGACTACGCCCTCACGGCAGCGGACCAAGCCTCAGACCCGGAAGTCCAAGCTTACAGAACAGCCATCACTGGCCTCCAGTTAGCCGACATCCAGTTCCATTCGGCAGGTACCACGCTGTTGTGTGACGTCTCCGTACAGGATCCTCGCCCAGTCGTGCCGGTCGTCTGGCGCCGCAAAGTGTTCGACGCCATACATGGGTTGTCACACCCAGGAATGAAGGCCTCTCAGAAGCTGATGTCAGCGAAATTTGTATGGCATGGCATGCATAAAGATGTCCGCGACTGGGCCAACACCTGCGTGATCTGCCAAAAGGCCAAGGTACAGTGCCACATCAAAGCTCCGTTGGCCACCTTCACCGCTCCGGAGCGATGTTTTGACCATGTCAACGTGGACCTGGTAGGACCACTCCCACCCTCCCATGGTTTTTCACACATCCTGACCATGGTTGACCGCACCACCAGGTGGCCGGAGGCGGTCCCTCTGTCCTCCACTATTTCGGCGGACGTGGCCTGGGCGTTCATTTCCTCCTGGATCGCCCGTTTCGGAGTGCCCGCAGATATTTCGTCAGACAGGGGACCGCAGTTTTCCTCCGAACTCTGGAATGCAGAGCCCAAGGACTCGGTGTCAAATTGCACCGCACCACAACCTACCACCCACAGGCGAATGGCCTCTGCGAACGCTTCCACCGGTCAATGAAAGCCGCCCTGAGGGCCAGCCTCCAGGACGCTGGATGGGCAGACAAGCTGCCGTGGGTCCTGTTGGGCCTTCGCACGGCCCCCAAAGAAGACCTTCACTCTTCATCAGCGGAGCTTGTATATGGTCAGCCGCTGCGAGTCCCGGGGGACTTCTTACCAACATCGACGGAGCCATGGTCCGCGTCTACCCAGCTTGCTAGTCACTAAGAGGCGGCCAGATGTTTCGCACCAGTGCACACTTCGCACCACGGGCTGCAGAGGTCACATGTTCCCATGGAGCTTCATAAGGCTGAATACGTTTTTATTCACCATGACGCACATAGGGATCCGCTCAAGGCCCCATATACCGGTCCCTTCCGCGTGTTGGAAGCAGGGGACAAAACCTTCACGGCAGATGTCGGTGGTAAACCGGACCACATTTCGGTCGACCGCTTAAAGCCAGCGCATTTAGACCTCGACCGCCCCGTCGAGACAGCACAACCGCCGAAGCGGGGTCAGCCACCCATCGTCGTTACGGCAAACCAAGTGCGACCACCCGCCAGACCGCCAGCCGACCAGCAGCCTCCACCTCGAGAGTACAGGAGTCGTTCTGACAGGCTCGTCAGACCCCCTCACCGTAGACTTTGTCCATTAAAGCGAATTCTGGGGGGGCGCATGTGGCAGAACAACTGAATGACTCTGGCGAACTGTATATAATTCTCTTTAACGATGTTCTAACACCAGCCTAAACCTGTACCATTGTGTTAGGCATTACTGTGTTTTGTATATAAAGTTTGCATGTATGGGGCGTGGCCCCTTTAAGAGCACGGGAAAATGCGGGTAAACGCGATGAGTTCACGTCGCAAACCACGGGGCTGCCCAGGCAGTCCTCGTGGCATCTATGTTGAGTAAAGACCTGTTTAATTGTTCTCTGGTGTCGATCTGTTATTCGTAGGAATTCGTTAATTCCTACAATGTTAGCATTGACCATGGACAGAGCTGGCTGATGTTATCATTGACCAGGGACAGAGCTGGGTGACGTTATCACTGACCATGGACAGAGCTGGATGATGTTATCATAGGTTGTGGACAGACCTGGATGACGTTATCATTGACCAGGGACAGAGCTGGGTGACGTTATCATTGACCATGGACAGAGCTGGATGATGTTATCATTGACCATGGACAGACATGGATGACGTTATCATTGTTTGTGGACAGACCTGGATGACTTTATCACTGACCAGGGAAAGCGTGGATGATGTTATCATTGACCAGGGACAGAGCTTGATGATTTTATCATTGACCATGGACAGAGCTGGATGATGTTATCATTGATCAGGGACAGAGCTGGGTGATGTTATCATTGATCAGGGACAGAGCTGGATGATGTTATCATTGATCAGGGACAGAGCTGGGTGACGTTATCCTTGACCAGGGACAGAGCTGTGTGAAGTTATCATTGACCATGGACAGAGCTGTATGATATTAACATTGATCAGGGAGGGAGCTGGATGATGTCATCATTGACAATGGACAGAGCTGGATGACGTTATCATTGTCCATGGACAGAGCTGGGTGATGTTATCATTGACCAGGGACAGAGCTGTGTGACGTTATCATTGACCATGGACAGAGCTGGGTGATGTTATCATTGACCAGGGACAGAGCTGGGTGATGTTATCAATGACCAGGGGCAGAGCCCTATGATGCTATCTTTGGCCATGGACAGAGTTGGCTGATGTTATCATTGACCATGGACAGAGCTGGGTGATGTTATCATTGACCAGGGACAGAGCTGGGTGACGTTATCAATGACCATGGACAGATCTGGATGATGTTATCATTGACCAAGGGCAGAGCTGGATGATGTTATCATTGATTGTGGACAGAGCTGGGTTATGTTATCATTGACCATGGACAGAGAGGGGTGATGTTATCATTGACCATGGACAGAGCTGGGTGCTGTTATCATTGACCAGGGACAGAGCTGGATGATGTTATCATTGACCATGGTCAGAACTGGGTGACATTAGCACTGACCAGGGACAGACCTGGGTGACGTTATCATTGACCATGGACAGAGCTGGATGATGTTATCATTGACCAGGGACAGTGCTGAGTGATGTTATCATTGACCAGGGACAGAGCTGGACGATGTTATTATTGATCAGGGACAGAGCTGGGTGACGTAATCCTTGAACATGGACAGAGCTGTGTGAAGTTATCATTGATCATGGACAGAGCTGGATGACGTTATCATTGTCCATGGACAGTGCTTGATGATTTTATCATTGACCATGGACAGATCTGGGTGATGTTATCATTGACCATGGCCAGAGCTGGGTGATGTTATCATTGACCAGGGACAGAGCTGTGTGACGTTATCATTGACCATGGACAGAGCTGTATGATATTATCATTGACCAGGGACAGAGCTGGGTGATGTTATCATTGACCATGGACAGAGCTGGGTGATGTTATCATTGACCATGGACAGAGCTGGATGATGTTATCATTGACCAGGGACAGAGCTGTGTGACGTTATCATTGACCATGGACAGAGCTGGGTGATGTTATCATTGACCAGGGACAGAGCTGTGTGACTTTATCATTGACCATGGACAGAGCTGGGTGATGTTATCATTGACCATGGACAGAGCTGGATGATGTTATCATTGATCAGGGACAGAGCTGGATGATGTTCTCATTGACCAGGGACAGACCTGGGTGATGTTTTCATTGACCAGGGACAGAGCGGGATGATGTTATCATTGACCAGGGACAGAGCTGGATGATGTTATAATTGATCAGGGACAGAGCTGGGTGACATTATCATTGACCAGGGACAGACCTGGGTGATGTTTTCATTGACCAGGGACAGAGCGGGATGAGGTTATCATTGACCATGGACAGAGCTGGGTGACATTAACATTGATCAGGTATAGAGCTGGGTGACATTATCATTGACCAGAGACAGAGATGGCTGACGTTATCACTGACCAGCGACAGAGCTGTGTGACGTTATCATTGACCATGGACAGAGCTGGGTGATGTTATCATTGACCATGGACAGGGCTGGGTGATGTTATCATTGACCATGGACAGAGCTGGGTGACATTTTCATTGATCAGGGACAGAGCTGGATGATGTTATCATTGACCAGAGACAGACCTGGGTGATGTTTTCATTGACCAGGTACAGAGCGGGATGATGTTATCATTGACCAGGGACAGAGCTGGATGATGTTATAATTGATCAGGGACAGAGCTGAGTGATGTTATCATTGACCAGGGACAGAGCTGGGTGACGTTATCATTGACCATGGACAGAGCTGGGTGACATTAACATTGACCAGGTATAGAGCTGGGTGACATTATCATTGACCAGACACAGAGATGGGTGACGTTATCACTGACCAGCGACAGACCTGGGTGACATTATCATTGACCAGGGACAGAGCTGGGAGACATTAACATTGACCAGGTATAGAGCTGGGTGACATTATCATTGACCAGACACAGAGATGGGTGACGTTATCACTGACCAGCGACAGACCTGGGTGACATTATCATTGACCATGGACAGAGCTGGGTGATGTTATAATGACCATGGACAGAGCTGGCTGATGTTATAATGACCATGGACAGAGCTGGTTGCTGTTATCATTAATCAGGGACAGAGCTGGGTGACGTTATCATTGACCATGGACAGAGCTGGGTGGCGTTATCATTGACCATGGACAGAGCTGGGTAATGTTATCATCGACCAGGGACAGAGCTGGGTGACGTTATCATTGACCATGGACAAAGCTGGGTGATGTTATGATTGGCCAGGGACAGAGCTGTGTGATGTTATCATTGGCTAGGGACAGAGCTGGGTGATGTTATCATTGACCATGGACAGAGCTGTATGACTTTATCATTGACCATGGACAAAGCTGGATGATGTTACCATTGACCAGGGACAGAGCTGGGTGACGTTATCACTGACCATGGACAGAGCTGGATGATGTTATCATAGGTTGTGGACAGACCTGGATGACGTTATCATTGACCAGGGACAGAGCTGGGTGACGTTATCATTGACCATGGACAGAGCTGGATGATGTTATCATTGACCATGGACAGACATGGATGACGTTATCATTGTTTGTGGACAGACCTGGATGACTTTATCACTGACCAGGGAAAGCGTGGATGATGTTATCATTGACCAGGGACAGAGCTTGATGATTTTATCATTGACCATGGACAGAGCTGGATGATGTTATCATTGATCAGGGACAGAGCTGGGTGATGTTATCATTGATCAGGGACAGAGCTGGATGATGTTATCATTGATCAGGGACAGAGCTGGGTGACGTTATCCTTGACCAGGGACAGAGCTGTGTGAAGTTATCATTGACCATGGACAGAGCTGTATGATATTAACATTGATCAGGGAGGGAGCTGGATGATGTCATCATTGACAATGGACAGAGCTGGATGACGTTATCATTGTCCATGGACAGAGCTGGGTGATGTTATCATTGACCAGGGACAGAGCTGTGTGACGTTATCATTGACCATGGACAGAGCTGGGTGATGTTATCATTGACCAGGGACAGAGCTGGGTGATGTTATCAATGACCAGGGGCAGAGCCCTATGATGCTATCTTTGGCCATGGACAGAGTTGGCTGATGTTATCATTGACCATGGACAGAGCTGGGTGATGTTATCATTGACCAGGGACAGAGCTGGGTGACGTTATCAATGACCATGGACAGATCTGGATGATGTTATCATTGACCAAGGGCAGAGCTGGATGATGTTATCATTGATTGTGGACAGAGCTGGGTTATGTTATCATTGACCATGGACAGAGAGGGGTGATGTTATCATTGACCATGGACAGAGCTGGGTGCTGTTATCATTGACCAGGGACAGAGCTGGATGATGTTATCATTGACCATGGTCAGAACTGGGTGACATTAGCACTGACCAGGGACAGACCTGGGTGACGTTATCATTGACCATGGACAGAGCTGGATGATGTTATCATTGACCAGGGACAGTGCTGAGTGATGTTATCATTGACCAGGGACAGAGCTGGACGATGTTATTATTGATCAGGGACAGAGCTGGGTGACGTAATCCTTGAACATGGACAGAGCTGTGTGAAGTTATCATTGATCATGGACAGAGCTGGATGACGTTATCATTGTCCATGGACAGTGCTTGATGATTTTATCATTGACCATGGACAGATCTGGGTGATGTTATCATTGACCATGGCCAGAGCTGGGTGATGTTATCATTGACCAGGGACAGAGCTGTGTGACGTTATCATTGACCATGGACAGAGCTGTATGATATTATCATTGACCAGGGACAGAGCTGGGTGATGTTATCATTGACCATGGACAGAGCTGGGTGATGTTATCATTGACCATGGACAGAGCTGGATGATGTTATCATTGACCAGGGACAGAGCTGTGTGACGTTATCATTGACCATGGACAGAGCTGGGTGATGTTATCATTGACCAGGGACAGAGCTGTGTGACTTTATCATTGACCATGGACAGAGCTGGGTGATGTTATCATTGACCATGGACAGAGCTGGATGATGTTATCATTGATCAGGGTCAGAGCTGGATGATGTTCTCATTGACCAGGGACAGACCTGGGTGATGTTTTCATTGACCAGGGACAGAGCGGGATGATGTTATCATTGACCAGGGACAGAGCTGGATGATGTTATAATTGATCAGGGACAGAGCTGGGTGACATTATCATTGACCAGGGACAGACCTGGGTGATGTTTTCATTGACCAGGGACAGAGCGGGATGAGGTTATCATTGACCATGGACAGAGCTGGGTGACATTAACATTGACCAGGTATAGAGCTGGGTGACATTATCATTGACCAGAGACAGAGATGGCTGACGTTATCACTGACCAGCGACAGAGCTGTGTGACGTTATCATTGACCATGGACAGAGCTGGGTGATGTTATCATTGACCATGGACAGAGCTGGATGATGTTATCATTGACCATGTACAGAGCTGGGTGATGTTATCATTGACCAGGGACAGAGCTGGGTGATGTTATCATTGACCATGGACAGGGCTGGGTGATGTTATCATTGACCATGGACAGAGCTGGGTGACATTTTCATTGATCAGGGACAGAGCTGGATGATGTTATCATTGACCAGGGACAGACCTGGGTGATGTTTTCATTGACCAGGTACAGAGCGGGATGATGTTATCATTGACCAGGGACAGAGCTGGATGATGTTATAATTGATCAGGGACAGAGCTGAGTGATGTTATCATTGACCAGGGACAGAGCTGGGTGACGTTATCATTGACCATGGACAGAGCTGGGTGACATTAACATTGACCAGGTATAGAGCTGGGTGACATTATCATTGACCAGACACAGAGCTGGGTGATGTTATCATTGATCAGGGACAGAGCTGGATGATGTTATCATTGATCAGGGACAGAGCTGGGTGACGTTATCCTTGACCAGGGACAGAGCTGTGTGAAGTTATCATTGACCATGGACAGAGCTGTATGATATTAACATTGATCAGGGAGGGAGCTGGATGATGTCATCATTGACAATGGACAGAGCTGGATGACGTTATCATTGTCCATGGACAGAGCTGGGTGATGTTATCATTGACCAGGGACAGAGCTGTGTGACGTTATCATTGACCATGGACAGAGCTGGGTGATGTTATCATTGACCAGGGACAGAGCTGGGTGATGTTATCAATGACCAGGGGCAGAGCCCTATGATGCTATCTTTGGCCATGGACAGAGTTGGCTGATGTTATCATTGACCATGGACAGAGCTGGGTGATGTTATCATTGACCAGGGACAGAGCTGGGTGACATTATCAATGACCATGGACAGATCTGGATGATGTTATCATTGACCAAGGGCAGAGCTGGATGATGTTATCATTGATTGTGGACAGAGCTGGGTTATGTTATCATTGACCATGGACAGAGAGGGGTGATGTTATCATTGACCATGGACAGAGCTGGGTGCTGTTATCATTGACCAGGGACAGAGCTGGATGATGTTATCATTGACCATGGTCAGAACTGGGTGACATTAGCACTGACCAGGGACAGACCTGGGTGACGTTATCATTGACCATGGACAGAGCTGGATGATGTTATCATTGACCAGGGACAGTGCTGAGTGATGTTATCATTGACCAGGGACAGAGCTGGACGATGTTATTATTGATCAGGGACAGAGCTGGGTGACGTAATCCTTGAACATGGACAGAGCTGTGTGAAGTTATCATTGATCATGGACAGAGCTGGATGACGTTATCATTGTCCATGGACAGTGCTTGATGATTTTATCATTGACCATGGACAGATCTGGGTGATGTTATCATTGACCATGGCCAGAGCTGGGTGATGTTATCATTGACCAGGGACAGAGCTGTGTGACGTTATCATTGACCATGGACAGAGCTGTATGATATTATCATTGACCAGGGACAGAGCTGGGTGATGTTATCATTGACCATGGACAGAGCTGGGTGATGTTATCATTGACCATGGACAGAGCTGGATGATGTTATCATTGACCAGGGACAGAGCTGTGTGACGTTATCATTGACCATGGACAGAGCTGGGTGATGTTATCATTGACCAGGGACAGAGCTGTGTGACTTTATCATTGACCATGGACAGAGCTGGGTGATGTTATCATTGACCATGGACAGAGCTGGATGATGTTATCATTGATCAGGGACAGAGCTGGATGATGTTCTCATTGACCAGGGACAGACCTGGGTGATGTTTTCATTGACCAGGGACAGAGCGGGATGATGTTATCATTGACCAGGGACAGAGCTGGATGATGTTATAATTGATCAGGGACAGAGCTGGGTGACATTATCATTGACCAGGGACAGACCTGGGTGATGTTTTCATTGACCAGGGACAGAGCGGGATCAGGTTATCATTGACCATGGACAGAGCTGGGTGACATTAACATTGACCAGGTATAGAGCTGGGTGACATTATCATGGACCAGAGACAGAGATGGCTGACGTTATCACTGACCAGCGACAGAGCTGTGTGACGTTATCATTGACCATGGACAGAGCTGGGTGATGTTATCATTGACCATGGACAGAGCTGGATGATGTTATCATTGACCATGTACAGAGCTGGGTGATGTTATCATTGACCAGGGACAGAGCTGGGTGATGTTATCATTGACCATGGACAGGGCTGGGTGATGTTATCATTGACCATGGACAGAGCTGGGTGACATTTTCATTGATCAGGGACAGAGCTGGATGATGTTATCATTGACCAGGGACAGACCTGGGTGATGTTTTCATTGACCAGGTACAGAGCGGGATGATGTTATCATTGACCAGGGACAGAGCTGGATGATGTTATAATTGATCAGGGACAGAGCTGAGTGATGTTATCATTGACCAGGGACAGAGCTGGGTGACGTTATCATTGACCATGGACAGAGCTGGGTGACATTAACATTGACCAGGTATAGAGCTGGGTGACATTATCATTGACCAGACACAGAGATGGGTGACGTTATCACTGACCAGCGACAGACCTGGGTGACATTATCATTGACCAGGGACAGAGCTGGGAGACATTAACATTGACCAGGTATAGAGCTGGGTGACATTATCATTGACCAGACACAGAGATGGGTGACGTTATCACTGACCAGCGACAGACCTGGGTGACATTATCATTGACCATGGACAGAGCTGGGTGATGTTATAATGACCATGGACAGAGCTGGCTGATGTTATAATGACCATGGACAGAGCTGGTTGCTGTTATCATTAACCAGGGACAGAGCTGGGTGACGTTATCATTGACCATGGACAGAGCTGGGTGGCGTTATCATTGACCATGGACAGAGCTGGGTAATGTTATCATTGACCAGGGACAGAGCTGGGTGACGTTATCATTGACCATGGACAAAGCTGGGTGATGTTATGATTGGCCAGGGACAGAGCTGTGTGATGTTATCATTGGCTAGGGACAGAGCTGGGTGATGTTATCATTGACCATGGACAGAGCTGTATGACTTTATCATTGACCATGGACAAAGCTGGATGATGTTACCATTGACCAGGGACAGAGCTGGATGATGTTATCATTGACCAATGACCGAGCTGGCTGATGTTATAATGACCATGGACAGAGCTGGGTGACATTATCACTGACCAGGGACAGAGCTGACTGATGTTATCATTGACCATGGACAGAGCTGGGTGATGTTATCAGTGACCAGGGACAGAGCTGGATGACGTTTTCATTGACCAATGACAGAGCTGGCTGACATTATCACTTACCAGGGGCAGAGCTGGGTGAAGTTATCATTGTCCAGGGACAGAGCTGGGTGATGTTATCATTGACCAATGACAGAGCTGGCTGACATTATCATAGACCAGGGGCAGAGCTGGGTGACGTTAACATTGTCCAGGGACAGAGCTGGATGATTTTATCATTGACTATGGACAGAGCTGGGTGACATTATCACTGACCATGGACAGAGCTGGATGATGTTATCATAGATTGTGGACAGACCTGGATGACGTTATCATTGACCAGGGACAGAGCTGGGTGACGTTATCATTGACCATGGACAGAGCTGGATGATGTTATCATTGACCATGGACAGACATGGATGATGTTATCATTGTTTGTGGACAGACCTGGATGACTTTATCACTGACCAGTGAAAGCGTGGATGATGTTATCATTGACCAGGGACAGAGCTTGATGATTTTATCATTGACCATGGACAGAGCTGGATGATGTTATCATTGATCAGGGACAGAGCTGGGTGATGTTATCATTGATCAGGGACAGAGCTGGATGATGTTATCATTGATCAGGGACAGAGCTGGGTGACGTTATCCTTGACCAGGGACAGAGCTGTGTGAAGTTATCATTGACCATGGACAGAGCTGTATGATATTATCATTGACCAGGGAGGGAGCTGGATGATGTCATTATTGACCATGGACAGAGCTGGATGACGTTATCATTGTCCATGGACAGAGCTGGGTGATGTTATCATTGACCAGGGGCAGAGCCCTATGATGCTATCTTTGGCCATGGACAGAGCTGGCTGAAGTTATCATTGACCATGGACAGAGCTGGGTGATGTTATCATTGACCAGGGACAGAGCTGGGTGACGTTATCAATGACCATGGACAGAGCTGGATGATGTTATCATTGGCCAAGGGCAGAGCTGGATGATGTTATCATTGATTGTGGACAGAGCTGGGTTATGTTATCATTGACCATGGACAGAGAGGGGTGATGTTATCATTGACCATGGACAGAGCTGGGTGCTGTTAACATTGACCAGGGACAGAGCTGGATGATGTTATCATTGACCATGGTCAGAACTGGGTGACATTAGCACTGACCAGGGACCGACCTGGGTGACGTTATCATTGACCATGGACACAGCTGGATGATGTTATCATTGACCATGGACAGAGCTGGGTGACATTATCATTGATCAGGGACAGAGCTGGATGATGTTATCATTGACCAGGGACAGACCTGGGTGATGTTTTCATTGACCAGGGACAGAGCGGGATGATGTTATCATTGACCAGGGACAGAGCTGGATGATGTTATAATTGATCAGGGACAGAGCTGGGTGACATTATCATTGACCAGGGACAGACCTGGGTGATGTTTTCATTGACCAGGGACAGAGTGGGATGAGGTTATCATTGATCAGGGACAAAGCTGGGTGATGTTATCATTGAGCATGGCCAGAGCTGGGTGATGTTATCATTGACCAGGGACAGAGCTGTGTGACGTTATCATTGACCATGGACAGAGCTGTGTGACATTATCATTGACCATGGACAGAGCTGGGTGATGTTATCATTGACCATGGACAGAGCTGGGTGATGTTATCATTGACCATGGACAGAGCTGGGTGATGTTATCATTGACCATGGACAGAGCTGGATGATGTTATCATTGACCATGTACAGAGCTGTATGATATTATCATTGACCAGGGACAGAGCTGGGTGATGTTAATATTGACCAGGGACAGAGCTGTGTGAAGTTATCATTGACCATGTACAGAGCTGTATGATATTATCATTGACCATGGACAGAGCTGGGTGATGTTATCATTGACCATGGACAGAGCTGGGTGATGTTATCATTGACCATGGACAGAGCTGGATGATGTTGTCATTGACCATGGACAGAGCTGTGTGACGTTATCATTGACCATGGACAGAGCTGGGTGATGTTATCGTTGACCAGGGACAGAGCTGTGTGACTTTATCATTGACCATGGACAGAGCTGGGTGATGTTATCATTGACCATGGACAGAGCTGTATGATATTATCATTGACCAGGGAGGGAGCTGGATGATGTCATTATTGACCATGGACAGAGCTGGATGACGTTATCATTGTCCATGGACAGAGCTGGGTGATGTTATCATTGACCAGGGGCAGAGCCCTATGATGCTATCTTTGGCCATGGACAGAGCTGGTTGATGTTAACATTGACCAGGGGCAGAGCCCTATGATGCTATCTTTGGCCATGGACAGAGCTGGCTGATGTTATCATTGACCAGGGACAGAGCAGGGTGATGTTATCATTGACCAGGGGCAGAGCCCTATGATGCTATCTTTGGCCATGGACAGAGCTGGCTCAAGTTACCATTGACCATGGACAGAGCTGGGTGATGTTATCATTGACCAGGGACAGAGCTGGGTGACGTTATCAATGACCATGGACAGAGCTGGATGATGTTATCATTGGCCAAGGGCAGAGCTGGATGATGTTATCATTGATTGTGGACAGAGCTGGGTTATGTTATCATTGACCATGGACAGAGAGGGGTGATGTTATCATTGACCATGGACAGAGCTGGGTGCTGTTATCATTGACCAGGGACAGAGCTGGATGATGTTATCATTGACCATGGTCAGAACTGGGTGACATTAGCACTGACCAGGGACCGACCTGGGTGACGTTATCATTGACCATGGACAGAGCTGGATGATGTTATCATTGACCATGGACAGAGCTGGGTGACATTATCATTGATCAGGGACAGAGCTGGATGATGTTATCATTGACCAGGGACAGACCTGGGTGATGTTTTCATTGACCAGGGACAGAGCGGGATGATGTTATCATTGACCAGGGACAGAGCTGGATGATGTTATAATTGATCAGGGACAGAGCTGGGTGACATTATCATTGACCAGGGACAGACCTGGGTGATGTTTTCATTGACCAGGGACAGAGCGGGATGAGGTTATCATTGACCAGGGACAAAGCTGGGTGATGTTATCATTGAGCATGGCCAGAGCTGGGTGATGTTATCATTGACCAGGGACAGAGCTGTGTGACGTTATCATTGACCATGGACAGAGCTGTGTGACATTATCATTGACCATGGACAGAGCTGGGTGATGTTATCATTGGCCATGGACAGAGCTGGGTGATGTTATCATTGACCATGGACAGAGCTGGGTGATGTTATCATTGACCATGGACAGAGCTGGATGATGTTATCATTGACCATGTACAGAGCTGTGTGATATTATCATTGACCAGGGACAGAGCTGGGTGATGTTAATATTGACCAGGGACAGAGCTGTGTGAAGTTATCATTGACCATGTACAGAGCTGTATGATATTATCATTGACCATGGACAGAGCTGGGTGATGTTATCATTGGCCATGGACAGAGCTGGGTGATGTTATCATTGACCATGGACAGAGCTGAATGATGTTGTCATTGACCATGGACAGAGCTGTGTGACGTTATCATTGACCATGGACAGAGCTGGGTGATGTTATCGTTGACCAGGGACAGAGCTGTGTGACTTTATCATTGACCATGGACAGAGCTGGGTGATGTTATCATTGACCATGGACAGAGCTGGATGATGTTATCATTGACCATGTACAGAGCTGGGTGATGTTATCATTGACCAGGGACAGAGCTGGGTGATGTTATCATTGACCATGGACAGAGCTGGGTGATGTTATCATTGACCATGGACAGAGCTGGGTGACATTATCATTGATCAGGGACAGAGCTGGATGATGTTATCATTGACCAGGGACAGACCTGGGTGATGTTTTCATTGACCAGGGACAGAGCGGGATGATGTTATCATTGACCAGGGACAGAGCTGAATGATGTTATAATTGATTAGGGACAGAGCTGGGTGACATTATCATTGACCAGGGACAGACATGGGTGATGTTTTCATTGACCAGGGACAGAGCGGGATGAGGTTATCATTGACCAGGGACAAAGCTGGGTGATGTTATCATTGACCATGGCCACAGCTGGGTGATGTTATCATTGACCAGGGACAGAGCTGTGTGACGTTATCATTGACCATAGACAGAGCTGTGTGACATTATCATTGACCATGGACAGAGCTGGGTGATGTTATCATTGACCATGGACAGAGCTGGGTGATGTTATCATTGACCATGGACAGAGCTGGGTGATGTTATCATTGACCATGGACAGAGCTGGATGATGTTATCATTGACCATGTACAGAGCTGTATGATATTATCATTGACCAGGGACAGAGCTGGGTGATGTTAATATTGACCAAGGACAGAGCTGTGTGAAGTTATCATTGACCATGTACAGAGCTGTATGATATTATCATTGACCATGGACAGAGCTGTGTGACGTTATCATTGACCATGGACAGAGCTGGGTGATGTTATCGTTGACCAGGGACAGAGCTGTGTAACTTTATCATTGACCATGGACAGAGCTGGGTGATGTTATCATTGACCATGGACAGAGCTGGATGATGTTATCATTGACCATGTACAGAGCTGGGTGATGTTATCATTGACCAGGGACAGAGCTGGGTGATGTTATCATTGACCATGGACAGAGCTGGGTGATGTTATCATTGACCATGGACAGAGCTGGGTGACATTATCATTGATCAGGGACAGAGCTGGATGATGTTATCATTGACCAGGGACAGACCTGGGTGATGTTTTCATTGACCAGGGACAGAGTGGGATGATGTTATCATTGACCAGGGACAGAGCTGGATGATGTTATAATTGATTAGGGACAGAGCTGGGTGACATTATCATTGACCAGGGACAGACCTGGGTGATGTTTTCAATGACCAGGGACAGAGCGGGATGATGTTATCATTGACCAGGGACAGAGCTGGGAGATGTTATAATTGATTCGGGACAGAGCTGGGTGACATTATCATTGACCAGGGACAGACCTGGGTGATGTTTTCATTGACCAGGGACAGAGCGGGATGAGGTTATCATTGACCAGGGACAAAGCTGGGTGATGTTATCATTGACCATGGCCAGAGCTGGGTGATGTTATCATTGACCAGGGACAGAGCAGTGTGACGTTATCATTGACCATGGACAGAGCTGTGTGGCATTATCATTGACCATGGACAGAGCTGGGTGATGTTATCATTGACCATGGACAGAGCTGGGTGATGTTATCATTGACCATGGACAGAGCTGGGTGATGTTATCATTGACCATGGACAGAGCTGGATGATGTTATCATTGACCATGTACAGAGCTGTATGATATTATCATTGACCAGGGACAGAGCTGGGTGATGTTAATATTGACCAGGGACAGAGCTGTGTGAAGTTATCATTGACCATGTACAGAGCTGTATGATATTATCATTGACCATGGACAGAGCTGGGTGATGTTATCATTGACCATGGACAGAGCTGGGTGATGTTATCATTGACCATGGACAGAGCTGGATGATGTTCTCATTGACCATGGACAGAGCTGTGTGACGTTATCATTGACCATGGACAGAGCTGGGTGATGTTATCGTTGACCAGGGACAGAGCTGTGTGACTTTATCATTGACCATGGACAGAGCTGGGTGATGTTATCATTGACCATGGACAGAGCTGGATGATGTTATCATTGACCATGTACAGAGCTGGGTGATGTTATCATTGACCAGGGACAGAGCTGGGTGATGTTATCATTGACCATGGACAGAGCTGGGTGATGTTATCATTGACCATGGACAGAGCTGGGTGACATTATCATTGATCAGGAACAGAGCTGGATGATGTTATCATTGACCAGGGACAGACCTGGGTGATGTTTTCATTGACCAGGGACAGAGCGGGATGATGTTAGCATTGACCAGGGACAGAGCTGGATGATGTTATAATTGATCAGGGACAGAGCTGGGTGACATTATCATTGACCAGGGACAGAGCTGTGTGATGTTATCAATGACCAGGGACAGAGCTGGATGACTTTATCATTGACCATGGACAAAGCTGGATGATGTTACCATTGACCAGGGACAGAGCTGGATGATGTTATCATTGACCAATGACAGAGCTGGCTGATGTTATAATGACCATGGACAGAGCTGGATGACATTATCACTGACCAGGGACAGAGCTGAGTGATGTTATCATTGACCATGGACAGAGCTGGGTGATGTTATCAGTGACCAGGGACAGAGCTGGATGACGTTATCATTGACCAATGACAGAGCTGGCTGACATTACCACTGACCAGTGGCAGAGCTGGGTGAAGTTATCATTGTCCAGGGACAGAGCTGGGTGATGTTATCATTGACCAATGACAGAGCTGGCTGGCATTATCACTGACCAGGGGCAGAGCTGGGTGACGTTATCATTGTCCAGGGACAGAGCTGGATGATGTTAGCATTGACTATGGACAGAGCTGGGTGAAGTTTTCATTGACCAGGGACAGAGCTGGGTGATGTTATCATTGTCCAGGGACAGAGCTGGGTGATGTTAAGATTGACCAGGTACAGAGCTGGGTGACGTTATCATTGACCATGGACAGAGATGAATGACGTTATCACTGACCAGGGGCAGAGCTGGGTGACGTCATCATTGTCCAGCGACAGATCTGGATGATGTTATCATTGACCATGGACAGAGCTGGGTGAAGTTATCATTGACCAGGGACAGAGCTGGGTGATGTTATCATTGTCCAGAGACAGAGCTGGGTGATGTTATCATTGACCAGGGACAGAGCTGGGTGATGTTAACATTGACCAGGGACAGAGCTGGGTGACGTTATCATTGACCAGGGACAGAGCTGGGTGACGTTATCATTGACCAGGGACAGAGCTGGGTGACTTTATCATTGACCAGGGACAGAGCTGGATGATGTTATCATTGACCATGGACAGAGCTGGGTGATGTTATCATTGACCATGGACAGGCCTGGATGATGTTATCATTGACCAGGGACAGAGCTGGGTGATGTTATCAATGACCATGGACAGAGCTGGGTGATGTTATCATTGACCATGGACAGAGCTGGATGTTGTTTTCATTGACCATGGACAGAACTGGCTGACGTTATCATTGACCATGGACAAAGCTGGGTGATGTTATCATTGACCAGGGACAGCGCTGGATGATGTTATCATTGACCATGGACAGAGCTGGTTGATGTTAACATTGACAGTTGACAGAGCTGGGTTATGTTATCATTGGCCATGGACAGAGCTGGGTGCCATTATCATTGATCATGGACAGAGCTGGGTGATGTTATCATTGACCAGGGACAGCGCTGGATGATGTTACCATTGACCATGGACAGAGCTGGGTGATGTTGTGGCAGAACCACTGAATAACTCTGGCTAACTGTATATAATTCTCTTTAACGATGTTCAAACACCAGCCTAAACCTGTACCATTGTGTTAGGCATTACTGTGTTTTGTATATAGAGTCTGCATGTACGGGGCGTGACCCCTTTAAGAGCACGGGAAAACGCGGGTAATCACGATGACGTCACGTCACAAACCACAGGGCTGCCCAGGCAGTCCTTGTGGCATCTCCGTTGAGTAAAGACCTGTTTAATTGTTCTCTGGTGTCGATCTCAGTTAGTCGTAGGAATTACGTTAATTCCTACATTGGTGACCCCGTTTTTGTGAACATTTTCACAAAAGAAGAGCACAGCATGGAAGCAAATGCCGTTTCGCTAAAGCTACCGCAGTTCTGGGAGCAGCAAGCGCCCTCGTGGTTTATTCAGGTCGAGGCCCAGTTCGCCCTGAGGAACATCGATGCGGATCAGACCAAGTACCTTTATGTGGTCTCCGCACTCGACAGCTCTACCGCCTCTCGGATCGTCAGCCTCCTTGAAAACCCCCAACGGAGCGCAAGTATGAAACCCTCAAAGCGCGGTTACTGCAGGTTTTCGGGCTCACAAAATCGGAGTGCGCCCGTCAATTACTCGCTATGCTCGGGCTCGGGGACTCCAAGCCTTCAGAGTTGCTGAGCCAAATGCTCACACTCCTGGGCTCAGAACGGGAATGTTTCCTATTCCGCGAGATTTTCCTCAGCCAACTGCCTGAACAGGTATAAGCTGCCCTGGCCAGATCTGAAGTTGAAGACTGCGCAACACTCGCTGCGGAGGCTGACAAAATTTTCGCTGTAACTCGGCAGTACTGTGCCGCCACGAGGCACCCATCCCCCGCAAACGCCACCCCAGCTCGTCAGCCTCCTGGGCTGTGCTTCTACCACGCGCAGTTCGGCGCGAAGGCGAAGCATTGCCGCCCTCCCTGCAGTATTCCCCAACAAAGCAAAAAACAACTGACACTGCGACCACCGAGGGACGGGTCTAACGGGCACCCCGCGGCCGCGATGGCGATCGGCAACGCGGGAAAGTTGCTGTTCATCACTGATACTCTCTCCTGTCGCCGTTTTCTGTGCGACACCGGAGCGCAGTGCAGCATTTTACCCGCGTCCGCCCTCGATGTGCAGATGGGGAATCACGGCCCCACCCTTGAAGCGGCCATTGGCGGAGCAATTCGGACCTTCGGCAGACGGCGAGTGGAGTTGTGCCTCGGGGGACAACGTTTTCACTGGGAGTTTGTTGCGGCCAAAGTTTCCGAGCCCCTCCTCGGCACGGATTTCCTGTGCGCCAACAGCCTCCTGGTCGACGTTAGGAACCGACGGCTGATCAACGCAGCAACTTTTAATTCTCTTCCGTGTTACCGCAGTAACACTATGTCGCGCACCGTCTCCTGTGCGTTCCCGACTCCTGATGAGTTCGCTCGCCTGCTCGGCAAATTCCCCGACCTGACAAGACCCATGTTCTCCTCTACAGCCACAAAACATGGTGTGGAACACCACATCACCACCAACGGCCCCCCGGTCTACGTGCGGGCCCGGCGCCTGTAACCTGGCAAGCTGGCGGTCGCAAAGGTGGAGTTCGCAACCATGGAACAGTTAGGGATTATTCGCCGGTCAAATAGTCCCTGTTCTTCACCCCTCCATATCGTCCCGAAGCCTGGTGGCGGATGGCGGCCATGCGGCGACTATCCATGTCTAAACAACGCCACCACTCCTGATCGGTACCCGATCCCCCACATTCAGGATTTCTCTGCCCATTTGGCAGGGAACACCGTGTTCTCAAAAGTCGACCTCGTCCGGGGCTACCACCAGGTCCCAGTTCATCCACAAGACGTCCAGAAAACCGCAGTCATCACCCCATTCGGCCTCTTCGAGTTTTTACGAATGCCGTTTGGGTTAAAGAACGCCGCCCAGGCTTTGCAACGCCTGATGGACTCCATGCTGCGGGACCTCAAGTTCCTCTTCATCTACATAGATGATATCCTAATTGCCAGTCCTACTAAGGAAGAACATACCTGTCACCTACGCACCCTTTTTCGACACCTCAGCCAACACGGCCTGATTATCAACCCGGCCAAGTGTCAGTTTGGCCTGCACCAAATTGACTTCCTGGGGCATCGCATCACCTCAGAGGGAGCGGTTCCTTTACCTTCGAAGGTAGAGGCAGTGACATCCTTTCCGCGCCCGCAGAACGTAAAGGCCCTGCAGGAATTCCTAGGCATGGTAAGCTTTTACCACCGTTTCGTGCCTAAGACGGCACTACTCATGCAGCCCCTGTACGAGGCCCTCAAGGGCAAGACTGGTAGACTGGACGGATGACATGGCCCGAGTGTTCGCCGATACCAAAAGCGCCTTAGCCAACGCGACTATGCTGGCGCACCCGCTGCCAGGAGCCACCATCGCCCTCACCACCGACGCGTCGGACTATGCAGTCGGTGCCGTGCAACAGCAGTGGGTGAACGGGACGTGGCAGCCGCTGGCATTCTTCAGCCATCAACTACGGCAGAACGAGAGAGAATACAGCACGTTCGACCGGGAGTTGCTTGCCCTTTTTCTGGCCATCCGCCATTTTCGGTTCCTATCGGAAGGACGTCCTTTCACCGCCTTTGTGGACCATAAGCCGCTAACCTTTGCAATGGCCAAGACTGCCGAACCGTGGTCAGCCCGACAGCAGCGTCAACTGACCTACATATCCGAATTCACCACGGATATACAGCACATGGCCGGTAAGGACAACCTGGTGGCAGACTGCCTCTCCCACGCGATCGTCAATACGGTTCATTTGGGCATCGACTACGCCCTCATGGCAGCGGACCAAGCCTCAGACCCGGAAGTCCAAGCTTACAGAATGGCCATCACTGGCCTCCAGTTGGCCGACATCCAGTTCCATTCGGCAGGTACCACGCTGTTGTGTGACGTCTCCGTACAGGATCCTCGCCCAGTCGTGCCGGTCGTCTGGCGCCGCAAAGTGTTCGACGCCATACATGGGTTGTCACACCCAGGAATGAAGGCCTCTCAGAAGCTGATGTCAGCGAAATTTGTATGGCATGGCATGCATAAAGATGTCCGCAACTGGGCCAACACCTGCGTGGTCTGCCAAAAGGCCAAGGTACAGCGCCACATCAAAGCTCCGTTGGCCACCTTCACAGCTCCGGAGCGATGTTTTGACCATGTCAACGTGGACCTGGTAGGACCACTCCCACCCTCCCATGGTTTTTCACACATCCTGACCATGGTTGACCGCACCACCAGGTGGCCGGAGGCGGTCCCTCTGTCATCCACTATTTCGGCGGACGTGGCCAGGGCTTTCATTTCCTCCTGGATTGCCCGTTTCGGAGTGCCCGCAGATATTTCGTCGGACAGGGGACCGCAGTTTTCCTCCGAACTCTGGAATGCAGAGCCCAAGGACTCGGTGTCAAATTGCACCGCACCACAACCTACCACCCACAGGCGAATGGCCTCTGCGAACGTTTCCACCGGGCAATGAAAGCCGCCCTGAGGGCCAGCCTCCAGGACGCTGGATGGGCAGACAAGCTGCCGTGGGTCCTGTTGGGCCTTCGCACGGCCCCCAAAGAAGACCTTCACTCTTCATCAGCGGAGCTTGTATATGGTCAGCCGCTGCGAGTCCCGGGGGACTTCTTACCAACATCGACGGAGCCATGGTCCGCGTCTACCCAGCTTGCTAGTCACCAAGAGGCGGCCAGATGTTTCGCACCGGTGCCCACTTCGCACCACGGGCTGCAGAGGTCACATGTTCCCATGGAGCTTCATAAGGCTGAATACGTTTTTATTCGCCATGACGCACATAGGGATCCGCTCAAGGCCCCATATACCGGTCCCTTCCGCGTGTTGGAAGCAGGGGACAAAACCTTCACGGCAGATGTCGGTGGTAAACCGGACCACATTTCGGTCGACCGCTTAAAGCCAGCGCATTTAGACCTCGACCGCCCCGTCGAGACAGCACAACCGCCGAAGCGGGGTCAGCCACCCATCGTCGTTACGGCAAACCAAGTGCGACCACCCGCCAGACCGCCAGCCGACCAGCAGCCTCCACCTCGAGAGTACAGGAGTCGTTCTGACAGGCTCGTCAGATCCCCTCACCGTTTGACTTTGTCCGTTAAAGCGAATTCTGGGGGGGCGCATGTGGCAGAACCACTGAATGACTCTGGCGAACTGTATATAATTCTCTTTAACGATGTTCTAACACCAGCCTAAACCTGTACCATTGTGTTAGGCATTACTGTGTTTTGTATATAAAGTTGCATGTATGGGGCGTGGCCCCTTTAAGAGCACGGGAAAATGCGGGTAAGCGCGATGAGTTCACGTCGCAAACCACGGGGCTGCCCAGGCAGTCCTCGTGGCATCTACGTTGAGTAAAGACCTGTTTAATTGTTCCCTGGTGTCGATCTGTTATTCGTAGGAATTCGTTAATTCCTACAATGTTAGCATTGACCATGGACAGAGCTGGCTGATGTTATCATTGACCAGGGACAGAGCCGGGTGACGTTATCACTGACCATGGACAGAGCTGGATGATGTTATCATTGACCATGGACAGAGCTGAATGATGTTATCATAGATTGTGGATAGACCTGGATGACGTTATCATTGACCAGGGACAGAGCTAGGTGACGTTATCATTGACCATGGACAGAGTTGGATGATGTTATCATTGACCATGGACAGACATGGATGACGTTATGATTGTTTGTGGACAGACCTGGATGACATTATCACTGACCAGGGACAGCGTGGATGATGTTTTCATTGACAGGGACAGAGCTGGATGATGTTATCATTGACAAGGGACAGAGCTGTGTGAAGTTATCATTGACAATGGACAGAGCTGGGTGATGTTATCATTGACCAGGGACAGAGCTGGGTGATATTATCATTGACCAGGGACAGAGCTGGGTGACTTAATCATTGACCATGGACAGAGCTGGGTGATGTTATCATTGACCATGGACAGAGCTGGGCGATGTTATCATTGACCATGGACAGAGCTGGGTGATGTTATCATTGACCATGGACAGAGCTGGGTGATTTTATCATTGACCATGTACAGAGCTGGGTGACGTTATCATTGACCAGGGACAGAGCTGGGTGATGTTATCATTGACCAGGGACAGAGATGGATGATGTTATCATCGTCCAGGGACAGAGCTGGATGAAGTTATCATTAACTATGGACAGAGCTGGCTGATGTTATCATTTACTAGGGGCAGAGCCCTATGATGCTATCTTTGACCATGGACAGAGCTGGCTGATGTTATCATTGACCATGGACAGAGCTGGGTGATGTTATCATTGACCAGGAACAGAGCTGGGTGATGTTATCATTGACCATGGAGAGAGCTGGTTGATGTTATCATTGACCATGGACAGAGCTGGATGATGTTATCATTGATTGTGGACAGAGCTGGGTTAGGTTATCCTTGACCAGGGACAGAGCTGGAAGATGTTATCATTGACCATGAACAGAGCTGGAAGATGTTATCATTGACCATGGACAGAGATGGGTGATGTTATCATTGACCATGGACAGAGCTGGAAGATGTTATCATTGACCATGGACAGAGCTGGAAGATGTTATCATTGACCATGGACAGAGCTGGATGATGTTATCATTGACCATGGTCAGAACTGGGTGACATTAGCACTGACCAGGGACAGACCTGGGTGATGTTATCATTGAACATGGACAGAGCTGGGAGAAGTTATCATTGACCATGGACAGAGCTTGATGATGTTATCATTGATCAGGGACAGAGCTGGGTGACATTATCCTTGACCATGGACAGAGCTGTGTGAAGTTATCATTGACCATGGACAGAGCTGTATGATATTATCATTGACCAGGGAGGGAGCTGGATGATGTTATCATTGATCATGGACAGAGCTGGATGACATTATCATTGTCCATGGACAGAGCTGGATGATGTTATCATTGATCATGGACAGTGCTTGATGATTTTATCATTGACCATGGACAGAGCTGGGTGATGTTATCATTGACCATGGCCAGAGCTGGGTGATGTTATCATTGACCAGTGACAGAGCTGTGTGACGTTATCATTGACCATGGACAGAGCTGGGTGACGTTATCATTGACCAGGGACAGAGCTGTGTGACGTTATCATTGACCATGGACAGAGCTGGGTGATGTTATCATTGACCATGGACAGAGCTGGGTGATGTTATCATTGTATATGGACAGAGCTGGATGATGTTATCATTGACCATGGACAGAGCTGTGTGACGTTATCATTGACCATGGACAGAGCTGGGTGATGTTATCATTTATCATGGACAGAGCTGGATGACGTTATCATTGTCCATGGACAGAGCTGGGTGATGTTGTCATTGACCATGGCCAGAGCTGGGTGATGTTATCATTGACCAGGGACAGAGCTGTGTGATGTTATCATTGACCATGGCCAGAGCTGGGTGATGTTATCATTGACCAGGGACAGAGCTGTGTGATGTTATCATTGACCATGGACAGAGCTGGGTGATGTTATCATTGACCATGGACAGAGCTGCATGATGTTATCATAGATTGTGGATAGACCTGGATGACGTTATCATTGACCAGGGACAGAGCTGGCTGATGTTATCATTGACTAGGGGCAGAACCCTATGATGCTATCTTTGACCATGGACAGAGCTGGCTGATGTTATCATTGACCAGCGACAGAGCTGGATGAAGTTATCATTAACCATGGACAGAGCTGGCTGATGTTATCATTGACCATGGACAGAGCTGGATGATGTTATCATTGACCATGTACAGAGATGGGAGATGTTATCATTGACCATGGACAGAGCTGGATGATGTTATCATTGACCATGGACAGAGCTGGGTGATGTTATCATTGACCAGGAACAGAGCTGGGTGATGTTATCATTGACCATGGAGAGAGCTGGTTGATGTTATCATTGACCAGCGACAGAGCTGGATGAAGTTATCATTAACCATGGACAGAGCTGGCTGATGTTATCATTGACCATGGACAGAGCTGGATGATGTTATCATTGACCATGGACAGAGCTGGATGATGTTATCATTGACCATGTACAGAGATGGGAGATGTTATCATTGACCATGGACAGAGCTGGATGATGTTATCATTGACCATGTTCAGAACTGGGTGACATTAGCACTGACCAGGGACAGACCTGGGTGACGTTATCATTGACCATGGACAGAGCTGGATGATGTTATCATTGACCATGGACAGAGCTGGGTGATGTTATCATTGACCAGGAACAGAGCTGGGTGATGTTATCATTGACCATGGAGAGAGCTGGTTGATGTTATCATTGACCATGGACAGAGCTGGATGATGTTATCATTGATTGTGGACAGAGCTGGGTTAGGTTATCCTTGACCAGGGACAGAGCTGGAAGATGTTATCATTGACCATGAACAGAGCTGGAAGATGTTATCATTGACCATGGACAGAGATGGGTGATGTTATCATTGACCATGGACAGAGCTGGAAGATGTTATCATTGACCATGGACAGAGCTGGAAGATGTTATCATTGACCATGGACAGAGCTGGATGATGTTATCATTGACCATGGTCAGAACTGGGTGACATTAGCACTGACCAGGGACAGACCTGGGTGATGTTATCGTTGAACATGGACAGAGCTGGGAGAAGTTATCATTGACCATGGACAGAGCTTGATGATGTTATCATTGATCAGGGACAGAGCTGGGTGACATTATCCTTGACCATGGACAGAGCTGTGTGAAGTTATCATTGACCATGGACAGAGCTGTATGATATTATCATTGACCAGGGAGGGAGCTGGATGATGTTATCATTGATCATGGACAGAGATGGATGACATTATCATTGTCCATGGACAGAGCTGGATGATGTTATCATTGATCATGGACAGTGCTTGATGATTTTATCATTGACCATGGACAGAGCTGGGTGATGTTATCATTGACCATGGCCAGAGCTGGGTGATGTTATCATTGACCAGTGACAGAGCTGTGTGACGTTATCATTGACCATGGACAGAGCTGGGTGACGTTATCATTGACCAGGGACAGAGCTGTGTGACGTTATCATTGACCATGGACAGAGCTGGGTGATGTTATCATTGACCATGGACAGAGCTGGGTGATGTTATCATTGTATATGGACAGAGCTGGATGGTGTTATCATTGACCATGGACAGAGCTGTGTGACGTTATCATTGACCATGGACAGAGCTGGGTGATGTTATCATTTATCATGGACAGAGCTGGATGACGTTATCATTGTCCATGGACAGAGCTGGGTGATGTTGTCATTGACCATGGCCAGAGCTGGGTGATGTTATCATTGACCAGGGACAGAGCTGTGTGATGTTATCATTGACCATGGCCAGAGCTGGGTGATGTTATCATTGACCAGGGACAGAGCTGTGTGATGTTATCATTGACCATGGACAGAGCTGGGTGATGTTATCATTGACCATGGACAGAGCTGCATGATGTTATCATAGATTGTGGATAGACCTGGATGACGTTATCATTGACCAGGGACAGAGCTGGCTGATGTTATCATTGACTAGGGGCAGAACCCTATGATGCTATCTTTGACCATGGACAGAGCTGGCTGATGTTATCCTTGACCATGGACAGAGCTGGATGATGTTATCATTGACCAGGGACAGAGCTGGATGAAGTTATCATTAACCATGGACAGAGCTGGCTGATGTTATCATTGACCATGGACAGAACTGGATGATGTTATCATTGACCATGGACAGAGCTGGATGATGTTATCATTGACCATGTACAGAGATGGGAGATGTTATCATTGACCATGGACAGAGCTGGATGATGTTATCATTGACCATGTTCAGAACTGGGTGACATTAGCACTGACCAGGGACAGACCTGGGTGACGTTATCATTGACCATGGACAGAGCTGGATGATGTTATCATTGAACATGGACAGAGCTGGATGATGTTATCATTGACCAGGGAGGGAGCTGGATGATGTTATCATATGACCATGGTCAGAACTGGGTGACATTAGCACTGACCAGGGACAGACCTGGGTGACGTTATCATTGACCATGGACAGAGCTGGATGATGTTATCATTGAACATGGACAGAGCTGGATGATGTTATCATTGACCAGGGAGGGAGCTGGATGATGTTATCATTGACCATGGACAGAGCTGGGTGATGTTATCATTGACCATGGACAGAACTGGGCGATGTTATCATTGACCATGTACAGAGCTGTATGATATCATCATTGACCAGGGAGGGAGCTGGATGATGTTATCATTGACCATGGACAGAGCTGGATGATGTTATCATTGATAATGGACAGAGCTTGGTGATGTTATCATTGACCATGGACAGAGCTGGGTGATGTTATCCTTGACCAGGGACAGAGCTTGGTGATGTTATCATTGACCATGGACAGAGCTGGGTGATGTTATCATTGACCAGGGACAGAGTTGGATGATGCTATCATTTTCCAGGGACAGAGTTGGATGATGTTATCAGTGACCATGGACTGAGCTGGGTGATGTTATCATTGACCATGGACAGAGCTGGGTGATGTTATCATTGACCATGGACAGAGCTGGATGATGTTATCATTGACCATGTACAGAGCTGGGTGATGTTATCATTGACCAGGGAGAGAGCTGGGTGAAGTTATCATTGACCAGGGACAGAGCTGGGTGATGTTATCATTGACCATGTACAGAGCTGGGTGATGTTATCATTGACCAGGGACAGAGCTGGATGAAGTTATCATTGATCATGGACAGAGCTGGATGATGTTATCATTGTCCATGGACAGAGATGGGAGACGTTATCAATGATCTTGGACTGAGCTGGGTGATGTTATCATTGACCATGGACAGAGCTGGGTGATGTTATCATTGACCATGGACAGAGCTGGATGATGTTATCATTGACCATGGACAGAGCTGGGTGATGTTATCATTGACCAGGGAGAGAGCTGGGTGATGTTTTCAATGATCTTGGACTGAGCTGGGTGATGTTATCATTGACCATGGACAGAGCTGGGTGATGTTATCATTGACCAGGGAGAGAGCTGGGTGCTGTTATCATTGACCATGGACAGAGCTCGATGAAGTTATCATTGACCAGAGAGAGAGCTGGGTGACGTTATCATTGACCAGAGACAGAGCTGGATGACGTTATCATTGTCCATGGACAGAGATGGGAGACTTTGTCAATGGCCAGGCACAGCGCTTGGTGACGTTATCATTGACCAGGGACAGAGCTGGATGATGTTATCATTGACCATGGACAGAGCTGGGTGACGTTATCATTGACCACGGACAGAGCTGGATGATGTTATCATTGACCATGAACAAAGCTGGGTGATGTTATTATTGACCATGGACAGAACTGGGTGACATTATCAGTGACCAGCGACGGAGCTGGGTGACGTTATCATTGTCCAGGGATACAGCTGAATCATGTCATCATTGAACATGGACAGAGCTGGGTGATGTTATCATTGACCATGGACAGAGCTGGGTGATGTTATCATTGACCAGGGACAGTGCTGGATGATGTTATCATTGACCCAGGACAGAGTTCGATGATATTATCATTGACCATGGTCAGAACTGGGTGACGTTATCGTTGACCATGGACAGAGCTGGGAGAAGTTATCATTGACCATGAACAGAGCTGGATGATGTTATCATTGATCATGGACAGTGCTTGATGATTTTATCATTGACCATCGACAGAGCTGGGAGATGTTATCATTGACCATGGCCAGAGCTGGGTGATGTTATCATTGACCAGGGACAGAGCTGTGTGACGTTATCATTGACCATGGACAGAGCTGGGTGATGTTATCATTGACCAGGGACAGAGCTGGATGATGTTATCATTGACCATGTACAGAGCTGGGTGACGTTATCATTCACCAGGGACAGAGCTGGGTGATGTTATCATTGACCATGGACAGAGCTGGATGATGTTATCATTGACCATGTACAGAGCTGGGTGATGTTATCATTCACCAGGGACAGAGCTGGGTGATGTTATCATTGACCATGGACAGAGCTGGATGATGTTAGCATTGACCATGGAGAGAACTGGGTGATGTTACCATTCACCAGGGACAGAGCTGGGTGATGTTATCATTGACCATGGACAGAGCTGGGTGATGTTATCATTGACCATGGACAGAGCTGGGTGATGTTATCATTGACCATGGACAGAGCTGGATGATGTCAGCATTGACCATGTACAGAGCTGGGTGATGTTGTCATTCACCAGGGACAGAGCTGGGTGATGGTATCATTGACCAGAGACAGAGCTGGGTGACGTTATCATTGACCATGGACAGAGCTGGATGATGTTATCATTGACCATGGATAGAGATGGGTGATGTTATCACTGACCAGGGACAGAGCTGGGTGATGGTATCATTGACCAGAGACAGAGCTGGGTGACGTTATCATTGACCATGGACAGAGCTGGATGATGGTATCTTTGACCAGAGACAGAGCTGGATGATGTTATCATTGACCATGGACAGAGCTGGATGATGTTATCATTGATCATGGACAGAGCTGGATGACGTTATCATTGTCCATGGACAGAGATGGGAGACGTTGTCAATGGCCAGAGACAGAGTTGGGTGATGGTATCATTGACCAGAGACAGAGCTGGATGATTTTATCATTGACCATGGACAGAGCTGGATGATGTTATCATTGATCATGGACAGAGCTGGATGACGTTATCATTGTCCATGGACAGAGATGGGAGACGTTGTCAATGGCCAGGCACAGAGCTCGGAGACGTTATCATTGACCAGGGACAGAGCTGGATGACATTATCATTGAACAGGGACAGAGCTGGGTGACGTTATCAATGACCAGGGACAGAGCTGGCTGATGTTATCATTGACCATGGACAGAGCTGGGTGATGTTATCATTGACCAGGGACAGATGTGGGTGACGTTATCAATGACCATGGACAGAGCTGGGTGATGTTATCATTGACCATGGACAGAGCTGGATGATGTTATCAATGATCATGGACAGAGCTGGCTGACATTATCATTGACCATGGACAGAGCTGGGTGATGTTATCATTGACCATGGACAGAGGTGGGTGTCATTATCAGTGACCAGGGACAGAGCTGGATTATGTTATCCTTGATCAGGGACAGAGCTTGGTGATGTTATCATTGACCAGGGACAGAGCTCAATGATGCTATCATTGACCATGGACAGAGCTGGGTGATGTTATCATTGACCATGGACAGAGCTGGGTGATGTTATCATTGCCCAGGGACAGTGCTGGATGATGTTATCATTGACCATGGTCAGAACTGGGTGACGTTATCGTTGACCATGGACAGAGCTGGGAGAAGTTATCATTGACCAGGAACAGAGCTGGGTGACGTTATCATTGACCAGAGACAGAGCTGGGTGACGTTATCAATGACGATGGACAGAGCTGGGTGATGTTATCATTGACCATGGACAGAGCTGGAAGATGTTATCATTGACCATGGACAGAGCTGGGTGATGTTATCATTGACCATGGACAGAACTGGGTGACATTATCAGTGACCAGGGACGGAGCTGGGTGACGTTATCATTGTCCAGGGATAGAGCTGAATCATGTCATCATTGACCATGGACAGAGCTGGGTGATGTTATCATTGACCATGGACAGAGCTGGGTGATGTTATCCTTGACCATGGACAGAGCTGGATGATGTTATCATTGATGGTGGCCAGAGCTGGGTGATGTTATCCTTGACCAGGGACAGAGCTGGATGATGTTATCATTGACCATGGACAGAGCAGGGTGAAATTATCACTGACCAGGTACAGAGATGGGTGACATTATCATCGTCCAGGGACAGAGATGGATGATGTTATCATTGACCAAGGACAGAGCTGGGTGATGTTATTATTGAACATGGAGAGCGCTGGATGACTTTATCATTGACCATGGACAGAGCTGGATGATGTTATCATTGACCATGGACAGAGATGGGTGACGTTATCACTGACCAGGGACAGAGCTGGGTGACATTATCATTGACCCTGGACAGGGCTGGATGATGTTATCATTGTTCATGGACAGAGATGGGAGACGTTATCAATGGCCAGGCACAGAGCTTCGTGACGTTATCATTGACCAGGGATAGAGCTGGATGATTTTATCATTGACCATGGACAGAGGTGGCTGACATTATCATTGTCCAGGGATAGAGCTGAATCATGTCATCATTGACCATGGACAGAACTCGATGATGTTATCATTGATTGTGGGCAGAGCTGGGTTATATTATCCTTGACCAGGGACAGAGGTTGGTGACGTTATCATTGACCATGGACAGAGCTGGATGATGTTATCATTGACCATGGACAGAGCTGGGTGATTTTATCATTGACCATGGACAGTTCTGGGTGATGTTATCATTGACCAGGGACAGAGTTGGATGATGTTATCATTGACCAGGGACCGAGGTCGATGATGTTATCATTGACCATGGTCACAACTGGGTTACATTAGCACTGACCAGGGACAGACCTGGGTGGCGTTATCGTTGACCATGGACAGCGCTGGGAGAAGTTAACATTGACCATGGACAGAGCTGGGTGATGTTATCATTGACCATGGACAGAGCTGGGTGACATTATCAGGGACCAGGGACAGAGCTGGGTGATGTTATCATTGTCCAGGGATAGAGCTGAATGATGTTATCATTGACCCGGGACAGAGTTCGATGATATTATCATTGACCATGGTCAGAACTGGGTGACGTTATCGTTGACCATGGACAGAGCTGGGAGAAGTTATCATTGACCACGGACAGAGCTGTATGATATTATCATTGACCAGGGAGGGAGCTGGATGATGTTATCATTGATCATGGACAGAGCTGGATGACATTATCATTGTCCATGGACAGAGCTGGGTGATGTTATCATTGACTAGGGACAGAGCTGGATGATGTTATCATTGAGCAGGGACCGAGCTCGATGATGTTATCATTGACCATGGTCAGAACTGGGTTACATTAGCACTGACCAGGGACAGAACTGGGTGACGTTATCATTGACCATGGACAGAGCTGGGAGAAGTTAACATTGACCATGTACAGAGCTGGGTGATGTTATCATTGACCAGGGATAGAGCTGGGTGATGTTATCATTGACCAGGAACGGAGCTGGGTCAAGTTATCATTGACCATGGTCAGAACTGGGTTACATTAGCACTGACCAGGGACAGACCTGGGTGACGTTATCGTTGACCATGGACAGAGCTGGGAGAAGTTAACATTGACCATGGACAGAGCTGGGTGATGTTATCAATGACCATGGACAGAGCTGGGTGATGTTGTCATTGACCATGGACAGAGCTAGGTGATGTTATCATTGATCATGGACAGAGCTGGGTGATGTTATCAGTGACCAGGGACAGAGCTGGGTGATGTTATCATTGACCATGGACAGAGCTGGATGATGTTACCATTGACCATGGACAGAGCTGGGTGAAATTATCGCTGACCATGGACAGAGCTGGGTGATGTTATCATTGAACATGGAGAGAGTTGGATGACGTTTTCATTGACCATGGACAAAGCTGGATGATGTTATCATTGAACAGAGACAGAGCTGGGTGACGTTATCATTGTCCATGGACAGAGATGGGAGACGTTGTCAATGGCCAGGCACAGCGCTCGGTGACGTTATCATTGACCAGGGACAGAGCTGGATGATGTTATCATTGACCATGGACAGAGCTGGATGATGTTATCATTGAACAGGGACAGAGCTGGGTGACGTTATCATTGACCAGGAACAGAGCTGGGTGATGTTATCAATGACCAGGGACAGAGCTGGGTGTTGTTATCATTGTCCAGGGATAGAGCTGGATGATGTTATCATTGACCATGGACAGAGCTGGGTGATGTTATCAATGACCATGGACAGAGCTGGGTGATGTTATCATTGACCAGGGACAGTGCTGGATGATGTTATCATTGACCCGGGACAGAGTTCGATGATATTATCATTGACCATGGTCAGAACTGGGTGACGTTATCGTTGACCATGGACAGAGCTGGGAGAAGTTATCATTGACCATGGACAGAGCTGTATGATATTATCATTGTCCATGGACAGAGCTGGATGATGTTATCATTGATCATGGAGAGTGCTTGATGAGTTTATCATTGACCATGGACAGAGCTGGGTGATGTTATCATTGATTGTGGGCAGAGCTGGGTTATATTATCCTTGACCAGGGACAGAGCTTGGTGATGTTATCATTGACCATGGACAGAGCTGGATGATGTTATCATTAACCATGGACAGAGCTGGGTGATGTTATCATTGACCATGGACAGAGCTGGGTGATGTTATCATTGACCAGGGACAGAGGTGGATGATGATATCATTGACCAGGGACCGAGCTCGATGATGTTATCATTGACCATGGTCAGAACTGGGTTACATTAGCACTGACCAGGGACAGACCTGGGTGATGTTATCATTGACCAGGGACAGAGCTGGGTGACATTATCATTGACCATGGACAGAGCTGGATGATGTTATCATTGACCATGGACAGTGCTGGGTGATGTTATCATTGACCATGGACAGAGCTGGGTTATGTTATCATTGACCATGGACAGAGCTGGGTGATGTTATCATTGACCATGGACAGAGCTGGGTGAAGTTATCATTGACCAGGGACATAGCTGGATGATGTTATCATTGACCATGGACAGAGCTGGGTGATGTTATCATTGACCATGGACAGAGCTGGGTGATGTTATCATTGACCATGGACAGAGCTGGGAGAAGTTATCATTGACCATGGGCAGAGCTGGGTGATGTTATCAGTGACCAGGGACAGAGCTGGGTGATGTTATCATTGACCATGGACAGAGCTGGGTGATGTTATCATTGTCCAGGGACAGAGCTGGGTGAAGTTATCATTGACCAGGGACAGAGCTGTGTGAAGTTATCATTGACCAGGGAAAGAGCTGGGTGAAGTTATCATTGACCAGGGACAGAGCTGGGTGAAGTTATCATTGACCATGGACAGAGCTGGGTGAAGTTATCATTGACTAGGGACAGAGCTGGGTGAAGTTATCATTGACCAGGGACAGAGCTGGGTGAAGTTATCATTGACCAGGGACAGAGCTGGGTGATGTTATCATTGACCAGGGACAGAGCTGGGAGAAGTTATCATTGACCATGGACAGAGCTGGGTGATGTTATCATTGACCAGGGACAGAGCTGGGTGATTTTATCATTGACCATGGACAGAGCTGGGTGATGTTATCATTGACTAGGGACAGAGCTCTATGATGTTATCTTTGACCATGGACAGAGCTGCGTGATGTTATCATTGACCATGTACAGAGCTGGGTGATGTTATCATTGACCATGGACAGAGCTGGGTGACGTTAGCGTTGACCATGGACAGAGCTGTATGATATTATCATTGACCAGGGAGGGAGCTGGATGATGTTATCATTGATCATGGACAGAGCTTGGTGATGTTATCATTGACCATGGACAGAGCTGGGTGATGTTATCATTGACCATGGACAGAGCTGGGTGATGTTATCATTGACCATGGACAGAGCTGGGTGATTTTATCATTGACCATGTACAGAGCTGGGTGACGTTATCATTGGCCAGGGACAGAGCTGTGTGACGTAATCATTGACCATGGACAAAGCTGGGTGATGTTATCATTGACCATGGACAGAGCTGGGTGATGTTATCATTGACCATGTACAGAGCTGGGTGATGTTATCATTGACCAGGGACAGAGCTGGGTGATGTTATCATTGACCAGGGACAGAGATGGATGATGTTATCATTGTCCAGGGACAGAGCTGGATGAAGTTATCATTAACTATGGACAGAGCTGGCTGATGTTATCATTTACTAGGGGCAGAGCCCTATGATGCTATCTTTGACCATGGACAGAGCTGGCTGATGTTATCATTGACCATGGACAGAGCTGGGTGATGTTATCATTGACCAGGAACAGAGCTGGGTGATGTTATCATTGACCATGGAGAGAGCTGGTTGATGTTATCATTGACCATGGGCAGAGCTGGATGATGTTATCATTGATTGTGGACAGAGCTGGGTTATGTTATCCTTGACCAGGGACAGAGCTGGGTGACGTTAGCGTTGACCATGGACAGAGCTGTATGATATTTTCATTGACCCGGGAGGGAGCTGGATGATGTTATCATTGATCATGGACAAAGCTGGGTGATGTTATCATTGACCATGGACAGAGCTGGGTGATGTTATCATTGACCATGGACAGAGCTGGGTGATGTTATCATTGACCATGGACAGAGCTGGGTGATTTTATCATTGACCATGTACAGAGCTGGGTGACGTTATCATTGGCCAGGGACAGAGCTGTGTGACGTAATCATTGACCATGTACAGAGCTGGGTGATGTTATCATTGACCAGGGACAGAGCTGGGTGATGTTATCATTGACCAGGGACAGAGATGGATGATGTTATCATCGTCCAGGGACAGAGCTGGATGAAGTTATCATTAACTATGGACAGAGCTGGCTGATGTTATCATTTACTAGGGGCAGAGCCCTATGATGCTATCTTTGACCATGGACAGAGCTGGCTGATGTTATCATTGACCATGGACAGAGCTGGGTGATGTTATCATTGGCCAGGAACAGAGCAGGGTGATGTTATCATTGACCATGGAGAGAGCTGGTTGATGTTATCATTGACCATGGACAGAGCTGGATGATGTTATCATTGATTGTGGACAGAGCTGGGTTATGTTATCCTTGACCAGGGACAGAGCTGGAAGATGTTATCATTGACCATGGACAGAGCTGGAAGATGTTATCATTGACCATGGACAGAGATGGGTGAAGTTATCATTGACCATGGACAGAGCTGGAAGATGTTATCATTGACCATGGACAGAGCTGCAAGATGTTGTCATTGACCATGGACAGAGATGGATGATGTTATCATTGACCATGGTCAGAACTGGGTGACATTAGCACTGACCAGGGACAGACCTGGGTGATGTTATCGTTGAACATGGACAGAGCTGGGAGAAGTTATCATTGACCATGGACAGAGCTTGATGATGTTATCATTGATCAGGGACAGAGCTGGGTGACATTATCCTTGACCATGGACAGAGCTGTGTGAAGTTATCATTGACCATGGACAGAGCTGTATGATATTATCATTGACCAGGGAGGGAGCTGGATGATGTTATCATTGATCATGGACAGAGCTGGATGACGTTATCATGGTCCATGGACAGAGCTGGATGATGTTATGATTGATCATGGACAGTGCTTGATGATTTTATCATTGACCATGGACAGAGCTGGGTGATGTTATCATTGACCATGGCCAGAGCTGGGTGATGTTATCATTGACCAGGGACAGAGCTGTGTGACGTTATCATTGACCATGGACAGAGCTGGGTGACGTTATCATTGACCAGGGACAGAGCTGTGCGACGTTATCATTGACCATGGACAGAGCTGGGTGACGTTATCATTGACCATGGATAGAGCTGGGTGATGTTATCATTGTATATGGACAGAGCTGAATGATGTTATCATTGACCATGGACAGAGCTGTGTGACGTTATCATTGACCATGGACAGAGCTGTGTGATGTTATCATTGATCATGGACAGAGCTGGATGACGTTATCATTGTCCATGGACAGAGCTGGGTGATGTTGTCATTGACCATGGCCAGAGCTGGGTGATGTTATCATTGACCAGGGACAGAGCTGTGCGATGTTATCATTGACCATGGCCAGAGCTGAGTGATGTTATCATTGACCAGGGACAGAGCTGTGTGATGTTATCATTGACCATGGACAGAGCTGGGTGATGTTATCATTGACCATGGACAGAGCTGCATGATGTTATCATAGATTGTGGATAGACCTGGATGACGTTATCATTGACCAGGGACAGAGCTGGCTGATGTTATCATTGACTAGGGGCAGAGCCGTATGATGCTATCTTTGACCATGGACAGAGCTGGCTGATGTTATCATTGACCATGGACAGAGCTGGATGATGTTATCATTGACCAGGGACAGAGCTGGATGAAGTTATCATTAACCATGGACAGAGCGGGTGATGTTATCATTGACCATGGACAGAGCTGGATGATGTTATCATTGACCATGGACAGAGCTGGATGATGTTATCATTGACCATGTACAGAGATGGGTGATGTTATCATTGACCATGGACAGAGCTGGATGATGTTATCATTGACCATGTTCAGAACTGGGTGACATTAGCACTGACCAGGGACAGACCTGGGTGACGTTATCATTGACCATGGACAGAGCTGGATGATGTTATCATTGAACATGGACAGAGCTGGATGATGTTATCATTGACCAGGGAGGGAGCTGGATGATGTTATCATTGACCATGGTCAGAACTGGGTGACATTAGCACTGACCATGGACAGACCTGGGTGACGTTATCATTGACCATGGACAGAGCTGGATGATGTTATCATTGAACATGGACAGAGCTGGATGATGTTATCATTGACCAGGGAGGGAGCTGGATGATGTTATCATTGACCATGGACAGAGCTGGGTGATGTTATCATTGACCATGGACAGAACTGGGTGACGTTATCATTGACCATGTACAGAGCTGTATGATATCATCATTGACCAGGGAGGGAGCTGGATGATGTTATCATTGACCATGGACAGAGCTGGATGATGTTATCATTGATCATGGACAGAGCTTGGTGATGTTATCATTGACCATGGACAGAGCTGGGTGATGTTATCCTTGACCAGGGACAGAGCTTGGTGATGTTATCAATGATCATGGACAGAGCTGGGTGATGTTATCATTGACCAGGGACAGAGTTGGATGATGTTATCATTTTCCAGGGACAGAGTTGGATGATGTTATCAGTGACCATGGACTGAGCTGGGTGATGTTATCATTGACCATGGACAGAGCTGGGTGATGTTATCATTGGCCATGGACAGAGCTGCATGATGTTATCATTGACCATGTACAGAGCTGGGTGATGTTATCATTGACCAGGGAGAGAGCTGGGTGATGTTATCATTGACCAGGGACAGAGCTGGGTGATGTTACCATTGACTATGGACAGAGCTGGGTGAAATTATCACTGAGCAGGGACAGAGATGGGTGACATTATCATTGTCCAGGGACAGAGCTGGATGAAGTTATCATTGATCATGGACAGAGCTGGATGATGTTATCATTGTCCATGGACAGAGATGGGAGACGTTATCAATGATCTTGGACTGAGCTGGGTGATGTTATCATTGACCATGGACAGAGCTGGGTGATGTTATCATTGACCATGGACAGAGCTGGATGATGTTATCATTGACCATGGACAGAGCTGGGTGATGTTATCATTGACCAGGGAGAGAGCTGGGTGATGTTATCAATGATCTTGGACTGAGCTGGGTGATGTTATCATTGACCATGGACAGAGCTGGGTGATGTTATCATTGACCAGGGAAAGAGCTGGGTGATGTTATCATTGACCATGGACAGAGCTCGATGAAGTTATCATTGACCAGAGACAGAGCTGGATGACGTTATCATTGTCCATGGACAGAGATGGGAGACTTTGTCAATGGCCAGGCACAGCGCTCGGTGACGTTATCATTGACCAGGGACAGAGCTGGATGATGTTATCATTGACCATGGACAGAGCTGGGTGACGTTATCATTGACCACGGACAGAGCTGGATGATGTTATCATTGACCATGAACAAAGTGGGGTGATGTTATCATTGACCATGGACAGAACTGGGTGACATTATTAGTGACCAGCGACGGAGCTGGGTGACGTTATCATTGTCCAGGGATAGAGCTGAATCATGTCATCATTGACCATGGACAGAGCTGGGTGATGTTATTATTCACCATGGACAGAGCTGGGTGATGTTATCATTGACCAGGGACAGTGCTGGATGATGTTATCATTGACCCAGGACAGAGTTCGATGATATTATCATTGACCATGGTCAGAACTGGGTGACGTTATCGTTGACCATGGACAGAGCTGGGAGAAGTTATCATTGATCTTGAACAGAGCTGGATGATGTTATCATTGATCATGGACAGTGCTTGATGATTTTATCATTGACCATCGACAGAGCTGGGTGATGTTATCATTGACCATGGCCAGAGCTGGGTGATGTTATCATTGACCAGGGACAGAGCTGTGTGACGTTATCATTGACCATGGACAGAGCTGGGTGATGTTATCATTGACCAGGGACAGAGCAGGATGATGTTATCATTCACCATGTACAGAGCTGGGTGATGTTATCATTCACCAGGGACAGAGCTGGGTGATGTTATCATTGACCATGGACAGAGCTGGATGATGTTATCATTGACCATGTACAGAGCTGGGTGATGTTATCATTCACCAGGGACAGAGCTGGGTGATGTTATCATTGACCATGGACAGAGCTGGATGATGTTAGCATTGACCATGGAGAGAACTGGGTGATGTTATCATTCACCAGGGACAGAGCTGGGTGATGTTATCATTGACCATGGACAGAGCTGGGTGATGTTATCATTGATCATGGACAGAGCTGGGTGATGTTTTCATTGACCATGGACAGAGATGGGTGACGTTATCACTGACCAGGGACAGAGCTGGGTGATGGTATCATTGACCAGAGACAGAGCTGGGTGACATTATCATTGACCATGGACAGAGCTGGATGATGGTATCATTGACCAGAGACAGAGCTGGATGATGTTATCATTGACCATGGACAGAGCTGGATGATGTTATCATTGATCATGAACAGAGCTGGATGACGTTATCATTGTCCATGGACAGAGATGGGAGACGTTGTCAATGGCCAGGGACAGAGTTGGGTGATGGTATCATTGACCAGAGACAGAGCTGGATGATTTTATCATTGACCATGGACAGAGCTGGATGATGTTATCATTGATCATGGACAGAGCTGGATGACGTTATCATTGTCCATGGACAGAGATGGGAGACGTTGTCAATGGCCAGGCACAGAGCTCGGAGACGTTATCATTGACTAGGGACAGAGCTGGATGACATTATCATTGACCAGGGAGAGAGCTGGGTGACGTTATCAATGACCAGGGACAGAGCTGGCTGATGTTATCATTGACCATGGACAGAGCTGGGTGATGTTATCATTGACCAGGGACAGATGTGGGTGACGTTATCAATGACCATGGACAGAGCTGGGTGATGTTATCATTGACCATGGACAGAGCTGGATGATGTTATCAATGACCATGGACATAGCTGGCTGACAGTATCATTGACCATGGACAGAGCTTGGTGATTTTATCATTGACCATGGACAGAGGTGGGTGACATTATCAGTGACCAGGGACAGAGCTGGATTATGTTATCCTTGACCAGGGAGAGAGCTTGGTGATGTTATCATTGACCATGGACAGAGCTGGATGATGCTATCATTGACCATGGACAGAGCTGGGTGATGTTATCATTGACCATGGACAGAGTTGGGTGATGTTATCATTGACCAGGGACAGTGCTGGATGATGTTATCATTGACCATGGTCAGAACTGGGTGACGTTATCGTTGACCATGGACAGAGCTGGGAGAAGTTATCATTGACCAGGGACAGAGCTGGGTGACGTTATCATTGACCAGAGACAGAGCTGGGTGACGTTATCAATGACGATGGACAGAGCTGGGTGATGTTATCATTGACCATGGACAGAGCTGGAAGATGTTATCATTGACCATGGACAGAGCTGGGTGATGTTATCATTGACCATGGACAGAACTGGGTGACATTATCAGTGACCAGGGACGGAGCTGGGTGACGTTATCATTGTCCAGGGATAGAGCTGAATCATGTCATCATTGACCATGGACAGAGCTGGGTGATGTTATCATTGACCATGGACAGAGCTGGGTGATGTTATCCTTGACCATGGACAGAGCTGGATGATGTTATCATTGATTGTGGCCAGAGCTGGGTGATGTTATCCTTGACCAGGGACAGAGCTGGATGATGTTATCATTGACCATGGACATAGCTGGCTGACAGTATCATTGACCATGGACAGAGCTTGGTGATTTTATCATTGACCATGGACAGAGGTGGGTGACATTATCAGTGA
Organism: Somniosus microcephalus; assembly: GCF_052327205.1. Taxonomy (NCBI): domain Eukaryota; kingdom Metazoa; phylum Chordata; class Chondrichthyes; order Squaliformes; family Somniosidae; genus Somniosus; species Somniosus microcephalus. The sequence goes on along the minus strand of NC_140999.1, from coordinate 39,393,754 downwards.
CCAGGGACAGAGCTGGATTATGTTATCCTTGACCAGGGAGAGAGCTTGGTGATGTTATCATTGACCATGGACAGAGCTGGATGATGCTATCATTGACCATGGACAGAGCTGGGTGATGTTATCATTGAACATGGACAGAGTTGGGTGATGTTATCATTGACCAGGGACAGTGCTGGATGATGTTATCATTGACCATGGTCAGAACTGGGTGACGTTATCGTTGACCATGGACAGAGCTGGGAGAAGTTATCATTGACCAGGGACAGAGCTGGGTGACGTTATCATTGACCAGAGACAGAGCTGGGTGACGTTATCAATGACGATGGACAGAGCTGGGTGATGTTATCATTGACCATGGACAGAGCTGGAAGATGTTATCATTGACCATGGACGGAGCTGGGTGATGTTATCATTGACCATGGACAGAACTGGGTGACATTATCAGTGACCAGGGACGGAGCTGGGTGACGTTATCATTGTCCAGGGATAGAGCTGAATCATGTCATCATTGACCATGGACAGAGCTGGGTGATGTTATCATTGACCATGGACAGAGCTGGGTGATGTTATCCTTGACCATGGACAGAGCTGGATGATGTTATCATTGATTGTGGCCAGAGCTGGGTGATGTTATCCTTGACCAGGGACAGAGCTGGATGATGTTATCATTGACCATGGACGGAGCAGGGTGAAACTATCACTGACCAGGTACAGAGATGGGTGACATTATCATCGTCCAGGGACAGAGTTGGATGATGTTATCATTGACCATGGACAGAGCTGGGTGATGTTATCATTGAACATGGAGAGCGCTGGATGACTTTATCATTGACCATGGACAGAGCTGGATGATGTTATCATTGACCATGGACAGAGATGGGTGACGTTATCACTGACCAGGGACAGAGCTGGGTGACATTATCATTGACCCTGGAGAGGGCTGGATGATGTTATCATTGTTCATGGACAGAGCTGGATGACGTTATCATTGTCCATGGACAGAGATGGGAGACGTTATCAATGGCCAGGCACAGAGCTTCGTGACGTTATCATTGACCAGGGACAGAGCTGGATGATTTTATCATTGACCATGGACAGAGGTGGCTGACATTATCATTGACCATGGACAGAGCTGGGTCATGTTATCATTGACCATGGACAGAGCTGGGTGACGTTATTATTGTCCAGGGATAGAGCTGAATCATGTCATCATTGACCATGGACAGAGCTCGATGATGTTATCATTGATTGTGGGCAGAGCTGGGTTATATTATCCTTGACCAGGGACAGAGGTTGGTGACGTTATCATTGACCATGGACAGAGCTGGATGATGTTATCATTGACCATGGACAGAGCTGGGTGATTTTATCATTGACCATGGACAGTTCTGGGTGATGTTATCATTGACCAGGGACAGAGCTGGATGATGTTATCATTGACCAGGGACCGAGGTCGATGATGTTATCATTGACCATGGTCAAAACTGGGTTACATTAGCACTGACCAGGGACAGACCTGGGTGATGTTATCATTGACCAGGGACAGAGCTGGGTGACATTATCATTGACCATGGACAGAGCTGGATGATGTTATCATTGACCATGGACAGTGCTGGGTGATGTTATCATTGACCATGGACAGAGCTGGGTTATGTTATCATTGACCATGGACAGAGCTGGGTGAAGTTATCATTGACCAGGGACAGAGCTGGATGATGTTATCATTGACCATGGACAGAGCTGGGTGATGTTATCATTGACCATGGACAGAGCTGCGTGATGTTATCATTGACCATGGACAGAGCTGGGTGATGTTATCATTGACCATGGACAGAGCTGGGTGAAGTTATCATTGAACAGGGACAGTGCTGGGTGAAGTTATCATTGACCAGGGACAGAGCTGGGAGAAGTTATCATTGACCATGGGCAGAGCTGGGTGATGTTATCAGTGAACAGGGACAGAGCTGGGTGATGTTATCATTGACCATGGACAGAGCTGGGTGATGTTATCATTGTCCAGGGACAGAGCTGGGTGAAGTTATCATTGGCCAGGGACAAAGCTGTGTGAAGTTCTCATTGACCAGGGACAGAGCTGGGTGAAGTTATCATTGACCAGGGATAGAGCTGGGTGAAGTTATCATTGACCATGGACAGAGCTGGGTGAAGTTATCATTGACCAGGGACAGAGCTGGGTGAAGTTATCATTGACCAGGGCCAGAGCTGGGTGAAGTTATCATTGACCAGGGACAGAGCTGGGTGATGTTATCATTGACCAGGGACAGAGCTGGCAGAAGTTATCATTGACCATGGACAGAGCTGGGTGATGTTATCATTGACCAGGGACAGAGCTGGGTGATTTTATCATTGACCATGGACAGTGCTGGGTGAAGTTATCATTGACCAGGGACATAGCTGGGTGATGTTATCATTGACCATGGACAGAGCTGGGTGATGTTATCATTGACTAGGGACAGAGCTCTATGATGTTATCTTTGACCATGGACAGAGCTGCGTGATATTATCATTGACCATGTACAGAGCTGGGTGATGTTATCATTGACCATGGACAGAGCTGGGTGACGTTAGCGTTGACCATGGACAGAGCTGTATGATATTACCATTGACCAGGGAGGGAGCTGGATGATGTTATCATTGATCATGGACAGAGCTGGGTGATGTTATCATTGACCATGGACAGAGCTGGGTGATGTTATCATTGACCAGGGACTGAGCTCGATGATGTTATCATTGACCAAGATCAGAACTGGGTTACATTAGCACTGACCAGGGACAGACCTGGGTGACGTTATCGTTGACCATGGACAGAGCTGGGAGAAGTTAACATTGACCATGGACAGAGCTAGGTGATGTTATCAATGACCATGGACAGAGCTGGGTGATGTTATCATTGACCTTGGACAGAGCTGGGTGATGCTTTCATTGACCATGGACAGAGCTGGGTGATGTTATCATTGACCAGGGACAGAGCTGGGTGATGTTATCATTGACCATGGACAGAGCTGGATGATGTTAGCATTGAACAGAGACAGAGCTGGATGATGTTATCATTGACCATGGACAGAGCTGGCTGACGTTATCACTGACCATGGACAGAGCTGGGTGATGTTATCATTGAACATGGAGAGAGTTGGATGACGTTATCATTGACCATGGACAGAGCTGGGTGATGTTATCATTGACCAGAGACAGAGCTGGGTGACGTTATCATTGACCATGGACAGAGCTGGGTGATGTTATCAATGACCAGGGACAGAGCTGGGTGATGTTATCATTGACCAGGGACAGAGCTGGATGATGTTATCATTGACCAGGGACCGAGGTCGATGATGTTATCATTGACCATGGTCAAAACTGGGTTACATTAGCACTGACCAGGGACAGACCTGGGTGATGTTATCATTGACCAGGGACAGAGCTGGGTGACATTATCATTGACCATGGACAGAGCTGGATGATGTTATCATTGACCATGGACAGTGCTGGGTGATGTTATCATTGACCATGGACAGAGCTGGGTTATGTTATCATTGACCATGGACAGAGCTGGGTGAAGTTATCATTGACCAGGGACAGAGCTGGATGATGTTATCATTGACCATGGACAGAGCTGGGTGATGTTATCATTGACCATGGACAGAGCTGCGTGATGTTATCATTGACCATGGACAGAGCTGGGTGATGTTATCATTGACCATGGACAGAGCTGGGTGAAGTTATCATTGAACAGGGACAGTGCTGGGTGAAGTTATCATTGACCAGGGACAGAGCTGGGAGAAGTTATCATTGACCATGGGCAGAGCTGGGTGATGTTATCAGTGAACAGGGACAGAGCTGGGTGATGTTATCATTGACCATGGACAGAGCTGGGTGATGTTATCATTGTCCAGGGACAGAGCTGGGTGAAGTTATCATTGGCCAGGGACAGAGCTGTGTGAAGTTCTCATTGACCAGGGACAGAGCTGGGTGAAGTTATCATTGACCAGGGATAGAGCTGGGTGAAGTTATCATTGACCATGGACAGAGCTGGGTGAAGTTATCATTGACCAGGGACAGAGCTGGGTGAAGTTATCATTGACCAGGGCCAGAGCTGGGTGAAGTTATCATTGACCAGGGACAGAGCTGGGTGATGTTATCATTGACCAGGGACAGAGCTGGCAGAAGTTATCATTGACCATGGACAGAGCTGGGCGATGTTATCATTGACCAGGGACAGAGCTGGGTGATTTTATCATTGACCATGGACAGTGCTGGGTGAAGTTATCATTGACCAGGGACATAGCTGGGTGATGTTATCATTGACCATGGACAGAGCTGGGTGATGTTATCATTGACTAGGGACAGAGCTCTATGATGTTATCTTTGACCATGGACAGAGCTGCGTGATATTATCATTGACCATGTACAGAGCTGGGTGATGTTATCATTGACCATGGACAGAGCTGGGTGACGTTAGCGTTGACCATGGACAGAGCTGTATGATATTACCATTGACCAGGGAGGGAGCTGGATGATGTTATCATTGATCATGGACAGAGCTGGGTGATGTTATCATTGACCATGGACAGAGCTGGGTGATGTTATCATTGACCAGGGACCGAGCTCGATGATGTTATCATTGACCAAGATCAGAACTGGGTTACATTAGCACTGACCAGGGACAGACCTGGGTGACGTTATCGTTGACCATGGACAGAGCTGGGAGAAGTTAACATTGACCATGGACAGAGCTAGGTGATGTTATCAATGACCATGGACAGAGCTGGGTGATGTTATCATTGACCTTGGACAGAGCTGGGTGATGCTTTCATTGACCATGGACAGAGCTGGGTGATGTTATCATTGACCAGGGACAGAGCTGGGTGATGTTATCATTGACCATGGACAGAGCTGGATGATGTTAGCATTGAACAGAGACAGAGCTGGATGATGTTATCATTGACCATGGACAGAGCTGGCTGACGTTATCACTGACCATGGACAGAGCTGGGTGATGTTATCATTGAACATGGAGAGAGTTGGATGACGTTATCATTGACCATGGACAGAGCTGGGTGATGTTATCATTGACCAGAGACAGAGCTGGGTGACGTTATCATTGACCATGGACAGAGCTGGGTGATGTTATCAATGACCAGGGACAGAGCTGGGTCTTGTTATCATTGTCCAGGGATAGAGCTGGATGATGTTATCATTGACCATGGACAGAGCTGGATGATGTTATCATTGACCATGGACAGAGCTGGAAGATGTTATTATTGACCATGGACAGAGATGGGTGATGTTATCATTGACCATGGACAGAGCTGGAAGATGTTATCATTGACCATGGACAGAGCTGCAAGATGTTGTCATTGACCATGGACAGAGATGGATGATGTTATCATTGACCATGGTCAGAACTGGGTGACATTAGCACTGACCAGGGACAGACCTGGGTGATGTTATCGTTGAACATGGACAGAGCTGGGAGAAGTTATCATTGACCATGGACAGAGCTTGATGATGTTATTATTGATCAGGGACAGAGCTGGGTGACATTATCCTTGACCATGGACAGAGCTGTGTGAAGTTATCATTGACCATGGACAGAGCTGTATGATATTATCATTGACCAGGGAGGGAGCTGGATGATGTTATCATTGATCATGGACAGAGCTGGATGACGTTATCATGGTCCATGGACAGAGCTGGATGATGTTATGATTGATCATGGACAGTGCTTGATGATTTTATCATTGGCCAGGGACAGAGCTGGGTGACGTTATCATTGACCAGGGACAGAGCTGTGCGACGTTATCATTGACCATGGACAGAGCTGGGTGACGTTATCATTGACCATGGATAGAGCTGGGTGATGTTATCATTGTATATGGACAGAGCTGAATGATGTTATCATTGACCATGGTCAGAGCTGTGTGACGTTATCATTGACCATGGACAGAGCTGTGTGATGTTATCATTGATCATGGACAGAGCTGGATGACGTTATCATTGTCCATGGACAGAGCTGGGTGATGTTGTCATTGACCATGGCCAGAGCTGGGTGATGTTATCATTGACCAGGGACAGAGCTGTGCGATGTTATCATTGACCATGGCCAGAGCTGAGTGATGTTATCATTGACCAGGGACAGAGCTGTGTGATGTTATCATTGACCATGGACAGAGCTGGGTGATGTTATCATTGACCATGGACAGAGCTGCATGATGTTATCATAGTTTGTGGATAGACCTGGATGACGTTATCATTGACCAGGGACAGAGCTGGCTGATGTTATCATTGACTAGGGGCAGAGCCGTATGATGCTATCTTTGACCATGGACAGAGCTGGCTGATGTTATCATTGACCATGGACAGAGCTGGATGATGTTATTATTGACCAGGGACAGAGCTGGATGAAGTTATCATTAACCATGGACAGAGCTGGCTGATGTTATCATTGACCATGGACAGAGCTGGATGATTTTATCATTGACCATGGACAGAGCTGGATGATGTTATCATTGACCATGTACAGAGATGGGTGATGTTATCATTGACCATGGACAGAGCTGGATGATGTTATCATTGACCATGTTCAGAACTGGGTGACATTAGCACTGACCAGGGACAGACCTGGGTGACGTTATCATTGACCATGGACAGAGCTGGATGATGTTATCATTGAACATGGACAGAGCTGGATGATGTTATCATTGACCAGGGAGGGAGCTGGATGATGTTATCATTGACCATGGTCAGAACTGGGTGACATTAGCACTGACCAGGGACAGACCTGGGTGACGTTATCATTGACCATGGACAGAGCTGGATGATGTTATCATTGAACATGGACAGAGCTGGATGATGTTATCATTGACCAGGGAGGGAGCTGGATGATGTTATCATTGACCATGGACAGAGCTGGGTGATGTTATCATTGACCATGGACAGAACTGGGTGACGTTATCATTGACCATGTACAGAGCTGTATGATATCATCATTGACCAGGGAGGGAGCTGGATGATGTTATCATTGACCATGGACAGAGCTGGATGATGTTATCATTGATCATGGACAGAGCTTGGTGATGTTATCATTGACCATGGACAGAGCTGGGTGATGTTATCCTTGACCAGGGACAGAGCTTGGTGATGTTATCATTGATCATGGACAGAGCTGGGTGATGTTATCATTGACCAGGGACAGAGTTGGATGATGTTATCATTTTCCAGGGACAGAGTTGGATGATGTTATCAGTGACCATGGACTGAGCTGGGTGATGTTATCATTGACCATGGACAGAGCTGGGTGATGTTATCATTGGCCATGGACAGAGCTGCATGATGTTATCATTGACCATGTACAGAGCTGGGTGATGTTATCATTGACCAGGGAGAGAGCTGGGTGATGTTATCATTGACCAGGGACAGAGCTGGGTGATGTTATCATTGACTATGGACAGAGCTGGGTGAAATTATCACTGAGCAGGGACAGAGATGGGTGACATTATCATTGTCCAGGGACAGAGCTGGATGAAGTTATCATTGATCATGGACAGAGCTGGATGATGTTATCATTGTCCATGGACAGAGATGGGAGACGTTATCAATGATCTTGGACTGAGCTGGGTGATGTTATCATTGACCATGGACAGAGCTGGGTGATGTTATCATTGACCATGGACAGAGCTGGATGATGTTATCATTGACCATGGACAGAGCTGGGTGATGTTATCATTGACCAGGGAGAGAGCTGGGTGATGTTATCAATGATCTTGGACTGAGCTGGGTGATGTTATCATTGACCATGGACAGAGCTGGGTGATGTTATCATTGACCAGGGAGAGAGCTGGGTGATGTTATCATTGACCATGGACAGAGCTCGATGAAGTTATCATTGACCAGAGACAGAGCTGGGTGACGTTATCATTGACCAGAGACAGAGCTGGATGACGTTATCATTGTCCATGGACAGAGATGGGAGACTTTGTCAATGGGCAGGCACAGCGCTCGGTGACGTTATCATTGACCAGGGACAGAGCTGGATGATGTTATCATTGACCATGGACAGAGCTGGGTGACGTTATCATTGACCACGGACAGAGCTGGATGATGTTATCATTGACCATGAACAAAGTGGGGTGATGTTATCATTGACCATGGACAGAACTGGGTGACATTATCAGTGACCAGCGACGGAGCTGGGTGACGTTATCATTGTCCAGGGATAGAGCTGAATCATGTCATCATTGACCATGGACAGAGCTGGGTGATGTTATTATTCACCATGGACAGAGCTGGGTGATGTTATCATTGACCAGGGACAGTGCTGGATGATGTTATCATTGACCCAGGACAGAGTTCGATGATATTATCATTGACCATGGTCAGAACTGGGTGACGTTATCGTGGACCATGGACAGAGCTGGGAGAAGTTATCATTGACCATGAACAGAGCTGGATGATGTTATCATTGATCATGGACAGTGCTTGATGATTTTATCATTGACCATCGACAGAGCTGGGTGATGTTATCATTGACCATGGCCAGAGCTGGGTGATGTTATCATTGACCAGGGACAGAGCTGTGTGACGTTATCATTGACCATGGACAGAGCTGGGTGATGTTATCATTGACCAGGGACAGAGCAGGATGATGTTATCATTGACCATGTACAGAGCTGGGTGATGTTATCATTCACCAGGGACAGAGCTGGGTGATGTTATCATTGACCATGGACAGAGCTGGATGATGTTATCATTGACCATGTACAGAGCTGGGTGATGTTATCATTCACCAGGGACAGAGCTGGGTGATGTTATCATTGACCATGGACAGAGCTGGATGATGTTAGCATTGACCATGGAGAGAACTGGGTGATGTTATCATTCACCAGGGACAGAGCTGGGTGACGTTATCATTGACCAGGGACAGAGCTGTGTGACGTTATCATTAACCATGGACAGAGCTGGGTGATGTTATCATTGACCATGGGCAGAGCTGGGTGACGTTATCATTGACCAGGGACAGAGCTGTGTGATGTTATCATTGACCATGGACAGAGCTGGGTGATATTATCATTGACCATGGACAGAGCTGGATGATGTTATCATTGACCATGTACAGAGCTGTATGATATTATCATTGACCAGGGAGGGAGCTGGATGATGTTATCATTGATCATGGACAGAGCTGGATCACGTTATCATTGTCCATGGACAGAGCTGGATGATGTTATCATTGATCATGGACACAGCTTGATGATGTTATCATTGACCATGCACAGAGGTGGCTGACGTTATCATTGACCATGGACAGAGCTGGGTGATGTTATCATTGACCATGGACAGAGCTGGGTGACATTATCAGTGACCAGGGACGGAGCTGGGTGACGTTATCATTGTCCAGGGATAGAGCTGAATCATGTCATCATTGACCATGGACAGAGCTGGGTGATGTTATCCTTGAACAGGGCCAGAGCTTGGTGACGTTATCATTGACCATGGACAGAGCTGGATGATGTTATCATTGACCATGGACAGAGCTGTGTGATGTTATCATTGACCATGGACAGAGCTGGGTGATGTTATCATTGACCAGGGACAGAGCTGAATGATGTTATCATTGACCAGGGACCGAGCTCGATGATGTTATCATTGACCATGGTCAGAACTGGGTTACATTAGCACTGACAAGGGACAGACCTGGGTGACGTTATCGTTGACCATGGACAGAGCTGGGAGAAGTTATCATTGACCAGGGACAGAGCTGGGTGATGCTATCATTGACCAGGGACAGAGCTGGGTGATGTTATCATTGACCAGGGACAGGGCTGGGTGATGTTATCATTGACCATGGACAGAGCTGGGTGATGTTATCATTGACCATGGACAGAGCTGGTGATGTTATCATTGACCAGGGACAGAGCTGGATGATGTTATCATTGACCAGGAACGGAGCTGGGTGACGTTATCATTGACCAGGGACAGAGCTGTGTGACGTTATCATTGACCATGGACAGAGCTGGGTGATGTTATCATTGACCATGGACAGAGCTGGGTGATGTTTTCATTGAGCAGGGACAGAGCTGGGTGATGTTATCATTGACCATGGACAGAGCTGGGTGATGTTATCATTGACCATGGACAGAGCTGGGTGATGTTATCATTGACCATGGACAGAGCTGGATGATGTTATCATTGACCATGTACAGAGCTGTATGATATTATCATTGACCAGGGAGGGAGCTGGATGATGTTATCATTGATCATGGACAGAGCTTGATGATTTTATGATTGACCATGGACAGAGCTGGGTGATGTTATCATTGACCATGGACAGAGCTGGGTGATGTTATCATTGACCATGGACAGAGCTGGGTGATGTTATCATTGACCTTGGACAGAGATGGGTGATGCTTTCATTGACCATGGACAGAGCTGGGTGATGTTATCATTGACCAGGGACAGAGCTGGGTGATGTTATCATTGACCATGGACAGAGCTGGATGATGTTCGCATTGAACAGAGACAGAGCTGGATGATGTTATCATTGACCATGGACAGAGCTGGCTGACGTTATCACTGACCATGGACAGAGCTGGGTGATGTTATCATTGAGCATGGAGAGAGTTGGATGATGTTATCATTGACCATGGACAGAGCTGGGTGATGTTATCATTGACCAGAGACAGAGCTGGGTGACGTTATCATTGTCCATGGACAGAGATGGGAGACGTTGTCAATGGCCAGGCACAGCGCTCGGTGACGTTATCATTGACCAGGGACAGAGCTGGATGATGTTATCATTGACCATGGACAGAGCTGGATGATGTTATCATTGAACAGGGACAGAGCTGGGTGACGTTATCATTGACCAGGAACAGAGCTGGGTGATGTTATCAATGACCAGGGACAGAGCTGGGTGTTGTTATCATTGTCCAGGGATAGAGCTGGATGATGTTATCATTGACCCGGGACAGAGTTCGATGATATTATCATAGACCATGGTCAGAACTGGGTGACGTTATCGTTGACCATGGACAGAGCTGGGAGAAGTTATCATTGACCATGGACAGAGCTGTATAATATTATCATTGTCCATGGACAGAGCTGGATGATGTTATCATTGATCATGGACAGTGCTTGATGATTTTATCATTGACCATGGACAGAGCTGGGTGATGTTATCATTGATTGTGGGCAGAGCTGGGTTATATTATCCTTGACCAGGGGCAGAGCTCGATGATGTTATCATTGACCATGGACAGAGCTGGGTTATGTTATCATTGACCATGGACAGAGCTGGGTGATGTTATCATTGACCATGGACAGAGATGGGTGATGTTATCATTGACCATGGACAGAGCTGGGTGATGTTATCATTGACCATGGACAGAGCTGGGTGAAGTTATCATTGACCAGGGACAGAGCTGGGTGAAGTTATCATTGACCAGGGACAGAGCTGGGTGAAGTTATCATTGACCAGGGACAGAGCTGGGTGATGTTATCATTGACCAGGGACAGAGCTGGGAGAAGTTATCATTGACCATGGACAGAGCTGGGTGATGTTATCATTGACCAGGGACAGAGCTGGGTGATGTTATCATTGACCATGGACAGAGCTGGGTGATGTTATCATTGTCCAGGGACAGAGCTGGGTGAAGTTATCATTGACCAGGGACAGAGCTGGGTGAAGTTATCATTGACCAGGGGCAGAGCTGGGTGAAGTTATCATTGACCAGGGACAGAGCTGGGTGAAGTTATCATTGACCATGGACAGAGCTGGGTGAAGTTATCATTGACCAGGGACAGAGCTGGGTGAAGTTATCGTTGACCAGGGACAGAGCTGGGTGAAGTTATCATTGACCAGGGACAGAGCTGGGTGATGTTATCATTGACCAGGGACAGAGCTGGGAGAAGTTATCATTGACCATGGACAGAGCTGGGTGATGTTATGATTGACCAGGGACAGAGCTGGGTGATGTTATCATTGACCATGGACAGAGCTGGGTGAAGTTATCATTGACCAGGGACAGAGCTGGGTGAAGTTATCATTGACCAGGGACAGAGCTGGGAGAAGTTATCATTGACCATGGACAGAGCTGGGTGATGTTATCACTGACCAGGGACAGAGCTGGGTGACGTTATCATTGACCATGGACAGAGCTGGGAGAAGTTATCATTGACCATGGACAGAGCTGGGTGATGTTATCATTGACCAGGGACAGAGCTGGGTGATGTTATCATTGACCATGGACAGAGCTGGGTGATGTTATCATTGACTAGGGACAGAGCTCTATGATGCTATCTTTGAACATGGACAGAGCTGGCTGATATTATCATTGACCATGGACAGAGCTGGGTGATGTTATCATTGACCAGGGACAGAGCTGGGTGATGTTATCATTGACCATGGACAGAGCTGGATGATGTTAGCATTGAACAGAGACAGAGCTGGATGATGTTATCATTGACCATGGACAGAGCTGGGTGAAATTATCACTGACCAGGGACAGAGATCGGTGACATTATCATTGAACATGGAGAGAGTTGGATGACGTTATCATTGACCATGGACAGAGCTGGATGATGTTATCATTGATCATGGATAGAGCTGGATGACTTTATCATTGTCTATGGAAATAGATGGGAGACGTTGTCAATGGCCAGGCACAGCGCTCGGTGACGTTATCATTGACCAGGGACAGAGCTGGATGACGTTATCATTGAACAGTGACAGAGCTGGGTGACGTTATCAATGACCATGGACAGAGCTGGCTGATGTTATCATTGACCATGGACAGAGCTGGGTGATGTTATCATTGACCAGGGACAGAGCTGGGTGACGTTATCAATGACCATGGACAGAGCTGGGTGATGTTATCATTGACCATGGACAGAGCTGGGTGATGTTATCATTGACCATGGACAGAGCTGGCTGACGTTATCATTGACCATGGACAGAGCTGGGTGACATTATCAGTGACCAGGGCCAGAGCTGTGTGATGTTATCATTGTCCAGGGACAGAGCTGGATTATGTTATCCTTGACCATGGACAGAGCTGGATGATGTTATCAGTGTCCATGGACAGAGCTGGATTATGTTATCCTTGACCAGGGACAGAGCTTGGTGACGTTATCATTGACCATGGACAGATCTGGATGATGTTATCATTGACCAATAACAGAGCTGGGTGATGTTATCATTGACCATGGACAGAGCTGGGTGATGTTATCATTGACCAGGGACAGTGCTGGATGATGTTATCATTGACCCGGGACAGAGTTCGGTGATATTATCATTGACCATGGTCAGAACTGGGTGACGTTATCGTTGACCATGGACAGAGCTGGGAGAAGTTATCATTGACCATGGACAGAGCTGTATGATATTATCATTGACCAGGGAGGGAGCTGGATGATGTTATCATTGATCATGGACAGAGCTGGATGATGTTATCATTGTCCATGGACAGAGCTGGATGATGTTATCATTGATCATGGACAGTGCTTGATAATTTTATCATTGACCATGGACAGAGCTGGGTGATGTTCTCATTGACCATGGCCAGAGCTGGGTGATGTTATCATTGACCAGGGACAGAGCTGTGTGACGTTATCATTGACCAGGGACAGAGCTGTGTGACGTTATCATTAACCATGGACAGAGCTGGGTGATGTTATCATTGACCATGGGCAGAGCTGGGTGACATTATCATTGACCAGGGACAGAGCTGTGTGATGTTATCATTGACCATGGACAGAGCTGGGTGATATTATCATTGACCATGGACAGAGCTGGATGATGTTATCATTGACCATGTACAGAGCTGTATGATATTATCATTGACCAGGGAGGGAGCTGGATGATGTTATCATTGATCATGGACAGAGCTGGATCACGTTATCATTGTCCATGGACAGAGCTGGATGATGTTATCATTGATCATGGACACAGCTTGATGATGTTATCATTGACCATGGTCAGAACTGGGTTACATTAGCACTGACAAGGGACAGACCTGGGTGACGTTATCGTTGACCATGGACAGAGCTGGGAGAAGTTATCATTGACCAGGGACAGAGCTGGGTGATGCTATCATTGACCAGGGACAGAGCTGGGTGATGTTATCATTGACCAGGGACAGGGCTGGGTGATGTTATCATTGACCATGGACAGAGCTGGTGATGTTATCATTGACCAGGGACAGAGCTGGATGATGTTATCATTGACCAGGAACGGAGCTGGATGATGTTATCATTGACCAGGGACAGAGCTGGATGATGTTATCATTGACCATGGACAGAGATGGGTGACGTTATCACTGACCAGGGACAGAGCTGGGTGACATTATCATTGACCCTGGACAGGGCTGGATGATGTTATCATTGTTCATGGACAGAGATGGGAGACGTTATCAATGGCCAGGCACAGAGCTTCGTGACGTTATCATTGACCAGGGATAGAGCTGGATGATTTTATCATTGACCATGGACAGAGGTGGCTGACATTATCATTGTCCAGGGATAGAGCTGAATCATGTCATCATTGACCATGGACAGAACTCGATGATGTTATCATTGATTGTGGGCAGAGCTGGGTTATATTATCCTTGACCAGGGACAGAGGTTGGTGACGTTATCATTGACCATGGACAGAGCTGGATGATGTTATCATTGACCATGGACAGAGCTGGGTGATTTTATCATTGACCATGGACAGTTCTGGGTGATGTTATCATTGACCAGGGACAGAGTTGGATGATGTTATCATTGACCAGGGACCGAGGTCGATGATGTTATCATTGACCATGGTCACAACTGGGTTACATTAGCACTGACCAGGGACAGACCTGGGTGGCGTTATCGTTGACCATGGACAGCGCTGGGAGAAGTTAACATTGACCATGGACAGAGCTGGGTGATGTTATCATTGACCATGGACAGAGCTGGGTGACATTATCAGGGACCAGGGACAGAGCTGGGTGATGTTATCATTGTCCAGGGATAGAGCTGAATGATGTTATCATTGACCCGGGACAGAGTTCGATGATATTATCATTGACCATGGTCAGAACTGGGTGACGTTATCGTTGACCATGGACAGAGCTGGGAGAAGTTATCATTGACCACGGACAGAGCTGTATGATATTATCATTGACCAGGGAGGGAGCTGGATGATGTTATCATTGATCATGGACAGAGCTGGATGACATTATCATTGTCCATGGACAGAGCTGGGTGATGTTATCATTGACTAGGGACAGAGCTGGATGATGTTATCATTGAGCAGGGACCGAGCTCGATGATGTTATCATTGACCATGGTCAGAACTGGGTTACATTAGCACTGACCAGGGACAGAACTGGGTGACGTTATCATTGACCATGGACAGAGCTGGGAGAAGTTAACATTGACCATGTACAGAGCTGGGTGATGTTATCATTGACCAGGGATAGAGCTGGGTGATGTTATCATTGACCAGGAACGGAGCTGGGTCAAGTTATCATTGACCATGGTCAGAACTGGGTTACATTAGCACTGACCAGGGACAGACCTGGGTGACGTTATCGTTGACCATGGACAGAGCTGGGAGAAGTTAACATTGACCATGGACAGAGCTGGGTGATGTTATCAATGACCATGGACAGAGCTGGGTGATGTTGTCATTGACCATGGACAGAGCTAGGTGATGTTATCATTGATCATGGACAGAGCTGGGTGATGTTATCAGTGACCAGGGACAGAGCTGGGTGATGTTATCATTGACCATGGACAGAGCTGGATGATGTTACCATTGACCATGGACAGAGCTGGGTGAAATTATCGCTGACCATGGACAGAGCTGGGTGATGTTATCATTGAACATGGAGAGAGTTGGATGACGTTTTCATTGACCATGGACAAAGCTGGATGATGTTATCATTGACCAGAGACAGAGCTGGGTGACGTTATCATTGTCCATGGACAGAGATGGGAGACGTTGTCAATGGCCAGGCACAGCGCTCGGTGACGTTATCATTGACCAGGGACAGAGCTGGATGATGTTATCATTGACCATGGACAGAGCTGGATGATGTTATCATTGAACAGGGACAGAGCTGGGTGACGTTATCATTGACCAGGAACAGAGCTGGGTGATGTTATCAATGACCAGGGACAGAGCTGGGTGTTGTTATCATTGTCCAGGGATAGAGCTGGATGATGTTATCATTGACCATGGACAGAGCTGGGTGATGTTATCAATGACCATGGACAGAGCTGGGTGATGTTATCATTGACCAGGGACAGTGCTGGATGATGTTATCATTGACCCGGGACAGAGTTCGATGATATTATCATTGACCATGGTCAGAACTGGGTGACGTTATCGTTGACCATGGACAGAGCTGGGAGAAGTTATCATTGACCATGGACAGAGCTGTATGATATTATCATTGTCCATGGACAGAGCTGGATGATGTTATCATTGATCATGGAGAGTGCTTGATGAGTTTATCATTGACCATGGACAGAGCTGGGTGATGTTATCATTGATTGTGGGCAGAGCTGGGTTATATTATCCTTGACCAGGGACAGAGCTTGGTGATGTTATCATTGACCATGGACAGAGCTGGATGATGTTATCATTAACCATGGACAGAGCTGGGTGATGTTATCATTGACCATGGACAGAGCTGGGTGATGTTATCATTGACCAGGGACAGAGGTGGATGATGATATCATTGACCAGGGACCGAGCTCGATGATGTTATCATTGACCATGGTCAGAACTGGGTTACATTAGCACTGACCAGGGACAGACCTGGGTGATGTTATCATTGACCAGGGACAGAGCTGGGTGACATTATCATTGACCATGGACAGAGCTGGATGATGTTATCATTGACCATGGACAGTGCTGGGTGATGTTATCATTGACCATGGACAGAGCTGGGTTATGTTATCATTGACCATGGACAGAGCTGGGTGATGTTATCATTGACCATGGACAGAGCTGGGTGAAGTTATCATTGACCAGGGACATAGCTGGATGATGTTATCATTGACCATGGACAGAGCTGGGTGATGTTATCATTGACCATGGACAGAGCTGGGTGATGTTATCATTGACCATGGACAGAGCTGGGAGAAGTTATCATTGACCATGGGCAGAGCTGGGTGATGTTATCAGTGACCAGGGACAGAGCTGGGTGATGTTATCATTGACCATGGACAGAGCTGGGTGATGTTATCATTGTCCAGGGACAGAGCTGGGTGAAGTTATCATTGACCAGGGACAGAGCTGTGTGAAGTTATCATTGACCAGGGAAAGAGCTGGGTGAAGTTATCATTGACCAGGGACAGAGCTGGGTGAAGTTATCATTGACCATGGACAGAGCTGGGTGAAGTTATCATTGACTAGGGACAGAGCTGGGTGAAGTTATCATTGACCAGGGACAGAGCTGGGTGAAGTTATCATTGACCAGGGACAGAGCTGGGTGATGTTATCATTGACCAGGGACAGAGCTGGGAGAAGTTATCATTGACCATGGACAGAGCTGGGTGATGTTATCATTGACCAGGGACAGAGCTGGGTGATTTTATCATTGACCATGGACAGAGCTGGGTGATGTTATCATTGACTAGGGACAGAGCTCTATGATGTTATCTTTGACCATGGACAGAGCTGCGTGATGTTATCATTGACCATGTACAGAGCTGGGTGATGTTATCATTGACCATGGACAGAGCTGGGTGACGTTAGCGTTGACCATGGACAGAGCTGTATGATATTATCATTGACCAGGGAGGGAGCTGGATGATGTTATCATTGATCATGGACAGAGCTTGGTGATGTTATCATTGACCATGGACAGAGCTGGGTGATGTTATCATTGACCATGGACAGAGCTGGGTGATGTTATCATTGACCATGGACAGAGCTGGGTGATTTTATCATTGACCATGTACAGAGCTGGGTGACGTTATCATTGGCCAGGGACAGAGCTGTGTGACGTAATCATTGACCATGGACAAAGCTGGGTGATGTTATCATTGACCATGGACAGAGCTGGGTGATGTTATCATTGACCATGTACAGAGCTGGGTGATGTTATCATTGACCAGGGACAGAGCTGGGTGATGTTATCATTGACCAGGGACAGAGATGGATGATGTTATCATTGTCCAGGGACAGAGCTGGATGAAGTTATCATTAACTATGGACAGAGCTGGCTGATGTTATCATTTACTAGGGGCAGAGCCCTATGATGCTATCTTTGACCATGGACAGAGCTGGCTGATGTTATCATTGACCATGGACAGAGCTGGGTGATGTTATCATTGACCAGGAACAGAGCTGGGTGATGTTATCATTGACCATGGAGAGAGCTGGTTGATGTTATCATTGACCATGGGCAGAGCTGGATGATGTTATCATTGATTGTGGACAGAGCTGGGTTATGTTATCCTTGACCAGGGACAGAGCTGGGTGACGTTAGCGTTGACCATGGACAGAGCTGTATGATATTTTCATTGACCCGGGAGGGAGCTGGATGATGTTATCATTGATCATGGACAAAGCTGGGTGATGTTATCATTGACCATGGACAGAGCTGGGTGATGTTATCATTGACCATGGACAGAGCTGGGTGATGTTATCATTGACCATGGACAGAGCTGGGTGATTTTATCATTGACCATGTACAGAGCTGGGTGACGTTATCATTGGCCAGGGACAGAGCTGTGTGACGTAATCATTGACCATGTACAGAGCTGGGTGATGTTATCATTGACCAGGGACAGAGCTGGGTGATGTTATCATTGACCAGGGACAGAGATGGATGATGTTATCATCGTCCAGGGACAGAGCTGGATGAAGTTATCATTAACTATGGACAGAGCTGGCTGATGTTATCATTTACTAGGGGCAGAGCCCTATGATGCTATCTTTGACCATGGACAGAGCTGGCTGATGTTATCATTGACCATGGACAGAGCTGGGTGATGTTATCATTGGCCAGGAACAGAGCAGGGTGATGTTATCATTGACCATGGAGAGAGCTGGTTGATGTTATCATTGACCATGGACAGAGCTGGATGATGTTATCATTGATTGTGGACAGAGCTGGGTTATGTTATCCTTGACCAGGGACAGAGCTGGAAGATGTTATCATTGACCATGGACAGAGCTGGAAGATGTTATCATTGACCATGGACAGAGATGGGTGA
Organism: Somniosus microcephalus; assembly: GCF_052327205.1. Taxonomy (NCBI): domain Eukaryota; kingdom Metazoa; phylum Chordata; class Chondrichthyes; order Squaliformes; family Somniosidae; genus Somniosus; species Somniosus microcephalus. Next base: position 39,374,536 of record NC_140999.1, on the reverse strand, counting down.
AGTTATCATTGACCATGGACAGAGCTGGAAGATGTTATCATTGACCATGGACAGAGCTGCAAGATGTTGTCATTGACCATGGACAGAGATGGATGATGTTATCATTGACCATGGTCAGAACTGGGTGACATTAGCACTGACCAGGGACAGACCTGGGTGATGTTATCGTTGAACATGGACAGAGCTGGGAGAAGTTATCATTGACCATGGACAGAGCTTGATGATGTTATCATTGATCAGGGACAGAGCTGGGTGACATTATCCTTGACCATGGACAGAGCTGTGTGAAGTTATCATTGACCATGGACAGAGCTGTATGATATTATCATTGACCAGGGAGGGAGCTGGATGATGTTATCATTGATCATGGACAGAGCTGGATGACGTTATCATGGTCCATGGACAGAGCTGGATGATGTTATGATTGATCATGGACAGTGCTTGATGATTTTATCATTGACCATGGACAGAGCTGGGTGATGTTATCATTGACCATGGCCAGAGCTGGGTGATGTTATCATTGACCAGGGACAGAGCTGTGTGACGTTATCATTGACCATGGACAGAGCTGGGTGACGTTATCATTGACCAGGGACAGAGCTGTGCGACGTTATCATTGACCATGGACAGAGCTGGGTGACGTTATCATTGACCATGGATAGAGCTGGGTGATGTTATCATTGTATATGGACAGAGCTGAATGATGTTATCATTGACCATGGACAGAGCTGTGTGACGTTATCATTGACCATGGACAGAGCTGTGTGATGTTATCATTGATCATGGACAGAGCTGGATGACGTTATCATTGTCCATGGACAGAGCTGGGTGATGTTGTCATTGACCATGGCCAGAGCTGGGTGATGTTATCATTGACCAGGGACAGAGCTGTGCGATGTTATCATTGACCATGGCCAGAGCTGAGTGATGTTATCATTGACCAGGGACAGAGCTGTGTGATGTTATCATTGACCATGGACAGAGCTGGGTGATGTTATCATTGACCATGGACAGAGCTGCATGATGTTATCATAGATTGTGGATAGACCTGGATGACGTTATCATTGACCAGGGACAGAGCTGGCTGATGTTATCATTGACTAGGGGCAGAGCCGTATGATGCTATCTTTGACCATGGACAGAGCTGGCTGATGTTATCATTGACCATGGACAGAGCTGGATGATGTTATCATTGACCAGGGACAGAGCTGGATGAAGTTATCATTAACCATGGACAGAGCGGGTGATGTTATCATTGACCATGGACAGAGCTGGATGATGTTATCATTGACCATGGACAGAGCTGGATGATGTTATCATTGACCATGTACAGAGATGGGTGATGTTATCATTGACCATGGACAGAGCTGGATGATGTTATCATTGACCATGTTCAGAACTGGGTGACATTAGCACTGACCAGGGACAGACCTGGGTGACGTTATCATTGACCATGGACAGAGCTGGATGATGTTATCATTGAACATGGACAGAGCTGGATGATGTTATCATTGACCAGGGAGGGAGCTGGATGATGTTATCATTGACCATGGTCAGAACTGGGTGACATTAGCACTGACCATGGACAGACCTGGGTGACGTTATCATTGACCATGGACAGAGCTGGATGATGTTATCATTGAACATGGACAGAGCTGGATGATGTTATCATTGACCAGGGAGGGAGCTGGATGATGTTATCATTGACCATGGACAGAGCTGGGTGATGTTATCATTGACCATGGACAGAACTGGGTGACGTTATCATTGACCATGTACAGAGCTGTATGATATCATCATTGACCAGGGAGGGAGCTGGATGATGTTATCATTGACCATGGACAGAGCTGGATGATGTTATCATTGATCATGGACAGAGCTTGGTGATGTTATCATTGACCATGGACAGAGCTGGGTGATGTTATCCTTGACCAGGGACAGAGCTTGGTGATGTTATCATTGATCATGGACAGAGCTGGGTGATGTTATCATTGACCAGGGACAGAGTTGGATGATGTTATCATTTTCCAGGGACAGAGTTGGATGATGTTATCAGTGACCATGGACTGAGCTGGGTGATGTTATCATTGACCATGGACAGAGCTGGGTGATGTTATCATTGGCCATGGACAGAGCTGCATGATGTTATCATTGACCATGTACAGAGCTGGGTGATGTTATCATTGACCAGGGAGAGAGCTGGGTGATGTTATCATTGACCAGGGACAGAGCTGGGTGATGTTACCATTGACTATGGACAGAGCTGGGTGAAATTATCACTGAGCAGGGACAGAGATGGGTGACATTATCATTGTCCAGGGACAGAGCTGGATGAAGTTATCATTGATCATGGACAGAGCTGGATGATGTTATCATTGTCCATGGACAGAGATGGGAGACGTTATCAATGATCTTGGACTGAGCTGGGTGATGTTATCATTGACCATGGACAGAGCTGGGTGATGTTATCATTGACCATGGACAGAGCTGGATGATGTTATCATTGACCATGGACAGAGCTGGGTGATGTTATCATTGACCAGGGAGAGAGCTGGGTGATGTTATCAATGATCTTGGACTGAGCTGGGTGATGTTATCATTGACCATGGACAGAGCTGGGTGATGTTATCATTGACCAGGGAAAGAGCTGGGTGATGTTATCATTGACCATGGACAGAGCTCGATGAAGTTATCATTGACCAGAGACAGAGCTGGATGACGTTATCATTGTCCATGGACAGAGATGGGAGACTTTGTCAATGGCCAGGCACAGCGCTCGGTGACGTTATCATTGACCAGGGACAGAGCTGGATGATGTTATCATTGACCATGGACAGAGCTGGGTGACGTTATCATTGACCACGGACAGAGCTGGATGATGTTATCATTGACCATGAACAAAGTGGGGTGATGTTATCATTGACCATGGACAGAACTGGGTGACATTATCAGTGACCAGCGACGGAGCTGGGTGACGTTATCATTGTCCAGGGATAGAGCTGAATCATGTCATCATTGACCATGGACAGAGCTGGGTGATGTTATTATTCACCATGGACAGAGCTGGGTGATGTTATCATTGACCAGGGACAGTGCTGGATGATGTTATCATTGACCCAGGACAGAGTTCGATGATATTATCATTGACCATGGTCAGAACTGGGTGACGTTATCGTTGACCATGGACAGAGCTGGGAGAAGTTATCATTGATCTTGAACAGAGCTGGATGATGTTATCATTGATCATGGACAGTGCTTGATGATTTTATCATTGACCATCGACAGAGCTGGGTGATGTTATCATTGACCATGGCCAGAGCTGGGTGATGTTATCATTGACCAGGGACAGAGCTGTGTGACGTTATCATTGACCATGGACAGAGCTGGGTGATGTTATCATTGACCAGGGACAGAGCAGGATGATGTTATCATTCACCATGTACAGAGCTGGGTGATGTTATCATTCACCAGGGACAGAGCTGGGTGATGTTATCATTGACCATGGACAGAGCTGGATGATGTTATCATTGACCATGTACAGAGCTGGGTGATGTTATCATTCACCAGGGACAGAGCTGGGTGATGTTATCATTGACCATGGACAGAGCTGGATGATGTTAGCATTGACCATGGAGAGAACTGGGTGATGTTATCATTCACCAGGGACAGAGCTGGGTGATGTTATCATTGACCATGGACAGAGCTGGGTGATGTTATCATTGATCATGGACAGAGCTGGGTGATGTTTTCATTGACCATGGACAGAGATGGGTGACGTTATCACTGACCAGGGACAGAGCTGGGTGATGGTATCATTGACCAGAGACAGAGCTGGGTGACATTATCATTGACCATGGACAGAGCTGGATGATGGTATCATTGACCAGAGACAGAGCTGGATGATGTTATCATTGACCATGGACAGAGCTGGATGATGTTATCATTGATCATGAACAGAGCTGGATGACGTTATCATTGTCCATGGACAGAGATGGGAGACGTTGTCAATGGCCAGGGACAGAGTTGGGTGATGGTATCATTGACCAGAGACAGAGCTGGATGATTTTATCATTGACCATGGACAGAGCTGGATGATGTTATCATTGATCATGGACAGAGCTGGATGACGTTATCATTGTCCATGGACAGAGATGGGAGACGTTGTCAATGGCCAGGCACAGAGCTCGGAGACGTTATCATTGACTAGGGACAGAGCTGGATGACATTATCATTGACCAGGGAGAGAGCTGGGTGACGTTATCAATGACCAGGGACAGAGCTGGCTGATGTTATCATTGACCATGGACAGAGCTGGGTGATGTTATCATTGACCAGGGACAGATGTGGGTGACGTTATCAATGACCATGGACAGAGCTGGGTGATGTTATCATTGACCATGGACAGAGCTGGATGATGTTATCAATGACCATGGACATAGCTGGCTGACAGTATCATTGACCATGGACAGAGCTTGGTGATTTTATCATTGACCATGGACAGAGGTGGGTGACATTATCAGTGACCAGGGACAGAGCTGGATTATGTTATCCTTGACCAGGGAGAGAGCTTGGTGATGTTATCATTGACCATGGACAGAGCTGGATGATGCTATCATTGACCATGGACAGAGCTGGGTGATGTTATCATTGACCATGGACAGAGTTGGGTGATGTTATCATTGACCAGGGACAGTGCTGGATGATGTTATCATTGACCATGGTCAGAACTGGGTGACGTTATCGTTGACCATGGACAGAGCTGGGAGAAGTTATCATTGACCAGGGACAGAGCTGGGTGACGTTATCATTGACCAGAGACAGAGCTGGGTGACGTTATCAATGACGATGGACAGAGCTGGGTGATGTTATCATTGACCATGGACAGAGCTGGAAGATGTTATCATTGACCATGGACAGAGCTGGGTGATGTTATCATTGACCATGGACAGAACTGGGTGACATTATCAGTGACCAGGGACGGAGCTGGGTGACGTTATCATTGTCCAGGGATAGAGCTGAATCATGTCATCATTGACCATGGACAGAGCTGGGTGATGTTATCATTGACCATGGACAGAGCTGGGTGATGTTATCCTTGACCATGGACAGAGCTGGATGATGTTATCATTGATTGTGGCCAGAGCTGGGTGATGTTATCCTTGACCAGGGACAGAGCTGGATGATGTTATCATTGACCATGGACATAGCTGGCTGACAGTATCATTGACCATGGACAGAGCTTGGTGATTTTATCATTGACCATGGACAGAGGTGGGTGACATTATCAGTGACCAGGGACAGAGCTGGATTATGTTATCCTTGACCAGGGAGAGAGCTTGGTGATGTTATCATTGACCATGGACAGAGCTGGATGATGCTATCATTGACCATGGACAGAGCTGGGTGATGTTATCATTGAACATGGACAGAGTTGGGTGATGTTATCATTGACCAGGGACAGTGCTGGATGATGTTATCATTGACCATGGTCAGAACTGGGTGACGTTATCGTTGACCATGGACAGAGCTGGGAGAAGTTATCATTGACCAGGGACAGAGCTGGGTGACGTTATCATTGACCAGAGACAGAGCTGGGTGACGTTATCAATGACGATGGACAGAGCTGGGTGATGTTATCATTGACCATGGACAGAGCTGGAAGATGTTATCATTGACCATGGACGGAGCTGGGTGATGTTATCATTGACCATGGACAGAACTGGGTGACATTATCAGTGACCAGGGACGGAGCTGGGTGACGTTATCATTGTCCAGGGATAGAGCTGAATCATGTCATCATTGACCATGGACAGAGCTGGGTGATGTTATCATTGACCATGGACAGAGCTGGGTGATGTTATCCTTGACCATGGACAGAGCTGGATGATGTTATCATTGATTGTGGCCAGAGCTGGGTGATGTTATCCTTGACCAGGGACAGAGCTGGATGATGTTATCATTGACCATGGACGGAGCAGGGTGAAACTATCACTGACCAGGTACAGAGATGGGTGACATTATCATCGTCCAGGGACAGAGTTGGATGATGTTATCATTGACCATGGACAGAGCTGGGTGATGTTATCATTGAACATGGAGAGCGCTGGATGACTTTATCATTGACCATGGACAGAGCTGGATGATGTTATCATTGACCATGGACAGAGATGGGTGACGTTATCACTGACCAGGGACAGAGCTGGGTGACATTATCATTGACCCTGGAGAGGGCTGGATGATGTTATCATTGTTCATGGACAGAGCTGGATGACGTTATCATTGTCCATGGACAGAGATGGGAGACGTTATCAATGGCCAGGCACAGAGCTTCGTGACGTTATCATTGACCAGGGACAGAGCTGGATGATTTTATCATTGACCATGGACAGAGGTGGCTGACATTATCATTGACCATGGACAGAGCTGGGTCATGTTATCATTGACCATGGACAGAGCTGGGTGACGTTATTATTGTCCAGGGATAGAGCTGAATCATGTCATCATTGACCATGGACAGAGCTCGATGATGTTATCATTGATTGTGGGCAGAGCTGGGTTATATTATCCTTGACCAGGGACAGAGGTTGGTGACGTTATCATTGACCATGGACAGAGCTGGATGATGTTATCATTGACCATGGACAGAGCTGGGTGATTTTATCATTGACCATGGACAGTTCTGGGTGATGTTATCATTGACCAGGGACAGAGCTGGATGATGTTATCATTGACCAGGGACCGAGGTCGATGATGTTATCATTGACCATGGTCAAAACTGGGTTACATTAGCACTGACCAGGGACAGACCTGGGTGATGTTATCATTGACCAGGGACAGAGCTGGGTGACATTATCATTGACCATGGACAGAGCTGGATGATGTTATCATTGACCATGGACAGTGCTGGGTGATGTTATCATTGACCATGGACAGAGCTGGGTTATGTTATCATTGACCATGGACAGAGCTGGGTGAAGTTATCATTGACCAGGGACAGAGCTGGATGATGTTATCATTGACCATGGACAGAGCTGGGTGATGTTATCATTGACCATGGACAGAGCTGCGTGATGTTATCATTGACCATGGACAGAGCTGGGTGATGTTATCATTGACCATGGACAGAGCTGGGTGAAGTTATCATTGAACAGGGACAGTGCTGGGTGAAGTTATCATTGACCAGGGACAGAGCTGGGAGAAGTTATCATTGACCATGGGCAGAGCTGGGTGATGTTATCAGTGAACAGGGACAGAGCTGGGTGATGTTATCATTGACCATGGACAGAGCTGGGTGATGTTATCATTGTCCAGGGACAGAGCTGGGTGAAGTTATCATTGGCCAGGGACAGAGCTGTGTGAAGTTCTCATTGACCAGGGACAGAGCTGGGTGAAGTTATCATTGACCAGGGATAGAGCTGGGTGAAGTTATCATTGAGCATGGACAGAGCTGGGTGAAGTTATCATTGACCAGGGACAGAGCTGGGTGAAGTTATCATTGACCAGGGCCAGAGCTGGGTGAAGTTATCATTGACCAGGGACAGAGCTGGGTGATGTTATCATTGACCAGGGACAGAGCTGGCAGAAGTTATCATTGACCATGGACAGAGCTGGGTGATGTTATCATTGACCAGGGACAGAGCTGGGTGATTTTATCATTGACCATGGACAGTGCTGGGTGAAGTTATCATTGACCAGGGACATAGCTGGGTGATGTTATCATTGACCATGGACAGAGCTGGGTGATGTTATCATTGACTAGGGACAGAGCTCTATGATGTTATCTTTGACCATGGACAGAGCTGCGTGATATTATCATTGACCATGTACAGAGCTGGGTGATGTTATCATTGACCATGGACAGAGCTGGGTGACGTTAGCGTTGACCATGGACAGAGCTGTATGATATTACCATTGACCAGGGAGGGAGCTGGATGATGTTATCATTGATCATGGACAGAGCTGGGTGATGTTATCATTGACCATGGACAGAGCTGGGTGATGTTATCATTGACCAGGGACTGAGCTCGATGATGTTATCATTGACCAAGATCAGAACTGGGTTACATTAGCACTGACCAGGGACAGACCTGGGTGACGTTATCGTTGACCATGGACAGAGCTGGGAGAAGTTAACATTGACCATGGACAGAGCTAGGTGATGTTATCAATGACCATGGACAGAGCTGGGTGATGTTATCATTGACCTTGGACAGAGCTGGGTGATGCTTTCATTGACCATGGACAGAGCTGGGTGATGTTATCATTGACCAGGGACAGAGCTGGGTGATGTTATCATTGACCATGGACAGAGCTGGATGATGTTAGCATTGAACAGAGACAGAGCTGGATGATGTTATCATTGACCATGGACAGAGCTGGCTGACGTTATCACTGACCATGGACAGAGCTGGGTGATGTTATCATTGAACATGGAGAGAGTTGGATGACGTTATCATTGACCATGGACAGAGCTGGGTGATGTTATCATTGACCAGAGACAGAGCTGGGTGACGTTATCATTGACCATGGACAGAGCTGGGTGATGTTATCAATGACCAGGGACAGAGCTGGGTGATGTTATCATTGACCAGGGACAGAGCTGGATGATGTTATCATTGACCAGGGACCGAGGTCGATGATGTTATCATTGACCATGGTCAAAACTGGGTTACATTAGCACTGACCAGGGACAGACCTGGGTGATGTTATCATTGACCAGGGACAGAGCTGGGTGACATTATCATTGACCATGGACAGAGCTGGATGATGTTATCATTGACCATGGACAGTGCTGGGTGATGTTATCATTGACCATGGACAGAGCTGGGTTATGTTATCATTGACCATGGACAGAGCTGGGTGAAGTTATCATTGACCAGGGACAGAGCTGGATGATGTTATCATTGACCATGGACAGAGCTGGGTGATGTTATCATTGACCATGGACAGAGCTGCGTGATGTTATCATTGACCATGGACAGAGCTGGGTGATGTTATCATTGACCATGGACAGAGCTGGGTGAAGTTATCATTGAACAGGGACAGTGCTGGGTGAAGTTATCATTGACCAGGGACAGAGCTGGGAGAAGTTATCATTGACCATGGGCAGAGCTGGGTGATGTTATCAGTGAACAGGGACAGAGCTGGGTGATGTTATCATTGACCATGGACAGAGCTGGGTGATGTTATCATTGTCCAGGGACAGAGCTGGGTGAAGTTATCATTGGCCAGGGACAGAGCTGTGTGAAGTTCTCATTGACCAGGGACAGAGCTGGGTGAAGTTATCATTGACCAGGGATAGAGCTGGGTGAAGTTATCATTGACCATGGACAGAGCTGGGTGAAGTTATCATTGACCAGGGACAGAGCTGGGTGAAGTTATCATTGACCAGGGCCAGAGCTGGGTGAAGTTATCATTGACCAGGGACAGAGCTGGGTGATGTTATCATTGACCAGGGACAGAGCTGGCAGAAGTTATCATTGACCATGGACAGAGCTGGGCGATGTTATCATTGACCAGGGACAGAGCTGGGTGATTTTATCATTGACCATGGACAGTGCTGGGTGAAGTTATCATTGACCAGGGACATAGCTGGGTGATGTTATCATTGACCATGGACAGAGCTGGGTGATGTTATCATTGACTAGGGACAGAGCTCTATGATGTTATCTTTGACCATGGACAGAGCTGCGTGATATTATCATTGACCATGTACAGAGCTGGGTGATGTTATCATTGACCATGGACAGAGCTGGGTGACGTTAGCGTTGACCATGGACAGAGCTGTATGATATTACCATTGACCAGGGAGGGAGCTGGATGATGTTATCATTGATCATGGACAGAGCTGGGTGATGTTATCATTGACCATGGACAGAGCTGGGTGATGTTATCATTGACCAGGGACCGAGCTCGATGATGTTATCATTGACCAAGATCAGAACTGGGTTACATTAGCACTGACCAGGGACAGACCTGGGTGACGTTATCGTTGACCATGGACAGAGCTGGGAGAAGTTAACATTGACCATGGACAGAGCTAGGTGATGTTATCAATGACCATGGACAGAGCTGGGTGATGTTATCATTGACCTTGGACAGAGCTGGGTGATGCTTTCATTGACCATGGACAGAGCTGGGTGATGTTATCATTGACCAGGGACAGAGCTGGGTGATGTTATCATTGACCATGGACAGAGCTGGATGATGTTAGCATTGAACAGAGACAGAGCTGGATGATGTTATCATTGACCATGGACAGAGCTGGCTGACGTTATCACTGACCATGGACAGAGCTGGGTGATGTTATCATTGAACATGGAGAGAGTTGGATGACGTTATCATTGACCATGGACAGAGCTGGGTGATGTTATCATTGACCAGAGACAGAGCTGGGTGACGTTATCATTGACCATGGACAGAGCTGGGTGATGTTATCAATGACCAGGGACAGAGCTGGGTCTTGTTATCATTGTCCAGGGATAGAGCTGGATGATGTTATCATTGACCATGGACAGAGCTGGATGATGTTATCATTGACCATGGACAGAGCTGGAAGATGTTATTATTGACCATGGACAGAGATGGGTGATGTTATCATTGACCATGGACAGAGCTGGAAGATGTTATCATTGACCATGGACAGAGCTGCAAGATGTTGTCATTGACCATGGACAGAGATGGATGATGTTATCATTGACCATGGTCAGAACTGGGTGACATTAGCACTGACCAGGGACAGACCTGGGTGATGTTATCGTTGAACATGGACAGAGCTGGGAGAAGTTATCATTGACCATGGACAGAGCTTGATGATGTTATTATTGATCAGGGACAGAGCTGGGTGACATTATCCTTGACCATGGACAGAGCTGTGTGAAGTTATCATTGACCATGGACAGAGCTGTATGATATTATCATTGACCAGGGAGGGAGCTGGATGATGTTATCATTGATCATGGACAGAGCTGGATGACGTTATCATGGTCCATGGACAGAGCTGGATGATGTTATGATTGATCATGGACAGTGCTTGATGATTTTATCATTGGCCAGGGACAGAGCTGGGTGACGTTATCATTGACCAGGGACAGAGCTGTGCGACGTTATCATTGACCATGGACAGAGCTGGGTGACGTTATCATTGACCATGGATAGAGCTGGGTGATGTTATCATTGTATATGGACAGAGCTGAATGATGTTATCATTGACCATGGTCAGAGCTGTGTGACGTTATCATTGACCATGGACAGAGCTGTGTGATGTTATCATTGATCATGGACAGAGCTGGATGACGTTATCATTGTCCATGGACAGAGCTGGGTGATGTTGTCATTGACCATGGCCAGAGCTGGGTGATGTTATCATTGACCAGGGACAGAGCTGTGCGATGTTATCATTGACCATGGCCAGAGCTGAGTGATGTTATCATTGACCAGGGACAGAGCTGTGTGATGTTATCATTGACCATGGACAGAGCTGGGTGATGTTATCATTGACCATGGACAGAGCTGCATGATGTTATCATAGATTGTGGATAGACCTGGATGACGTTATCATTGACCAGGGACAGAGCTGGCTGATGTTATCATTGACTAGGGGCAGAGCCGTATGATGCTATCTTTGACCATGGACAGAGCTGGCTGATGTTATCATTGACCATGGACAGAGCTGGATGATGTTATTATTGACCAGGGACAGAGCTGGATGAAGTTATCATTAACCATGGACAGAGCTGGCTGATGTTATCATTGACCATGGACAGAGCTGGATGATTTTATCATTGACCATGGACAGAGCTGGATGATGTTATCATTGACCATGTACAGAGATGGGTGATGTTATCATTGACCATGGACAGAGCTGGATGATGTTATCATTGACCATGTTCAGAACTGGGTGACATTAGCACTGACCAGGGACAGACCTGGGTGACGTTATCATTGACCATGGACAGAGCTGGATGATGTTATCATTGAACATGGACAGAGCTGGATGATGTTATCATTGACCAGGGAGGGAGCTGGATGATGTTATCATTGACCATGGTCAGAACTGGGTGACATTAGCACTGACCAGGGACAGACCTGGGTGACGTTATCATTGACCATGGACAGAGCTGGATGATGTTATCATTGAACATGGACAGAGCTGGATGATGTTATCATTGACCAGGGAGGGAGCTGGATGATGTTATCATTGACCATGGACAGAGCTGGGTGATGTTATCATTGACCATGGACAGAACTGGGTGACGTTATCATTGACCATGTACAGAGCTGTATGATATCATCATTGACCAGGGAGGGAGCTGGATGATGTTATCATTGACCATGGACAGAGCTGGATGATGTTATCATTGATCATGGACAGAGCTTGGTGATGTTATCATTGACCATGGACAGAGCTGGGTGATGTTATCCTTGACCAGGGACAGAGCTTGGTGATGTTATCATTGATCATGGACAGAGCTGGGTGATGTTATCATTGACCAGGGACAGAGTTGGATGATGTTATCATTTTCCAGGGACAGAGTTGGATGATGTTATCAGTGACCATGGACTGAGCTGGGTGATGTTATCATTGACCATGGACAGAGCTGGGTGATGTTATCATTGGCCATGGACAGAGCTGCATGATGTTATCATTGACCATGTACAGAGCTGGGTGATGTTATCATTGACCAGGGAGAGAGCTGGGTGATGTTATCATTGACCAGGGACAGAGCTGGGTGATGTTATCATTGACTATGGACAGAGCTGGGTGAAATTATCACTGAGCAGGGACAGAGATGGGTGACATTATCATTGTCCAGGGACAGAGCTGGATGAAGTTATCATTGATCATGGACAGAGCTGGATGATGTTATCATTGTCCATGGACAGAGATGGGAGACGTTATCAATGATCTTGGACTGAGCTGGGTGATGTTATCATTGACCATGGACAGAGCTGGGTGATGTTATCATTGACCATGGACAGAGCTGGATGATGTTATCATTGACCATGGACAGAGCTGGGTGATGTTATCATTGACCAGGGAGAGAGCTGGGTGATGTTATCAATGATCTTGGACTGAGCTGGGTGATGTTATCATTGACCATGGACAGAGCTGGGTGATGTTATCATTGACCAGGGAGAGAGCTGGGTGATGTTATCATTGACCATGGACAGAGCTCGATGAAGTTATCATTGACCAGAGACAGAGCTGGGTGACGTTATCATTGACCAGAGACAGAGCTGGATGACGTTATCATTGTCCATGGACAGAGATGGGAGACTTTGTCAATGGGCAGGCACAGCGCTCGGTGACGTTATCATTGACCAGGGACAGAGCTGGATGATGTTATCATTGACCATGGACAGAGCTGGGTGACGTTATCATTGACCACGGACAGAGCTGGATGATGTTATCATTGACCATGAACAAAGTGGGGTGATGTTATCATTGACCATGGACAGAACTGGGTGACATTATCAGTGACCAGCGACGGAGCTGGGTGACGTTATCATTGTCCAGGGATAGAGCTGAATCATGTCATCATTGACCATGGACAGAGCTGGGTGATGTTATTATTCACCATGGACAGAGCTGGGTGATGTTATCATTGACCAGGGACAGTGCTGGATGATGTTATCATTGACCCAGGACAGAGTTCGATGATATTATCATTGACCATGGTCAGAACTGGGTGACGTTATCGTGGACCATGGACAGAGCTGGGAGAAGTTATCATTGACCATGAACAGAGCTGGATGATGTTATCATTGATCATGGACAGTGCTTGATGATTTTATCATTGACCATCGACAGAGCTGGGTGATGTTATCATTGACCATGGCCAGAGCTGGGTGATGTTATCATTGACCAGGGACAGAGCTGTGTGACGTTATCATTGACCATGGACAGAGCTGGGTGATGTTATCATTGACCAGGGACAGAGCAGGATGATGTTATCATTGACCATGTACAGAGCTGGGTGATGTTATCATTCACCAGGGACAGAGCTGGGTGATGTTATCATTGACCATGGACAGAGCTGGATGATGTTATCATTGACCATGTACAGAGCTGGGTGATGTTATCATTCACCAGGGACAGAGCTGGGTGATGTTATCATTGACCATGGACAGAGCTGGATGATGTTAGCATTGACCATGGAGAGAACTGGGTGATGTTATCATTCACCAGGGACAGAGCTGGGTGACGTTATCATTGACCAGGGACAGAGCTGTGTGACGTTATCATTAACCATGGACAGAGCTGGGTGATGTTATCATTGACCATGGGCAGAGCTGGGTGACGTTATCATTGACCAGGGACAGAGCTGTGTGATGTTATCATTGACCATGGACAGAGCTGGGTGATATTATCATTGACCATGGACAGAGCTGGATGATGTTATCATTGACCATGTACAGAGCTGTATGATATTATCATTGACCAGGGAGGGAGCTGGATGATGTTATCATTGATCATGGACAGAGCTGGATCACGTTATCATTGTCCATGGACAGAGCTGGATGATGTTATCATTGATCATGGACACAGCTTGATGATGTTATCATTGACCATGCACAGAGGTGGCTGACGTTATCATTGACCATGGACAGAGCTGGGTGATGTTATCATTGACCATGGACAGAGCTGGGTGACATTATCAGTGACCAGGGACGGAGCTGGGTGACGTTATCATTGTCCAGGGATAGAGCTGAATCATGTCATCATTGACCATGGACAGAGCTGGGTGATGTTATCCTTGAACAGGGCCAGAGCTTGGTGACGTTATCATTGACCATGGACAGAGCTGGATGATGTTATCATTGACCATGGACAGAGCTGTGTGATGTTATCATTGACCATGGACAGAGCTGGGTGATGTTATCATTGACCAGGGACAGAGCTGAATGATGTTATCATTGACCAGGGACCGAGCTCGATGATGTTATCATTGACCATGGTCAGAACTGGGTTACATTAGCACTGACAAGGGACAGACCTGGGTGACGTTATCGTTGACCATGGACAGAGCTGGGAGAAGTTATCATTGACCAGGGACAGAGCTGGGTGATGCTATCATTGACCAGGGACAGAGCTGGGTGATGTTATCATTGACCAGGGACAGGGCTGGGTGATGTTATCATTGACCATGGACAGAGCTGGGTGATGTTATCATTGACCATGGACAGAGCTGGTGATGTTATCATTGACCAGGGACAGAGCTGGATGATGTTATCATTGACCAGGAACGGAGCTGGGTGACGTTATCATTGACCAGGGACAGAGCTGTGTGACGTTATCATTGACCATGGACAGAGCTGGGTGATGTTATCATTGACCATGGACAGAGCTGGGTGATGTTTTCATTGAGCAGGGACAGAGCTGGGTGATGTTATCATTGACCATGGACAGAGCTGGGTGATGTTATCATTGACCATGGACAGAGCTGGGTGATGTTATCATTGACCATGGACAGAGCTGGATGATGTTATCATTGACCATGTACAGAGCTGTATGATATTATCATTGACCAGGGAGGGAGCTGGATGATGTTATCATTGATCATGGACAGAGCTTGATGATTTTATGATTGACCATGGACAGAGCTGGGTGATGTTATCATTGACCATGGACAGAGCTGGGTGATGTTATCATTGACCATGGACAGAGCTGGGTGATGTTATCATTGACCTTGGACAGAGATGGGTGATGCTTTCATTGACCATGGACAGAGCTGGGTGATGTTATCATTGACCAGGGACAGAGCTGGGTGATGTTATCATTGACCATGGACAGAGCTGGATGATGTTCGCATTGAACAGAGACAGAGCTGGATGATGTTATCATTGACCATGGACAGAGCTGGCTGACGTTATCACTGACCATGGACAGAGCTGGGTGATGTTATCATTGAGCATGGAGAGAGTTGGATGATGTTATCATTGACCATGGACAGAGCTGGGTGATGTTATCATTGACCAGAGACAGAGCTGGGTGACGTTATCATTGTCCATGGACAGAGATGGGAGACGTTGTCAATGGCCAGGCACAGCGCTCGGTGACGTTATCATTGACCAGGGACAGAGCTGGATGATGTTATCATTGACCATGGACAGAGCTGGATGATGTTATCATTGAACAGGGACAGAGCTGGGTGACGTTATCATTGACCAGGAACAGAGCTGGGTGATGTTATCAATGACCAGGGACAGAGCTGGGTGTTGTTATCATTGTCCAGGGATAGAGCTGGATGATGTTATCATTGACCCGGGACAGAGTTCGATGATATTATCATAGACCATGGTCAGAACTGGGTGACGTTATCGTTGACCATGGACAGAGCTGGGAGAAGTTATCATTGACCATGGACAGAGCTGTATAATATTATCATTGTCCATGGACAGAGCTGGATGATGTTATCATTGATCATGGACAGTGCTTGATGATTTTATCATTGACCATGGACAGAGCTGGGTGATGTTATCATTGATTGTGGGCAGAGCTGGGTTATATTATCCTTGACCAGGGGCAGAGCTCGATGATGTTATCATTGACCATGGACAGAGCTGGGTGATGTTATCATTGACCATGGACAGAGCTGGGTTATGTTATCATTGACCATGGACAGAGCTGGGTGATGTTATCATTGACCATGGACAGAGATGGGTGATGTTATCATTGACCATGGACAGAGCTGGGTTATATTATCCTTGACCAGGGACAGAGCTGGGTGATGTTATCATTGACCAGGGACAGAGCTGGGAGAAGTTATCATTGACCATGGACAGAGCTGGGTGATGTTATCATTGACCAGGGACAGAGCTGGGTGATGTTATCATTGACCATGGACAGAGCTGGGTGATGTTATCATTGTCCAGGGACAGAGCTGGGTGAAGTTATCATTGACCAGGGACAGAGCTGGGTGAAGTTATCATTGACCAGGGGCAGAGCTGGGTGAAGTTATCATTGACCAGGGACAGAGCTGGGTGAAGTTATCATTGACCATGGACAGAGCTGGGTGAAGTTATCATTGACCAGGGACAGAGCTGGGTGAAGTTATCGTTGACCAGGGACAGAGCTGGGTGAAGTTATCATTGACCAGGGACAGAGCTGGGTGATGTTATCATTGACCAGGGACAGAGCTGGGAGAAGTTATCATTGACCATGGACAGAGCTGGGTGATGTTATGATTGACCAGGGACAGAGCTGGGTGATGTTATCATTGACCATGGACAGAGCTGGGTGAAGTTATCATTGACCAGGGACAGAGCTGGGTGAAGTTATCATTGACCAGGGACAGAGCTGGGAGAAGTTATCATTGACCATGGACAGAGCTGGGTGATGTTATCACTGACCAGGGACAGAGCTGGGTGACGTTATCATTGACCATGGACAGAGCTGGGAGAAGTTATCATTGACCATGGACAGAGCTGGGTGATGTTATCATTGACCAGGGACAGAGCTGGGTGATGTTATCATTGACCATGGACAGAGCTGGGTGATGTTATCATTGACTAGGGACAGAGCTCTATGATGCTATCTTTGAACATGGACAGAGCTGGCTGATATTATCATTGACCATGGACAGAGCTGGGTGATGTTATCATTGACCAGGGACAGAGCTGGGTGATGTTATCATTGACCATGGACAGAGCTGGATGATGTTAGCATTGAACAGAGACAGAGCTGGATGATGTTATCATTGACCATGGACAGAGCTGGGTGAAATTATCACTGACCAGGGACAGAGATCGGTGACATTATCATTGAACATGGAGAGAGTTGGATGACGTTATCATTGACCATGGACAGAGCTGGATGATGTTATCATTGATCATGGATAGAGCTGGATGACTTTATCATTGTCTATGGAAATAGATGGGAGACGTTGTCAATGGCCAGGCACAGCGCTCGGTGACGTTATCATTGACCAGGGACAGAGCTGGATGACGTTATCATTGAACAGTGACAGAGCTGGGTGACGTTATCAATGACCATGGACAGAGCTGGCTGATGTTATCATTGACCATGGACAGAGCTGGGTGATGTTATCATTGACCAGGGACAGAGCTGGGTGACGTTATCAATGACCATGGACAGAGCTGGGTGATGTTATCATTGACCATGGACAGAGCTGGGTGATGTTATCATTGACCATGGACAGAGCTGGCTGACGTTATCATTGACCATGGACAGAGCTGGGTGACATTATCAGTGACCAGGGCCAGAGCTGTGTGATGTTATCATTGTCCAGGGACAGAGCTGGATTATGTTATCCTTGACCATGGACAGAGCTGGATGATGTTATCAGTGTCCATGGACAGAGCTGGATTATGTTATCCTTGACCAGGGACAGAGCTTGGTGACGTTATCATTGACCATGGACAGATCTGGATGATGTTATCATTGACCAATAACAGAGCTGGGTGATGTTATCATTGACCATGGACAGAGCTGGGTGATGTTATCATTGACCAGGGACAGTGCTGGATGATGTTATCATTGACCCGGGACAGAGTTCGGTGATATTATCATTGACCATGGTCAGAACTGGGTGACGTTATCGTTGACCATGGACAGAGCTGGGAGAAGTTATCATTGACCATGGACAGAGCTGTATGATATTATCATTGACCAGGGAGGGAGCTGGATGATGTTATCATTGATCATGGACAGAGCTGGATGATGTTATCATTGTCCATGGACAGAGCTGGATGATGTTATCATTGATCATGGACAGTGCTTGATAATTTTATCATTGACCATGGACAGAGCTGGGTGATGTTCTCATTGACCATGGCCAGAGCTGGGTGATGTTATCATTGACCAGGGACAGAGCTGTGTGACGTTATCATTGACCAGGGACAGAGCTGTGTGACGTTATCATTAACCATGGACAGAGCTGGGTGATGTTATCATTGACCATGGGCAGAGCTGGGTGACGTTATCATTGACCAGGGACAGAGCTGTGTGATGTTATCATTGACCATGGACAGAGCTGGGTGATATTATCATTGACCATGGACAGAGCTGGATGATGTTATCATTGACCATGTACAGAGCTGTATGATATTATCATTGACCAGGGAGGGAGCTGGATGATGTTATCATTGATCATGGACAGAGCTGGATCACGTTATCATTGTCCATGGACAGAGCTGGATGATGTTATCATTGATCATGGACACAGCTTGATGATGTTATCATTGACCATGGTCAGAACTGGGTTACATTAGCACTGACAAGGGACAGACCTGGGTGACGTTATCGTTGACCATGGACAGAGCTGGGAGAAGTTATCATTGACCAGGGACAGAGCTGGGTGATGCTATCATTGACCAGGGACAGAGCTGGGTGATGTTATCATTGACCAGGGACAGGGCTGGGTGATGTTATCATTGACCATGGACAGAGCTGGGTGATGTTATCATTGACCATGGACAGAGCTGGTGATGTTATCATTGACCAGGGACAGAGCTGGATGATGTTATCATTGACCAGGAACGGAGCTGGGTGACATTATCATTGACCAGGGACAGAGCTGTGTGACGTTATCATTGACCATGGACAGAGCTGGGTGATGTTATCATTGACCATGGACAGAGCTGGGTGATGTTATCATTGACCAGGGACAGAGCTGGGTGATGTTATCATTGACCATGGACAGAGCTGGGTGATGTTATCATTGACCATGGACAGAGCTGGGTGATGTTATCATTGACCATGGACAGAGCTGGATGATGTTATCATTGACCATGTACAGAGCTGTATGATATTATCATTGACCAGGGAGGGAGCTGGATGATGTTATCATTGATCATGGACAGAGCTTGATGATTTTATGATTGACCATGGACAGAGCTGGGTGATGTTATCATTGACCATGGACAGAGCTGGGTGATGTTATCATTGACCATGGACAGAGCTGGGTGATGTTATCATTGACCATGAACAGAGCTGGGTGATGTTATCATTGACCATGGACAGAGCTAGGTGATGTTATCATTGACCATGGACATAGCTGGATGATGTTATCATTGACCATGTACAGCGCTGGGTGATGTTATCATTGACCAGGGAGAGAGCTGGGTGATGTTATCATTGACCATGGACAGAGCTGGATGATGTTATCATTGACCAGACACAGAGCTGTGTGATGTTATCAATGTCCATGGACAGAGCTGGGTGATGTTATCATTGACCATGGACAGAGCTGGATGATGTTATCATTGACCATGGAAAGAGCTGGCTGACGTTATCATTGACCAGGGACAGAGCTGAGTGATGTTATCATTGACGAGGGAGAGAGCTGGGTGATGTTATCATTGATCATGGACAGAGCTGGATGATGTTAGCATTGAACAGAGACAGAGCTGGATGATGTTATCATTGACCATGGACAGAGCTGGGTGAAATTATCACCGACCAGGGACAGAGATGGGTGACGTTATCACTGACCAGGGACAGAGCTGGATGATGTTATCATTGACCATGGACAGAGCTGGATGATGTTATCATTGACCATGGACAGAGCTGGATGATGTTATCATTGATCATGGACAGAGCTGGATGACGTTATCATTGTCCATGGACAGAGATGGGAGACGTTGTCAATGGCCAGGCACAGAGCTCGGTGACGTTATCATTGACCAGCGACAGAGCTGGATGACATTATCATTGAACAGGGACAGGGCTGGCTGACTTTATCAATGACCATGGACAGAGCTGGCTGATGTTATCATTGACTAGGGGCAGAGCTCTATGATGCTATCTTTGACCATGGACAGAGCTGGCTGATGTTATCATTGACCATGGACAGAGCTGGGTGATGTTATCATTGACCAGGGACAGAGCTGGGTGACGTTATCAATGACCATGGACAGAGCTGGGTGATGTTATCAATGACCATGGACAGAGCTGGGAGATGTTATCATTGACCAGGAACGGAGCTGGTTGATGTTATCATTGACCATGGACAGAGCTGGATGGTGTTATCATTGACCATGTACAGAGCTGGATGATGTTATCACTGAACATGGAGAAAGCTGGGTAATTTTATCATTGACCATGGACAGAGCTGGGTGAAATTATCACTGACCAGGGACAGAGATGGGTAAGATTATCATCGTCGAGGGACAGAGCTGGATGAAGTTATCATTGACCATGGATAGAGCTGGGTGATGTTAACATTGACCATGGACAGAGCTGGGTGAAATTATCACTGACCAGGGATAGAGATGGGTGACATTATCATCGTCCAGGGACAGAGCTGGATGAAGTTATCATTGACCATGGACAGAGCTGGGTGATGTTATCATTGAACATGGAGAGAGTTGGATGACGTTATCATTCTCCATGGACAGAGCTCGATGATGTTATCATTGACCATGGACAGAGCTGGATGATGTTATCATTGATCATGGACAGAGCTGGATGATGTTATCATTGTCCATGGACAGAGATGGGAGACGTTGTCAATGGCCAGGCACAGAGCTCGGTGACGTTATCATTGACCAGCGACAGAGCTGGATGACATTATCATTGAAGAGGGACAGAGCTGGGTGACGTTATCAATGACCATGGACAGAGCTGACTGATGTTATCATTGACCATGGACAGAGCTGGGTGATGTTATCATTGACCAGGGACAGAGCTGGGTGATGTTATCATTGACCAGGGACAGAGCTTGGTGACCTTATCATTGACCAGGGAGAGAGCTGGGTGACGTTATCATTGACCAGGGACAGAACTGGGTGACGTTATCATTGACCAGGGACAGAGCTGGGTGAAGCTATCATTGACCATGGACAGAGCTGGGTGATGTTATCATTGACCAGGGACGGAGCTGGTTGATGTTATCATTGACCATGGACAGAGCTGGATGGTGTTATCATTGACCATGTACAGAGTTGGATGATGTTATCATTGAACATGGACAAAGCTGGGTAATTTTATCATTGACCATGGACAGAGCTGGGTGAAATTATCACTGACCAGGGATAGAGATGGGTGACATTATCATCGTCCAGGGACAGAGCTGGATGAAGTTATCATTGACCATGGACAGAGCTGGGTGATGTTAACATTGACCATGGACAGAGCTGGGTGAAATTATCAGTGACCAGGGACAGAGTTGGATGACGTTATCATTGTCCATGGACAGAGCTGGATGATGTTATCATTGACCATGGACAGAGATGGGTGACGTTATCACTGACCAGGGACAGAGCTGGATGATGTTATCATTGACCATGGACAGAGCTGGATGATGTTATCATTGACCATGGACAGAGCTGGATGATGTTATCATTGATCATGGACAGAGCTGGATGACGTTATCATTGTCCATGGATAGAGATGGGAGACGTTGTCAATGGCCAGGCACAGAGCTCGGTGACGTTATCATTGACCAGCGACAGAGCTGGATGACATTATCATTGAACAGGGACAGAGCTGGGTGACATTATCAATGACCATGGACAGAGCTGGCTGATGTTATCATTGACTAAGGGCAGAGCTCTATGATGCCATCTTTGACCATGGACAGAGCTGCCTGATGTTATCATTGACCATGGACAGAGCTGGGTGATGTTATCATTGACCAGGGACAGAGCAGGGTGACTTTATCAATGACCATGGACAGAGCAAGGTGATGTTATCATTGACCATGGACAGAGCTGGAGGATGTTATCATTGACCAGGGACAGAGCTTGGTGACCTTATCATTGACCAGGGAGAGAGATGGGTGACGTTATCATTGACCATGGACAGAGCTGGGTGATGTTATCATTGAACATGGAGAGAGTTGGATGACGTTATCATTCTCCATGGACAGAGCTGGATGGTGTTATCATTGACCATGGACAGAGATGGGTGACGTTATCACTGACCAGGGACAGAGCTGGATGATGTTATCATTGACCATGGACAGAGCTGGATGATGTTATCATTGACCATCGACAGAGCTGGATGATGTTATCATTGATCATGGACAGAGCTGGATGACGTTATTATTGTCCATGGACAGAGATGGGAGATGTTGTCAATGGCCAGGCACAGAGCTCGGTGACGTTATCATTGACCAGCGACAGAGCTGGATGACATTATCATTGAAGAGGGACAGAGCTGGGTGACGTTATCATTGACCATAGACAGAGCTGGGTGATGTTATCATTGAACATGGAGAGAGTTGGATGACGTTATCATTGTCCATGGACAGAGCTGGATGATGTTATCATTGACCATGGACAGAGATGGGTGACGTTATCACTGACCAGGGACAGAGCTGGATGATGTTATCATTGACCATGGACAGAGCTGGATGATGTTATCATTGACCATGGACAGAGCTGGATGATGTTATCATTGATCATGGACAGAGTTGGATGACGTTATCATTGTCCATGGACAGAGATGGGAGACGTTGTCAATGGCCAGGCACAGAGCTCGGTGACGTTATCATTGACCAGCGACAGAGCTGGATGACATTATCATTGAACAGGGACAGGGCTGGCTGACTTTATCAATGACCATGGACAGAGCTGGCTGATGTTATCATTGACTAGGGGCAGAGCTCTATGATGCTATCTTTGACCATGGACAGAGCTGGCTGATGTTATCATTGACCATGGACAGAGCTGGGTGATGTTATCATTGACCAGGGACAGAGCTGGGTGACGTTATCAATGACCATGGACAGAGCTGGGTGATGTTATCAATGACCATGGACAGAGCTGGGAGATGTTATCATTGACCAGGAACGGAGCTGGATGGTGTTATCATTGACCATGTACAGAGCTGGATGATGTTATCATTGAACATGGACAAAGCTGGGTAATTTTATCATTGACCATGGACAGAGCTGGGTGAAATTATCACTGACCAGGGACAGAGATGGGTAAGATTATCATCGTCGAGGGACAGAGCTGGATGAAGTTATCATTGACCATGGACAGAGCTGGGTGATGTTAACATTGACCATGGACAGAGCTGGGTGAAATTATCACTGACCAGGGATAGAGACGGGTGACATTATCATCGTCCAGGGACAGAACTGGATGAAGTTATCATTGACCATGGACAGAGCTGGGTGATGTTATCATTGAACATGGAGAGAGTTGGATGACATTATCATTCTCCATGGACAGAGCTGGATGATGTTATCATTGACCATGGACAGAGATGGGTGACGTTATCACTGACCAGGGTCAGAGCTGGATGATGTTATCATTGACCATGGACAGAGCTCGATGATGTTATCATTGACCATGGACAGAGCTGGATGATGTTATCATTGATCATGGACAGAGCTGGATGATGTTATCATTGTCAATGGACAGAGTTGGGAGACGTTGTCAATGGCCAGGCACAGAGCTTGGTGACGTTATCATTGACCAGCGACAGAGCTGGATGACATTATCATTGAAGAGGGACAGAGCTGGGTGACGTTATCAATGACCATGGACAGAGCTGACTGATGTTATCATTGACCATGGACAGAGCTGGGTGATGTTATCATTGACCAGGGACAGAGCTGGGTGATGTTATCATTGACCAGGGACAGAGCTTGGTGACCTTATCATTGACCAGGGAGAGAGCTGGGTGACGTTATCATTGACCAGGGACAGAACTGGGTGACGTTATCATTGACCAGGGACAGAGCTGGGTGAAGCTATCATTGACCATGGACAGAGCTGGGTGATGTTATCATTGACCAGGGACGGAGCTGGTTGATGTTATCATTGACCATGGACAGAGCTGGATGGTGTTATCATTGACCATGTACAGAGTTGGATGATGTTATCATTGAACATGGACAAAGCTGGGTAATTTTATCATTGACCATGGACAGAGCTGGGTGAAATTATCACTGACCAGGGATAGAGATGGGTGACATTATCATCGTCCAGGGACAGAGCTGGATGAAGTTATCATTGACCATGGACAGAGCTGGGTGATGTTAACATTGACCATGGACAGAGCTGGGTGAAATTATCAGTGACCAGGGACAGAGATGGGTGACATTATCATCGTCCAGGGACAGAGCTGGATGAAGTTATCATTGACCATGGACAGAGCTGGGTGATGTTATCATTGAACATGGAGAGAGTTGGATGACGTTATCATTGTCCATGGACAGAGCTGGATGATGTTATCATTGACCATGGACAGAGATGGGTGACGTTGTCAATGGCCAGGCACAGAGCTCGGTGACGTTATCATTGACCAGCGACAGAGCTGGATGACATTATCATTGAACAGGGACAGAGCTGGGTGACATTATCAATGACCATGGACAGAGCTGGCTCATGTTATCATTGACTAAGGGCAGAGCTCTATGATGCCATCTTTGACCATGGACAGAGCTGCCTGATGTTATCATTGACCATGGACAGAGCTGGGTGATGTTATCATTGACCAGGGACAGAGCTGGGTGACTTTATCAATGACCATGGACAGAGCTAGGTGATGTTATCATTGACCATGGACAGAGCTGGAGGATGTTATCATTGACCAGGGACAGAGCTTGGTGACCTTATCATTGACCAGGGAGAGAGATGGGTGACGTTATCATTGACCATGGACAGAACTGGGTGACGTTATCATTGACCAGGGACAGAGCTGGGTGAAGTTATCATTGACCATGGACAGAGCTGGGTGATGTTATCATTGACCAGGGACGGAGCTGGTTGATATTATCATTGACCATGGACAGAGCTGGATGGTGTTATCATTGACCATGTACAGAGCTGGATGATGTTATCATTGAACATGGACAAAGCTGGGTAATTTTATCATTGACCATGGACAGAGCTGGGTGAAATTATCACTGACCAGGGACAGAGATGGGTAACATTATCATCGTCCAGGGACAGAGCTGGATGAAGTTATCATTGACCATGGACAGAGCTGGGTGATGTTAACATTGACCATGGACAGAGCCAGATGATGTTATCATTGAACATGGAGAGAGCTGGATGACATTATCATTGTCCATGGACAGAGCCGGATGAAGTTATCATTGACCATGGACAGAGATGGGTGATGTTATCACTGACCAGGGTCAGAGCTGAATGATGTTATCATTGACCATGGACAGAGCTGGGTGATGTTATCATTGACCAGGGAGAGAGCTGGGTGATGTTATCATTGACCATGGACAGAGCTGGATGATGTTATCATTGACCATGGAAAGAGCTGGCTGACCTTATCATTGACCATGGACACAGCTGGGTGATATTATCATTGACCATGTACAGAGCTGGGTGATGTTATCATTGACCATGGACTGAGCTGGATGGTGTTATCATTGACCATGTACAGAGCTGGATGATGTTATCATTGAACATGGACAAAACAGGGTAATTTTATCATTGACCATGGACAAAGCTAGGTGATGTTATCATTGACCATGGACAGAGCTGGGTGATGTCATCATTGACCAGGGAGAGAGCTGGGTGATGTTATCATTGACCATCGACAGAGCTGGATGATGTTAGCATTGAACAGAGACAGAGCTGGATGATGTTATCATTGACCATGGACAGAGCTGGGTGAAATTATCACTGACCAGGGACAGAGATGGGTGACATTATCATCGTCCAGGGACAGAGCTGGATGAAGTTATCATTGACCATGGACAGAGCTGGGTGATGTTATCATTGAACATGAAGAGAGTTGGATGACGTTATCATTGTCCATGGACAGAGATGGATGATGTTATCATTGTCCATGGACAGAGATGGATGATGTTATCATTGACCATGGACAGAGATGGGTGATGTTATCACTGACCAGGGACAGAGCTGGATGATGTTATCATTGACCATGGACAGAGCTGGATGATGTTTTCATTGACCATGGACAGAGCTGGATGATGTTATCATTGATCATGGACAGAGCTGGATGACATTATCATTGTCCATGGACAGAGATGGGAGACGTTGCCAATGGCCAGGCACAGAGCTCGGTGACGTTATCATTGACCAGCAACAGAGCTGGACGACATTATCATTGAACAGGGACAGAGCTGGCTGATGTTATCATTGACTAGGGGCAGAGCTCTATGATGCTATATTTGACCATGGACAGAGCTGGCTGATGTTATCATTGACCATGGACAGAGCAGGGTGATGTTATCATTGACCATGGACAGAGCTGGGTGATGTTATCATTGACCAGGGACAGAGCTGGGTGACGTTATCAATGACCATGGACAGAGCTGGGTGATGTTATCATTGATCTTGGACAGAGCTGGATGATGTTTTCATTGACCAGGGACAGAGCTTGGTGACCTTATCATTGACCAGGGTGAGAGCTGGGTGACGTTATCATTGACCAGGGACAGAACTGGGTGACGTTATCATTGACCAGGGACAGAGCTGGGTGAAGTTATCATTGACCATGGACAGAGCTGGGTGATGTTATCATTGACCAGGGACGGAGCTGGTTGATGTTATCATTGACCATGGACAGAGCTGGATGGTGTTATCATTGACCATGTACAGAGCTGGATAATGTTATCATTGAACATGGACAAAGCTGGGTAATTTTATCATTGACCATGGACAGAGCTGGGTGAAATTATCACTGACCAGGGACAGAGATGGGTAACATTATCATCGTCCAGGGACAGAGCTGGATGAAGTTATCATTGACCATGGACAGAGCTGGGTGATGTTAACGTTGACCATGGACAGAGCCGTGTGATGTTATCATTGAACATGGAGAGAGCTGGATGACGTTATCATTGTCCATGGACAGAGCTGGATGAAGTTATCATTGACCATGGACAGGGATGGGTGATGTTATCACTGACCAGGGTCAGAGCTGGGTGATGTTATCATTGACCATGGACAGAGCTGGATGATGTTATCATTGACCAGACACAGAGCTGTGTGATGTTATCAATGACCATGGACAGAGCTGGGTGATGTTATCGTTGACCATAGACAGAGCTGGATGATGTTATCATTGACCATGGAAAGAGCTGGCTGACCTTATCATTGACCGTGGACACAGCTGGGTGATATTATCATGGACCATGTACAGAGCTAGGTGATGTTATCATTGACCATGGACAGAGCTGGATGGTGTTATCATTGACCATGTACAGAGCTGGATGATGTTATCATTGAACATGGACAAAGCTGGGTAATTTTATCATTGACCATGGACAGAGCTGGATGAAATTATCACTGACCAGGGACAGAGATGGGTGACATTATCATTGTCCAGGGACAGAGCTGGATGAAGTTATCATTGACCATGAACAGAGCTGGGTGATGTTAAGATTGACCATGGACAGAGCCGGGTGATGTTATCATTGAACATGGAGAGAGCTGGATGATGTTATCATTGTCCATGGACAGAGCTGGATGATGTTATCATTGACCATGGACAGACCTGGATGATGTTATCATTGACTACGGGCAGAGCTGGGTGATAAGAACATAAGAACATAAGAAATAGGAGCAGCAGTAGGCCAATCGGCCCCTCGAGCCTGCTCCGCCATTCAATAAGATCATGGCTGATCTGATCCTAACCTCAAATCTACTATCACTCTCCATCCCACCCGAACCAATGTGATCTCCCGGGAGAGGCGAAAAAGCAGATAAAAAAAACCAATGGCCAATTTGGGAGAAAAAATCTGGGAAATTCCTCTCCGACCCATCTAGGCGATCGAAACTCGTCCAGGAGATCACTCTGTCCCTAAATTTTCTACAGTACTTACCTTCTGTAAAGGCGATCTCCACCCCAGCCAGGAACAGGAATAAAACCATCTCCTGAAATCTAACAGAATTAGAACACAAGAAGTAGGAGCAGAACCAGGCTACACGGCCCCTGGGCCCCCTCCACTACCCACAGGGCCATGACCATTCCGAACCTAGGCTCATGTCCAAATTCCTGCCCGCTCCCCGTAACCCTTAATTCCCTTTACTTCTAGGAAACTATCTATTTCTGTTTTAAATTTATTTAATGATGTAGCTTCCACAGCTTTCTGGGGCAGCAAATTCCACAAACCTACCACCCTCTGAGTGAAGAAGTTTCTCCTCATCTCAGTTTTGAAGGAGCAGCCCCTTATTCTAAGATTATGCCCCCTAGTTCTAGTTTCACCCATCATTGGGAACATCCTCACCGCATCCACCCGATCAAGCCCTTTCACAATCTTATATGTTTCAATAAGATCGCCTCTCATTCTTCTGAACTCCAATGAATAGAGTCCCAATCTACTCAACCTCTCATCATATGTACACCCCCTCATCCCCG
The DNA here is from genome assembly GCF_052327205.1 of Somniosus microcephalus. Lineage (NCBI taxonomy): Eukaryota > Metazoa > Chordata > Chondrichthyes > Squaliformes > Somniosidae > Somniosus > Somniosus microcephalus. The sequence goes on along the minus strand of NC_140999.1, from coordinate 39,345,267 downwards.
GAATTAACCGAGTGAACCTTCTTTGTACTGACTCGAGTGCAAGTATGTCTTTTCTTAAGTATGGACACCAAAACTGTATGCAGTATTCCAGGTGCGGTCTCACCAATACCTTGTACAACTGCAGCAATACCTCCCTGTTTTTATATTCTATCCCCCTAGCAATAAAAGCCAACATTCCATTGTCCTTCTTGATCACTTGCTGCACCTGCATACTAACTTTTTGAGTTTCGTGCAGCAGGACCCCCAGATCCCTTTGTACTACAGTACTTTCCAGTTTCTTGCCATTAAGATAATAACTTGCTCTATGATTTTTCCTGCCAAAGTGCATAACCTCACACTTTCCAGTATTGTATTCCATCTGCCAAATCTCTGCCCACTTACTTAGCCTGTCTATGTCCCTTTGCAGGTTTTTTATGTCCTCCTCACTCACTACTTTCCCTCCCATCTTTGTATCATCTGCAAACTTTGATATGTTACACTCGGTACCCCCCTCCAAATCGTTAATATAGATTGTAAAGAGTTGGGGACCAGCACTGACCCCTGCGGAACACCACTAGTTACTGATTGCTAGTCTGAGAATGAACCATTTATCCCAACTCTCTGCTTTCTGTTAGAGAGCCAATCCTCCACCCACACCAGAATATTACCCCCAATCCCGTGAATTTTTATCTTGAGCAATAATCTTTTGTGTGGCACCTTGTCAAATGCCTTTTGGAAGTCTAAATACACTACATCCATTGGTTCCCCTTTATCCACCCTGTATGTTACTTCCTCAAAGAACTCAAGCAAATTTGTCAAACATGACTTCCCCTTCATGAAACCATGCTGAGTTTGTCCTATTAAATTATGTTTATCCAAATGTCCCGTTACTGTCTCCTTAATAACGTACTCTAAAATTTTACCAACCACAGATGTTAGGCTAACAGGTCTATAGTTTCCAGCCTTCTGCCTACTACCCTTTTTAAATAAGGGTGTTACATTAGCAGTTTTCCAATCTGCCGGGACCTTTGCTGAGTCCAGGGAGTTTTGGAAAATTATTACCAGTGCATCCACAATCACTACCGCCACTTCCCTCAAGACCTTATGATGTAAGCCATCAGGTCCAGGGGATTTATCTGCCTTGAGTCCCATTATTTTACCAAGTACAGGTACCACTTCCTTAGTGATTTTAATCATATTTAGCTCCTCCCCCGCTAGAGTCCCCTGTTTGTCCAGTGTTGGGATATTCTTAGTATCCTCTACCGTAAAGACTGATACAAAATATTTGTTCAGCGTTTTTGCCATCTCCATGTTTCCCACCATTAATTTCCCGGTCTCATCCTCTAAGGGACCAACATTTACTTCAGCCACCCTTTTTCTTTTTATATAACTATAGAAACTTTTGTATCTGTTTTTATATTTTTTGCTAATTTATTTTCATAAGCTATCTTCCCTTTCTTAATCAATCTTTTAGTTATTTTTTGCTGTCTTTTAAAGACTTCCCAATCTTCTATCCTCCCACTAGATTTGGCTACCTTATATGCCCTTGTTTTTAGTCGGATACCATCCTTAATTACTTTACTTAGCCACGGATGGCTATCTTTTCTTTCACACCGTTTTTGCCTCAGTGGAATATATATTTTTTGGAAGTTGTAAAATAACTCCTTAAATGTACACCACTGATCATGTACCATCTTACCCTTTAATCTATTATCCCAGTCCACTCTAATCAATTCCGCTCTCATACCTTCATGAACATGAGCTGGATGATGTTACCATTGACCATGGACAGAGCTGGGTGACGTTATCAATGACCATGGACAGAGCTGGGTGATGTTATCATTGACCATGGACAGAGCTGGGTGATGTTATCATTGACCAGGGACAGAGCTGGATGATGTTACCATTGACCAGGGACAGAGCTGGGTGATGTTATCATTGACCATGGTCAGAACTGGGTGACATTAGCACTGACCAGGGACAGACCTGGGTGACGTTATCGTTGAGCATGGACAGAGCTGGGAGAAGTTATCATTGACCATGGACAGAGCTGGGTGATGTTATCATTGACCAGGGACAGAGCTGGGTGATGTTATCATTGACCATGTAAGAAATCACACAACACCAGGTTATAGTCCAACAGCTTTATTTGAAATCACAAGCTTTCGGAGCGCTGCTCCTTCTTCAGGTGAAGTGGAGAAATGCATAAAGACACAGCTTATATAGTCAGAGAATCATGTCAGATGTTTACAGGTAACCTGCCGAGGTGTGACAAATGGCAGTCGGAAAGGTTACCTGTAAACATCTGACATGATTCTCTGACTATATAAGCTGTGTCTTTATGCATTTCTCCACTTCACCTGAAGAAGGAGCAGCGCTCCGAAAGCTTGTGATTTCAAATAAAGCTGTTGGACTATAACCTGGTGTTGTGTGATTTCTTACATTTGTCCACCCCAGTCCAACTCCGGCATCTCCACACCATTGACCATGGACAGAGCAGGATGATATTATCATTGACCAGGAACAGAGCTGGGTGATGTTATCATTGATCATGGACAGACCTGGATGACGTTATCATTGACTAGGGACAGAGCTGAGTGATGTTATCATTGACCAGAGACAGAGCTGGTTGATTTTATCATTGACCATGGACAGAGCTGGATGATGTTATCATTGACCATGGACAGAGCTGGATGATGTTATCATTGACCATGGACAGAGCTGGATGATGTTATCATTGACCATGGACAGAGCTGGATGATGTTATCATTGACCATGGACAGAGCTGGATGATGTTATCATTGACCATGGACAGAGCTGGATGGCGTTATCATTGACCAGGGACAGAGCTGGGTGACGTTATCATTGACCAGGGACAGAACTGGGTGACGTTATCATTGACCATGGAGAGAGCTGGCTGACATTATCATTGACCATGGACAGAACTGGATGATGTTATCATTGACCAGGGACAGAGCTGGGTGACGTTATCATTGACCAGGGACAGAACTGGGTGACGTTATCATTGACCAGGGACAGAGCTGGGTGAAGTTACTATTTACCATGGACAGAGCTGGGTGATGTTATCATTGACCAGGGACAGAGCTGGGTGACGTTATCATTGACCAGGGCAGAACTGGGTGACGTTATCATTGACCAGGGACAGAGCTGGGTGACGTTATCATTGACCAGGGACAGAACTGGGTGACATTATCATTGACCAGGGACAGAGCTGGGTGAAGTTATCATTGACCAGGGACAGAACTGGGTGACATTATCATTGACCAGGGACAGAGCTGGGTGAAGTTATCATTGACCATTGACAGAGCTGGATGATGTTATCATTGACCATGGACAGAGATGGGTGACATTATCAGTGATCAGGGACAGAGCTGGGTGACGTTATCATTGTCCAGGGATGGAGCTGAATGATGTTATCATTGATTGTGGACAGTGCTGGTTTATTTTATCCTTGACCAGGGACAGACCTGGGTAATGTTATCATTGACCAGGGACAGAGCTGGATGATGTTATCATTGACCATGGACAGAGATGGGTGACTTTATCACTTACCATGGACAGAGATGGGCGACGTTATCATTGACCATGGACAGAGCTGGGTGGTGTTATCATTGACCAGGGACAGAGCTGGGTGACGTTATCACTGATCATGGACAGAGCTGGCTGACGCTATCATTGACCAGAGACAGAGCTGGGTGATGTTATCATTGATCATGGACAGAGCTGGGTGATGTTATCATTGACCAGGGACAGAGCTGGATGATGTTATCATTGACCAGGGACAGAGCTGGGTGATGTTATCATTGACCAGGGACAGAGCTGGGTGTTGTTATCATTGAGCATGGACAGAGCTGGATGATGTTATCATTGACCATTGACAGAGCTGGATGATGTTATCATTGACCATGGACAGAGATGGGTGATGTTATCACTGACCAGGGACAGAGCTGGGTGACGTTATCATTGACCAGGGTCAGAGCTGGATGATGTTATCAATGGCCACTGACAGAGCTGGGTGACATTATCATTGACCAGAGACCGAGCTGGATGACATTGTCATTGAACAGGGACAGAGCTGGGTGACGTTATCAATGACCATGGACAGAGCTGGCTGATGTTATCATTGACCATGGACACAGCTGGGTGATGTTATCATTGACCATGGACAGAGCTGGGTGATGTTATCATTGACCATGGACAGAGCTGGGTGATGTTATCATTGACCAGGGACAGACCTGGCTGACGTTATCATTGACCAGGGACAGAGCTGGGTGATGTTATCATTGACCATAGACAGAGCTGAGTGATGTTATCATTGACCAGAGACAGAGCTGGGTGATGTTATCATTGACGATGGACAGAGCTGGGTGACCTTATCATTGACCATGGACAGAGCTGGGTGATGTTATCATTGACCATAGACAGAGCTGGGTGATGTTATCATTGACCAGGCAGAGAGCTGGATGATGTTATCATTGACCCTGGACAGACCTGGATGACATTATCATTGACCAGGGACAGATCTGGCTGACGTTATCATTGACCAGGGACAGAGCTGGGTGATGTTATCATTGACCATGGACAGAGCTGAGTGATGTTATCATTGACCAGAGACAGAGCTGGGTGATGTTATCATTGACGATGGACAGAGCTGGGTGACCTTATCATTGACCATGGACAGAGCTGGGTGATGTTATCATTGACCATGGACAGAGCTGGGTGATGTTAGCATTGACCATAGACAGAGCTGGGTGATGTTATCATTGACCAGGCAGAGAGCTGGGTGATGTTATCATTGACCATGGACAGACCTGGATGACGTTATCATTGACCAGGGACAGATCTGGCTGACGTTATCATTGACCAGGGACAGAGCTGGGTGATGTTATCATTGACCATGGACAGAGCTGGCTGATGTTATCATTGACTAGGGGCAGAGCTCTATGATGTTATCTTTGATCATGGACAGAGCTGGCTGATGTTATCATTGACCATGGACAGAGCTGCGTGATAAGAACATAAGAACATAAGAATTAGGAGCAGCAGTAGGCCAATCGGCCCCTCGAGCCTGCTCCGCCATTCAATAAGATCATGGCTGATCTGATCCTAACCTCAAATCTACTATCACTCTCCATCCCACCCGAACCCATGTGAGCTCCCGCGAGAGGCGAAAAACCAGATAAAAAAACCCAATGGCCAATTTGGGAGAAAAAATCAGGGAAATTCCTCTCCGACCCATCTAGGTGATCGAAACTCGTCCAGGAGATCACTCTGTCCCTAAATTTTCTACAGTACTTACCTTCTGTAAAGGCGATCTCCACCCCAGCCAGGAACAGGAATAAAACCATCTCCTGAAATCTAACAGAATTAGAACACAAGAAGTAGGAGCAGAACCAGGCTACACGGCCCCTGGGCCCCCTCCACTACCCACAGGGCCATGACCATTCCGAACCTAGACTCATGTCCAATTTCCTGCCCGCTCCCCGTAACCCTTAATTCCCTTTACTTCTAGGAAACTATCTATTTCTGTTTTAAATTTATTTAATGATGCAGCTTCCACAGCTTTCTGGGGCAGCAAATTCCACAAACCTACCACCCTCTGAGTGAAGAAGTTTCTCCTCATCTCAGTTTTGAAGGAGCAGCCCCTTATTCTAAGATTATGCCCCCTAGTTCTAGTTCCATCCATCATTGGGAACATCCTCACCGCATCCGCCCGATCAAGCCCCTTCACAATCTTATATGTTTCATTAAGATCGCCTCTCATTCTTCTGAACTCCAATGAGTAGAGTCCCAATCTACTCAACCTCTCATCATATGTCCACCCCCTCATCCCCGGAATTAACCGAGTGAACCTTCTTTGTACTGACTCGAGTGCAAGTATGTCTTTTCTTAAGTATGGACACCAAAACTGTATGCAGTATTCCAGGTGCGGTCTCACCAATACCTTGTACAACTGCAGCAATACCTCCCTGTTTTTATATTCTATCCCCCTAGCAATAAAAGCCAACATTCCATTGTCCTTCTTGATCACTTGCTGCACCTGCATACTAACTTTTTGAGTTTCGTGCAGCAGGACCCCCAGATCCCTTTGTACTACAGTACTTTCCAGTTTCTTGCCATGAAGATAATAACTTGCTCTATGATTTTTCCTGCCAAAGTGCATAACCTCACACTTTCCAGTATTGTATTCCATCTGCCAAATCTCTGCCCACTTACTTAGCCTGTCTATGTCCCTTTGCAGGTCTTTTATGTCCTCCTCACTCACTACTTTCCCTCCCATCTTTGTATCATCTGCAAACTTTGATATGTTACACTCGGTCCCCCCCTCCAAATCGTTAATATAGATTGTAAAGAGTTGGGGACCAGCACTGACCCCTGCGGAACACCACTAGTTACTGATTGCTAGTCTGAGAATGAACCATTTACCCCAACTCTCTGCTTTCTGTTAGAGAGCCAATCCTCCACCCACGCCAGAATATTACCCCCAATCCCGTGAATTTTTATCTTGAGCAATAATCTTTTGTGTGGCACCTTGTCAAATGCCTTTTGGAAGTCTAAATACACTACGTCCATTGGTTCCCCTTTATCCACCATGTATGTTACTTCCTCAAAGAACTCAAGCAAATTTGTCAAACATGACTTCCCCTTCATGAAACCATGCTGAGTTTGTCCTATTAAATTATGTTTATCCAAATGTCCCGTTACTGTCTCCTTAATAACGGGCTCTAACATTTTACCAACCACAGATGTTAGGCTAACAGGTCTATAGTTTCCAGCCTTCTGCCTACTACCCTTTTTAAATAAGGGTGTTACATTAGCAGTTTTCCAATCTGCCGGGACCTTTGCTGAGTCCAGGGAGTTTTGGAAAATTATTACCAGTGCATCCACAATCACTACCGCCACTTCCCTCAAGACCTTAGGATGTAAGCCATCAGGTCCAGGGGATTTATCCGCCTTGAGTCCCATTATTTTACCAAGTACCACTTCCTTAGTGATTTTAATCGTATTTAGCTCCTCCCCCACTTTAGCCCCCTGTTTGTCCAGTGTTGGGATATTCTTAGTATCCTCTACCGTAAAGACTGATACAAAATATTTGTTCAGCGTTTTTGCCATCTCCATGTTTCCCACCATTAATTTCCCGGTCTCATCCTCTAAGGGACCAACATTTACTTTAGCCACCCTTTTTCTTTTTATATAACTATAGAAACTTTTGCTATTTGTTTTTATATTTTTTGCTAATTTACTTTCATAATCCATCTTCCCTTTCTTACTCAATCTTTTAGTTATTTTTTGCTGTCTTTTAAAGACTTCCCAATCTTCTATCCTCCCACTAGATTTGGCTACGTTATATGCCCTTGTTTTTATTCGGATGCTATCCTTAATTACTTTACTTTACTTAGCCACAGATGGCTATCTTTTCTTTTACACCCTTTTTTCCTCAGTGGAATATATATTTTTTGGAAGTTGTAAAATAACTCCTTAAATGTACACCACTGATCATGTACCATCTTACCCTTTAATCTATTATCCCAGTCCACTCTAATCAATTCCACTCTCATACCTTCATGAACATGGACAGAGCTGGATGATGTTATCATTGACCATGGACAGAGCTGGGTGATGTTATCATTGACCATGGACAGAGCTGAGTGATCTTATCATTGACCAGGGACAGAGCTGGGTGATGTTATCATTGACCATGGACAGAGCTGGGTGGTGTTATCATTGACCATGGACAGAGCTGGGTGATGTTATCATTGACCAGGGACAGAGCTGGGTGATGTTATCATTGACCATGGACAGAGCTGGATGACGTTATCATTGACCATTGACAGAGCTGGGTGATGTTATCATTGACCAGGGACAGAGCTGGATGATGTTATCATTGACCATGGACATAGCTGGATGACGTTATCATTGACCATTGACAGAGCTGGATGATGTTATCATTAACCATGGACAGAGATGGGTGACGTTATCACTGACCATGGACAGAGATGGGTGACGTTATCATTGACCATGGACAGAGCTATGTGGTGTTATCATTGACCAGGGACAGAGCTGGGTGACGTTGTCACTGACCATGGACGGAGCTGGCTAACGTTATCATTGACCAGGGAGAGAGCTGGGTGATGTTATCATTGACCATGGACAGAGCTGGATGATTTTATCATTGACCAGCGACAGAGCTGGATGACGTTATCATTGACCATGGACAGAGCTGGGTGATGTTATCATTGACCAGGGACAGAGCTGGGTGTTGTTATCATTGACCATGGACAGAGCTGGATGACGTTATCATTGACCATGGACATAGCTGGATGATGTTATCATTGAACATGGACAAAGCTGGGTAATTTTATCATTGACCATGGACATAGCTGGATGACGTTATCATTGACCATTGACAGAGCTGGATGATGTTATGATTGACCATGGACAGAGATGGGTGACATTATCAGTGCTCAGGGACAGAGCTGGGTGACGTTATCATTGTCCAGGGATAGAGCTGAATGATGTTATCATTGATTGTGGACAGTGCTGCTTTATTTTATCCTTGACCAGGGACAGACCTGGGTAATGTTATCATTGACCAGGGACAGAGCTGGATGATGTTATCATTGACCATGGACAGAGATGGGTGACGTTATCACTGACCAGGGACAGAGCTGGGTGATGTTATCATTGACCAGGGACAGAGCTGGATGATGTTATCATTGACCATGGACAGAGATGGGTGACGTTATCACTGACCATGGACAGAGATGGGTGACGTTATCATTGACCATGGACAGAGCTGGGTGGTGTTATCATTGACCAGCGACAGAGCTGGGTGAGGTTATCACTGACCATGGACAGAGCTGGGTGGTGTTATCATTGACCAGCGACAGAGCTGGGTGAGGTTATCACTGACCATGGACAGAGCTGGCTGACGCTATCATTGACCATGGACAGAGCTGGGTGGCGTTATCATTGACCAGGGACAGACCTGGATGATGTTATCATTGACCAGGGACAGATCTGGCTGATGTTATCATTGACCAGGGACAGAGCTGGGTGATGTTATCATTGACCAGAGACAGAGCTGGGTGACGTTATCAATGACCATGGACAGAGCTGGCTGATGTTATCATTGACCATGGACACAGCTGGGTGATATTATCATTGACCATGGACAGAGCTGGGTGATGTTATCATTGACCATGGACAGAGCTGGGTGATGTTATCATTGACCAGGGACAGACCTGGCTGACGTTATCATTGACCAGGGACAGAGCTGGGTGATGTTATCATTGACCATTGACAGAGCTGAGTGATGTTATCATTGACCAGAGACAGAGCTGGGTGATGTTATCATTGACGATGGACAGAGCTGGGTGACCTTATCATTGACCATGGACAGAGCTGGGTGATGTTATCATTGACCATGGACAGAGCTGGGTGATGTTATCATTGACCATAGACAGAGCTGGGTGATGTTATCATTGACCAGGCAGAGAGCTGGGTGATGTTATCATTGACCATGGACAGACCTGGATGACGTTATCATTGACCAGGGACAGATCTGGCTGACGTTATCATTGACCAGGGACAGAGCTGGGTGATGTTATCATTGACCATGGACAAAGCTGAGTGATGTTATCATTGACCAGAGACAGAGCTGGTTGATTTTGTAATTGACCATAGACAGAGCTGGGTGACATTATCATTGACCATATACAGAGCTGGATGATGTTCTCATTGACCATGGACAGAGATGGTTGATGTTATCATTGACCAGGGACAGAGCTGGATGATGTTATCATTGACCAGGGACAGAGCTGTGTGATGTTATTATTGACCATAGACAGAGCTGAGTGATGTTATCATTGACCATGGACAGAGCTGGGTGACCTTATCATTGACCATGGACAGAGCTGCGTGATGTTATCATTGACCATGGACAGAGCTGGGTGATGTTATCATTGACCAGGGACAGAGCTGGATGATGTTACCATTGACCAGGGACAGAGCTGGGTGATGTTATCATTGACCATGGTCAGAACTGGGTGACATTAGCACTGACCAGGGACAGGCCTGGGTGACGTTATCGTTGAGCATGGACAGAGCTGGGAGAAGTTATCATTGACCATGGACAGAGCTGGGTGATGTTATCATTGACCAGGGACAGAGCTGGGTGATGTTATCATTGACCATGGACAAAGCAGGATGATATTATCATTGACCAGGAACAGAGCTGGGTGATGTTATCATTGGTCATGGACAGACCTGGATGACGTTATCATTGACTAGGGACAGAGCTGAGTGATGTTATCATTGACCAGAGACAGAGCTGGTTGATTTTATCATTGACCATGGAGAGAGCTGGCTGACATTATCATTGACCATGGACAGAACTGGATGATGTTATCATTGACCAGGGACAGAGCTGGGTGACGTTATCATTGACCAGGGACAGAACTGGGTGACGTTATCATTGACCAGGGACAGAGCTGGGTGAAGTTATTATTGACCATGGACAGAGCTGGGTGATGTTATCATTGACCAGGGACAGAGCTGGGTGACGTTATCATTGACCAGGGCAGAACTGGGTGACGTTATCATTGACCAGGGACAGCGCTGGGTGACGTTATCATTGACCAGGGACAGAACTGGGTGACGTTATCATTGACCAGGGACAGAGCTGGGTGAAGTTATCATTGACCATGGACAGAGCTGGGTGATGTTATCATTGACCAGGGACAGAGCTGGATGACGTTATCATTGACCATGTACAGAGCAGGGTGATGTTATCATTGACCATGGACAGAGCTGGATGATGTTATCATTGACCATGTACAGAGCTGGGTGATGTTATCATTGACCAGGAACAGAGCTGGATGATGTTATCATTGACCATGGACAGAGCTGGATGATGTTAACATTGACCATGGACAGAGCTGGGTGATGTTATCATTGAACATGGAGAGAGCTGGATGACGTTTTCATTGATCATGGACAGAGCTGGATGACGTTAATCATTGTCCATGGCCAGAGATAGGAGACATTATCAATGGCCAGGGACAGAGCTGTGTGATGTTATCATTGACCAGGGACCGAGCTGGATGACATTATCATTGAACAGGGACAGAGCTGGGTGACGTTATCAATGACCATGGACAGAGCTGGCTGATGTTATCATTGACTAGGGGCAGAGCTCTATGATGTTATCTTTGATCATGGACAGAGCTGGCTGATGTTATCATTGACCATGGACAGAGCTGGGTGATAAGAACATAAGAATTAGGAGCAGCAGTAGGCCAATCGGCCCCTCGAGCCTGCTCCACCATTCAATAAGATCATGGCTGATCTGATCCTAACCTCAAATCTACTATCACTCTCCATCCCACCCGAACCCATGTGAGCTCCCGCGAGAGGCGAAAAACCAGATAAAAAAACCCACTTGCCAATTTGGGAGAAAAAAATCAGGGAAATTCCTCTCCGACCCATCTAGGTGATCGAAACTCGTCCAGGAGATCACTCTGTCCCTAAATTTTCTACAGTACTTACCTTCTGTAAAGGCGATCTCCACCCCAGCCAGGAACAGGCATAAAACCATCTCCTGAAATCTAACAGAATTAGAACACAAGAAGTAGGAGCAGAACCAGGCTACACGGCCCCTGGGCCCCCTCCACTACCCACAGGGCCATGACCATTCCGAACCTAGACTCATGTCCAATTTCCTGCCCGCTCCCCGTAACCCTTAATTCCCTTTACTTCTAGGAAACTATCTATTTCTGTTTTAAATTTATTTAATGATGTAGCTTCCACAGCTTTCTGGGGCAGCAAATTCCACAAACCTACCACCCTCTGAGTGAAGAAGTTTCTCCTCATCTCAGTTTTGAAGGAGCAGCCCCTTATTCTAAGATTATGCCCCCTAGTTCTTGTTTCACCCATCATTGGGAACATCCTCACCGCATCCACCCGATCAAGCCCCTTCACAATCTTATATGTTTCAATAAGATCGCCTCTCATTCTTCTGAACTCCAATGAATAGAGTCCCAATCTACTCAACCTCTCATCATATGTCCACCCCCTCATCCCCGGAATTAACCGAGTGAACCTTCTTTGTACTGACTCGAGTGCAAGTATGTCTTTTCTTAAGTATGGACACCAAAACTGTATGCAGTATTCCAGGTGCGGTCTCACCAATACCTTGTACAACTGCAGCAATACCTCCCTGTTTTTATATTCTATCCCCCTAGCAATAAAAGCCAACATTCCATTGTCCTTCTTGATCACTTGCTGCACCTGCATACTAACTTTTTGAGTTTCGTGCAGCAGGACCCCCAGATCCCTTTGTACTACAGTACTTTCCAGTTTCTTGCCATTAAGATAATAACTTGCTCTATGATTTTTCCTGCCAAAGTGCATAACCTCACACTTTCCAGTATTGTATTCCATCTGCCAAATCTCTGCCCACTTACTTAGCCTGTCTATGTCCCTTTGCAGGTTTTTTATGTCCTCCTCACTCACTACTTTCCCTCCCATCTTTGTATCATCTGCAAACTTTGATATGTTACACTCGGTACCCCCCTCCAAATCGTTAATATAGATTGTAAAGAGTTGGGGACCAGCACTGACCCCTGCGGAACACCACTAGTTACTGATTGCTAGTCTGAGAATGAACCATTTATCCCAACTCTCTGCTTTCTGTTAGAGAGCCAATCCTCCACCCACACCAGAATATTACCCCCAATCCCGTGAATTTTTATCTTGAGCAATAATCTTTTGTGTGGCACCTTGTCAAATGCCTTTTGGAAGTCTAAATACACTACATCCATTGGTTCCCCTTTATCCACCCTGTATGTTACTTCCTCAAAGAACTCAAGCAAATTTGTCAAACATGACTTCCCCTTCATGAAACCATGCTGAGTTTGTCCTATTAAATTATGTTTATCCAAATGTCCCGTTACTGTCTCCTTAATAACGTACTCTAAAATTTTACCAACCACAGATGTTAGGCTAACAGGTCTATAGTTTCCAGCCTTCTGCCTACTACCCTTTTTAAATAAGGGTGTTACATTAGCAGTTTTCCAATCTGCCGGGACCTTTGCTGAGTCCAGGGAGTTTTGGAAAATTATTACCAGTGCATCCACAATCACTACCGCCACTTCCCTCAAGACCTTAGGATGGAAGCCATCAGGTCCAGGGGATTTATCCGCCTTGAGTCCCATTATTTTACCAAGTACCACTTCCTTAGTGATTTTAATTGTATTTAGCTCCTCCCCCACTTTAGCCCCCTGTTTGTCCAGTGTTGGGATATTCTTAGTATCCTCTACCGTAAAGACTGATACAAAATATTTGTTCAGCGTTTTTGCCATCTCCATGTTTCCCACCATTAATTTCCTGGTCTCATCCTCTAAGGGACCAACATTTACTTTAGCCACCCTTTTTCTTTTTATATAACTATAGAAACTTTTGCTATCTGTTTTTATATTTTTTGCTAATTTACTTTCATAATCCATCTTCCCTTTCTTACTCAATCTTTTAGTTATTTTTTGCTGTCTTTTAAAGACTTCCCAATCTTCTATCCTCCCACTAGATTTGGCTACGTTATATGCCCTTGTTTTTATTCGGATGCTATCCTTAATTACTTTACTTTACTTAGCCACGGATGGCTATCTTTTCTTTTACACCCTTTTTTCCTCAGTGGAATATATATTTTTTGGAAGTTGTAAAATAACTCCTTAAATGTACACCACTGATCATGTACCATCTTACCCTTTAATCTATTATCCCAGTCCACTCTAATCAATTCCGCTCTCATACCTTCATGAACATGGACAGAGCTGAATGATGTTATCATTGACCATGGACAGAGCTGGGTGATGTTATCATTGACCATGGACAGAGCTGAGTGATCTTATCATTGACCAGGGACAGAGCTGGGTGATGTTATCATTGACCATGGACAGAGCTGGATGATGTTATCATTGACCAGGGACAGAGCTGGGTGATATTATCATTGACCAGGGACAGAGCTGGGTGATGTTATCATTGACCATGGACAGAGCTGGATGATGTTATCATTGACCAGGGACAGCGCTGGATGATGTTATCATTGACCAGGTACAAAGCTGAGTGATGTTATCATTGACCATGGACAGAGCTGGGTGATATTATCATTGACCAGGGACAGAACTGGGTGACGTTATCATTGACCAGGGACAGAGCTGGGTGACATTATCATTGACCATGGACAGAGCTGGGTGATGTTATCATTCACCAGGGACAGAGCTGGGTGATGTTATCATTGACCGTGGACAGAGCTGGGTGATGTTATCATTGACCATGGACAGAGCTGGATGATGTTATCATTGACAAGGGACAGAGCTGGATGACTTTATCATTGACCATGGACAGAGCTGGATGACTTTATCATTGACCATGGACAGAGCTGGGTGATGTTATCATTGACCACTGACAGAGCTGGGTGATGTTATCATTGACCACTGACAGAGCTGGGTGATGTTATCATTGACCACTGACAGAGCTGGGTGATGTAGCTAATGTTACCCCACTATTCAACAAAGGTGGTAGAGAGAAAATGGGGAATTACAGACCGGTAAGCCTGACATCAGTAGTGGGAAAATCCTACAGTCCATTATAAAAGATGTAATAGCAGAGCACTTGGAAAACAGTGACAGGATCGGACAAAGTCAACATGGATTCACAAAAGGTAAATCGTGCTTGACTAAGCTACTGGAATTTTTTGAGGATGTAACTGGCAAAATAGATAAGGGAGAACCAGTGGATGTGGTGTATCTGGACTTTCACAAGGCCTTTGATAAGGTCCCGCATAAGAGATTAGCGTGTAAAGTTAAGGCACATGGGATTGGGGGCAAGGTATTGACTTGGATAGAGAACTGGTTGGCAGACAGAAAGCAAAGAGTTGGAATAAACGGGTCTTTTTCTGAGTGGCAGGCAGTGACTAGTGGGGTACCGCAGGGATCGGTCCTTGGACCCCAGCTATTCACAATATATATTAATGATCTAGACAAGGGAACTACATGTAATATCTCCAAATTTGCAAATGACTCAAAGCTGCGTGGGCATGTGTGCTGTGAGGAGGATGTCGAGAAACTCCAGGATGATTTGGACATGTTGGGTGATTGGGCAGAAACATGGCAGATGCAAGATAACGTGGATAAATGTGAGGTTGTCCACTTTGGTTGCAAAAACAGGAAGGCAGATTATTATCTAAATGGCAATAGATTGGGAGAAGGGGAAGTGCAACGAGACCTGGGTGTCCTTGTGCACCAGTCGCTGAAGGTAAGCATGCAGGTGCAGCAGGCGGTTAAGAAGGCAAATGGTATGTTGGCCTTCGTAGCGAGAGGGTTTTGAGTACAGGAACAAAGATGTCTTGCTACAGTTGTACAGGGCCTTGGTGAGACCACATCTTGAGTATTGTGTGCAGTTTTGGTCGCCTTATCTGAGGAAGGTTGTTCTTGCCATGGAGGGAGTTCAGCGAAGATTCACCAGGCTGATACCTGGGATGGCAGGAATGACGTATGAGGAGAGATTGGGTCGACTGGGCTTGTACTCGCTGGAGTTTAGAAGAATGAGAGGTGATCTCATTGAAACTTATAAAATTCTGACAGGACTGGACAGACTAGATGCAGGAAGGGTGTTCCCGATGGTCGTGGAGTCCAGAACCAGGGGACACAGTCTAAGGATAAAGGTAGGCCATTTAGGACAGAAATGAGGAGGAATTTCTTCACCCAGAGAGTGGTGAACCTGTGGAACTCTCTACCACAGAAGGCGGTGGAGGCCAGTTCATTAAATATATTCAAGAAGGAGTTGGATATATTTCTTAAGGCTAAAGGGATCAAGGGTTATGGGGAGAAAGCAGGGACCGGGTACTGAATTTGGATGATCAGCTATGATCGAATTGAATGGCGGAGCAGGCTCGAGGGGCCGAATGGCCTACTCCTGCTCCTATCTTCTATGTTTCTATGTTATCATTGACCAGGGACAGAGTTGGGTGATATTAACATTGACCAGGGACAGAGCTGGGTGATGTTACCATTGACCATGGACAGAGCTGGATAATGTTATCATTGAGCAGGGACAGCACTGGATGATGTTATCATTGCCCATGGGCAGAGCTGGATGATGTTATCATTGACCAGGGACAGAGCTGCGTGATGTTATAATTGACCAGGGACAGAGCTGGGTGATGTTATCATTGATCAGGGACAGAGCTGGGTGATGTTATCATTGACCAGGGATGGAACCTGCTGCCCTTCATGATGGACAGAACAGCAAACACCTGGTCTTCTCACCAAAGGAGACGTTTTCTTCAGGTTTGCATTGAATTCCACAATGTGGATATAGGGTGGATCTGAGCAAGGCGCATACAGAAACAGATTTGGAGCTTACTCATTGAATCCTAGAATTATAGAACGGTTACAGCACAGAAGTAGGCCTTTCGGCCTGTCAAGCCTATGTCGGCTCCCTGCAAAAGCACTTCAGCTCGTCCCACTCCCCCACCCTTTCCCCATTGTCCTGCCAATTTTTTTCCTTCAGCTACTTGTCCAATTCCCTTTTGAAAGCCACTGGAATGAATCAGCCGCACAGGGTAAATTCAGTTGTGTAATACAGTCGATAAGAGGCCAGAGAACCAGTGTTGTCCAAGACAGTGCAGTCTTAGTTATACTCATTGTAAGGAAGACAGAGAGTGGGCATCTGTCTAGACATATTATTGCAGATTTGATGAGTCTTCTTGCACATTGTGCTATGGTGTAGTAGTGACACATGGACATCTGTTGTCCTATTGGCCTTTTGAATGGGGTTGACGTATGAGGAAAGGTTGAGTAGGTTGGGACTCTACTCATTGGAGTTCAGAAGAATGAGAGGCGATCTTATCGAAACATATAAGATTGTGAGGGGGCTTGATCGGGTGGATGCGGTGAGGATGTTTCCACTGAAGGGTGAGACTAGAACTAGGGGGCATAATCTAAGAATAAGGGGCTGCCCTTTCAAAACTGAGATGAGGAGAAACTTCTTCACTCAGAGGGTAGTAAACCTATGGAATTTGCTACCCCAGAGAGCTGCAACATTAAATAAATTTAAAATGGAGATAGACAGTTTCCTAGCAGATAAGGGAATTAGGGGTTACGGGGAGAGGGCAGGGAAGTGGACGTGAGTCTAGATTCGGATCAGCCATGATCCTATTGAATGGCGGAGCAGGCCCGAGGGGCCATATGGCCTACTCCTGCTCCGACTTCTTATGTTCTTATTAAAAGCTCCTGACATAACTGACCTATTTGGCAGTTAGCACAACTACTTGGAGGAAGGGGTTCAATCTCTATCACACAACCATATCTTGTTCTGCACAGGCTACACTGCAGCATGGTGCATGGCATCCCACAACATACGGCACAATAGATGGCACGGCACAGGGCACATGGCACAGCACAACACACTGCACAGCGCACGGCACATGGCACAGGACACGGCACAGCACATGGCACAGGACACGGCACTTTTCCAGTTCAAAGTTGAACCCTGTCAGGAGATTATTCACACACACTGCAGTGTTGAAACACAGCCACTGAGGACTGACCTTTGGGGATGAGAACGGCCCTGGAATAGCTGACGGTGAACTAGGCCAGTGATAGCGTTTCTTTTCTGCTGAATTTCTTTATCCTTTTGCTTCTGTAGAGAATGCTTCCTGTCTAGCAACAAAACATGCAGTTTGGATTGGCTTTTCACATTCTGAGACGACCTATGGCTTAAATGATTTCCGATTGGAACCGCTGAAATATTCTACAAAAAGCATTAATGAGCTGAACTAATGCCGATCCACAGTCCAGACACTCACTGCACATGCCATTTCCTTCCTCTCTATCCTTTTGGATCTCTGAAACGATGATTCAGTTCAAATGATATCCAAACCCACACAGCACCAATAAATTCAAATCTCTTCGATTCAAAATGTCACTCCTTCGTGTGACGACATTAGTAATGGTGAAGAGGCAGCAAGAGCAAAAAGCAGTGTTTGATTTTGCATCATTCTATATTGGGGTACCACTTCAAACAATCTATCTGCCTCAAACCTTTACAGTCAGTATCACTCTGTCTACTCTGAGGACAGTGACAGCTCAGTATCACAATGTCTACACTGATGACACTGACAGCTCAGTATCACAATGTCTACACTGAGGACAGTGATAGCTCAGTATCACAATGTCTACACTGAGGACAGTGATAGCTCAGTATCACAATATCTACACTGAGGACAGTGATAGCTCAGTAGCACATTGTCTACACTGAGAGCAAAAAATATAAAAACAGATAGTAAGAGTTTTTATAGTTATATAAAAAGAAAAAGGGTGGCTAAAGTAAATGTTGGTCCCTTAGAGGATGAGACTGGGAAATTAATGGTGGGAAATATGGAGATGGCAAAAACACTGAATGAATATTTTACATCAGTCTTTACAGTAGAAGACACTAAGAATATCCCAACACTGGACAAACAGGGGGCTAAAGGGGGGGGAGGAGCTAAACACGATCAAAATCACTAAGGAAGTGGTACTCGGTAAAATAATGGGACTCAAGGTGGATAAATCACCTGGACCTGATGGCTTACATCCTAGGGTCTTGAGGGAAGTGGCGGTAGGGATTGTGGATGCATTGGTAATAATTTTCCAAAACTCCCTGGACTCGGCAAAGGTCCCGGCAGACTGGAAAACTGCAAATGTAACACCCTTATTTAAAAAGGGCAGTAGACAGAAGGCTGGAAACTATAGACCGGTTAGCCTAACATCTGTGGTAGGTAAAATTTTGGAGTCCATTATTAAGGAGACAGTAACAGGACATTTCGATAATCATAATTTAATAGGACAAAGTCAGCATGGTTTTATGAAGGGGAAGTCATGTTTGACAAATTTGCTGGAGTTTTTTGAGGAAGTAACGTATAGGGAGGATAAAGGGGAACCAGTGGATGTAGTGTATTTAGACTTCCAAAAGGCATTTGACAAGGTGCCACACAAAAGATTATTGCTTAAGATAAAAAATCACGGGATTGGGGGTAATATTCTGGCATGGATAGAGGATTGGCTATCTAACAGAAGGCAGAGAGTTGGGATAAATAGTTCATTCTCAGACTGGCAATCAGTAACTAGTGGTGTTCCGCAGGGGTCAGTGCTGGGTCCCCAACTCTTTACAATCTATATTAACGATTTGGAGGAGGGGACCAAGTGTAACATATCAAAGTTTGCAGATGATACTAAGATGGGAGGGAAAGTAGTGAGTGAGGAGGACATAAAAAACCTGCAAGGGGACATAGACAGGCTAAGTAAGTGGGCTGAGATTTGGCAGATGGAATACAATACTGGAAAGTGTGAGGTTATGCACTTTGGCAGGAAAAATTGTAGAGCAAGTTATTATCTTAATGGCAAGAAACTGGAAAGTACTGAAGTACAAAGGGATCTGGGGGTCCTGGTGCACGAAACTCAAAAGGTTAGTATGCAGGTGCAGCAAGTGATTAAGAAGGCCAATGGAATGTTGGCTTTCATTGCTAGGGGGATAGAATATAAAAATAGGAAGGTATTGCTTCAGTTGTACAAGGTATTGGTGAGACCGCACCTGGAATACTGCGTACAGTTTTGGTGTCCATATTTAAGAAAGGACATACTTGCTCTCGAGTCAGTACAAAGAAGGTTCACTCGGTTAATCCCGGGGATGAGGGGATGGACATATGAGGAGAGGTTGAGTAGATTGGGACTCTACTCATTGGAGTTCAGAAGAATGAGAGGCACTCTTATTGAAACATATAAGATTGTGAAGGGGTTGGATCGGGTGGATGCGGGGAAGATGTTCCCGATGATGGGTGAAATTAGAACTAGGGGGCATAGTCTTAGAATAAGGGGCTGCTCTTTCAAAACTGAGATGAGGAGGAACTACTTCACTCAGAGGGTGGTAGGTCCATGGAATATGCTGCCCCAAAAAGCTGTAGAAGCTACATCACTACATAAATTTAAAACAGAAATAGACAGTTTCCTAGAAGTAAATGGAATTAAAGGTTACAGGGAGCGGGCAGGAATTTGGACATGAGTCTAGGTTCGGAACGGTCATGGCCCTGTGGGTAGCGGAGCGGGCCCAGGGGCCGTGTAGCCTGATCCTGCTCCTATTTCGTGTGTCTAATTCTGTTAGATTCAGGAGATGGTTCTGTGATAGTGGATTGGCGGTTAGGATCAGATCAGCCATGATCTTATTGAATGGCGGAGCAGGCTCGAGGGGCCGATTGGCCTACTCCTGCTCCTATTTCTTATGTTCTTATGTTCTTATAGCACAGCATCACAATGTCTACGCTGAGGACAGTGATAGCTCAGTATCATAATATCTAGACCGAAGACCGTGATAGCTCAGGACCACAATATCATTATCGCAATATATACACTGAGGGCACTGATAGCTCAGCATCACAGTGTCTACAGTGAGGGCCGTGATAGCTCAGTATCAAAATGTCTACACTGAGGACAGTGATAGCTCAGTATCACAACATCTACACTGAGGAAAGTGATAGCTCAGTATCACAATGTCTACACTGAGGACAGTGATAGCTCAGTATCGCAATGTCTACACTGAGGACAGTAACAGCTTAGTATCACAATGTCTACACTAAGGACATGATAGTTCAGCATCACAATGTCTAGACTGAGGAGAGTGATAGCTCAGTATCACAATGTGTACACTGTAGATAGTGATAGCTCAGTATCATATCTACACTGAGGATCGTGATAGCTTAGTATGACAATGTCTACACAGAGGAGAGTAGTAGTTCAGTATCAGAATATCTACACTGAGGATATGATAGCTCAGCATCACAATGACTACACTGAGCACATTGATAACTCACTATCACAATGTCTACACTGAGGGAAGTGTTAGCTCAGTATCACAATGTCTAGACTGAGGACAGTGATAGCTCAGTATCACAATGTCTAGACGAAGGACAGTGATAGCTCAGTATCACAACGTCTACACTGAGGACAGTGATACCTCAGTATCACAATGCCTACATTGAGGGCAGTGACAACTCAGTATCACATGTCTCCACTGAGGACAGTGATAGCTGAGTATCACAAAGTCAACTCTGAGGATAGTGAAAGCTCAGCATCACAATATCTAGACTGAAGACAGTGACACCTCAGTATCACATTCTCTGCACTGAGGACAGTGATATTTCAATATCACAATGTCTACCCTGAGGTCAGTGATAGCTCAGTATTACAACACCTACACTGAGGACAGTGATAGCTCAGTACCACAATGTCTACACTGAGGGCAAGGATAGGTCATTATCACAATAACTAGACTGAGGTCAGTAATAGCACAGTCTCACAATATCTAGACTGAGGACAGTGATAGCTCAGTATGATGATATCTAGAGTGAGGACAGACATAGCTCTGTATCACAATGCCTACACTGAGGGCAGTGACAACTCAGTATCAACATTTTCTATACTGAAAGCAGTGATAGCTCATTATCAGAATGTCTACACTGAGGACAGTGATAACTCAGTATCACAATATCTACACTGAAGACAGTGATAGCTCAGTATCACAATATCTAGACTGAGTAAAGTGATAGCTCAGTTTCACAATGTCTGCACTGAGGTCAGTAATAGCAACATATCAAAATATCTAGACTGAGGACAGTGATAGCTCAGTATCATATTATCTACACTGAAGCCAATGATAGCTCAGTATGACAATGTCTACACTGAGTACAGTGATAGTTCATTATCACAATTTCTACACTAAGGACAGTGATAACTCAGTATCACAATGTCTAATCTGAGGTCAGTGATAGCTCAGTATCACAATGTCTACACTGAGGACAGTGATAGCTTAATATCACAATATTTAAACTGAGGACAGTGATCGCAACATATCACAATATCTAGACAGAGGACAGTGGCAGCTCAGTATCACAATGTCTACAATGAGGGCAGCGATAGCTTGGCATCGCAATGTCTACACTGAGGATAGTGACAACTCAGTAGCAAAATGTCTACACTTAGGACAGTGATAGCTCAGTACCACAACGTCCACACTGAGGACAGTGACAGCTCAGTACAACAACGTCTACACTGAGGAGGAGAGTGATAGCTCAGTATCACAATGTCTGCACTGAGGGCAGTGACAACTCAGTATCAAAATTTTCTACACTAAAGGCAGTGGCAGCTCAGTATCGCAATGCCTACACTGAGGACAGTGAAAGCTCAGTGTCAAAAAGTCAACTCAAAGGATTGTGATAGCTCATCATCACAATATCTAGACTGAGGACAGTGAGAACTCAGTATCACATTGTCTCCACTGAGGACAGTGATAGCTCAGTATCACAAAGTCAACTCTGAGGATAGTGATAGTTCAGTATCAGAATGTCTACATTGAGGACAGTGATAGTTCAGTTTGATAATATCTAGAGTGAGGACGGAGATAGCTGTGTATCTCAATGTCTACATTGAGGACAGTGATAGCTCAGTATCAAAAAGTCAACTCAAAGGATTGTGATAGCTCATCATCACAATATCTAGACTGAGGACAGTGAGAACTCAGTATCACAATTTTTTACAGTGAGTGTAGTGATAGCTGAGTATCACAATATCTACACTGAGGACAGTGATAGTTCAGTATCAGAATGTCTACATTGAGGACAGTGATAGTTCAGTTTGATAATATCTAGAGTGAGGACGGAGATAGCTGTGTATCTCAATGTCTACACTGAGGACAGTGATAGCTCAGTATCACAATGTCTACACTGAGATCAGTGATAGCTCAGTATCACAGTGTCTACACTGAGGACATTGATAGCTCAGTATCACAATGCCTACACTGAGGATAGTGATAGCTCAGCATCACAATATCTAGACTGAGGACAGTGATAGATCAGTATCATAATATCAAGACTGAGGACAGTGATAGCTCAGGACCACAATGTCTACACCGAGGGCATTGAGAGCTCAGTATCACAATGTGTACACTGAGGACAGAGATAGCCCAGTATCACAATGTCTACACTGAGGACAGTGATAGCTCAGTATCACAATGTCTAATCTTAGGTCAGTGATAGCTGAATATCACAATATCTACACTGAGGGCAGTGATAGCTCAGCATCACAATGTCTACACTGAGGACAGTGATAGCTCAGTATCACAATGTCTACACTGAGGACAGTGATAGCTCAGTATCACAATGTCTACACTGAGGACAGTGAAAGCTCTGTATCACAATGTCTACACTGAGGACAGTGATAGGTCAGTAGCACAATTTCTACACTGAGGACAGTGATACCTGCGTATCACATTATCAAGACAGAAGACATTGATAGCTCAGTATCACAATGTCTGCACTGAGGAGTGTGATAGCTTAATATCACAATATTTACACTGAGGACAGTGATCGCAACATATCACAATATCTAGGCAGAGGACAGTGGCAGCTCAGTATCACAATGTCTACAATGAGGGCAGCGATAGCTCGGCATCGCAATGTCTACACTGAGGATAGTGACAACTCAGTAGCAAAATGTCTACACTTAGGACAGTGATAGCTCAGTACCACAACGTCCACACTGAGGACAGTGATAGCTCAGTACAACAACGTCTACACTGAGGAGGAGAGTGATAGCTCAGTATCACAATGTCTGCACTGAGGGCAGTGACAACTCAGTATCAAAATTTTCTACACTAAAGGCAGTGGCAGCTCAGTATCGCAATGCCTACACTGAGGACAGTGAAAGCTCAGTATCAAAAAGTCAACTCTGAGGATTGTGATAGCTCATCATCACAACATTTCGACTGAGGACAGTGAGAACTCAGTATCACAATTTTCTACAGTGAGTGCAGTGATAGCTGAGTATCACAATATCTACACTGAGGACAGTGATAGTTCAGTATCAGAATGTCTACATTGAGGACAGTGATAGATCAGTTTGATAACATCTAGAGTGAGGATGGAGATAGCTGTGTATCTCAATGTCTACACTGAGGACAGTGATAGCTCAGTATCACAATGTTTACACTGTGGAGAGTGATAGCTCAGTGTCACAATGTCTACACTGAGGACAGTGATAGCTCAGTATCACAATGTCTACAGTGAGGAGAGTGTTAGCTCAGTATCACAATGCCTACACTGTGGAGAGTGATAGCTCAGAATCACAATCTCTACACTGAGGATAGTGATAGCTCAGCATCACAATATCTAGACTGAGGACAGTGATAGGTCAGATCCACTATATTTATACTGAGGACAATGATAGCTCATTATCACAATATCTACACTGAGGACAGTGATAGATCAGTATCATAATATCAAGACTGAGGACAGTGATAGCTCAGGACCACAATATCATTGTCGCAATATCTACACTGAGGGCACTGACAGCTCAGCATCACAGTGTCTACAGTGAGGGCCATGACAGCTCAGTATCAAAATGTCTACACTGAGGACAGTGATAGCTCAGTATCACAATGTCTACACTGAGGACAGTGATAGTTCAGTATCAGAATGTCTACATTGAGGACAGTGATAGTTCAGTTTGATAATATCTAGAGTGAGGACGGAGATAGCTGTGTATCTCAATGTCTACACTGAGGACAGTGATAGCTCAGTATCACAATGTCTACACTGAGATCAGTGATAGCTCAGTATCACAGTGTCTACACTGAGGACATTGATAGCTCAGTATCACAATGCCTACACTGAGGATAGTGATAGCTCAGCATCACAATATCTAGACTGAGGGCAGTGATAGATCAGTATCATAATATCAAGACTGAGGACAGTGATAGCTCAGGACCACAATGTCTACACCGAGGGCATTGAGAGCTCAGTATCACAATGTGTACACTGAGGACAGAGATAGCCCAGTATCACAATGTCTACACTGAGGACAGTGATAGCTCAGTATCACAATGTCTAATCTTAGGTCAGTGATAGCTGAATATCACAATATCTACACTGAGGGCAGTGATAGCTCAGCATCACAATGTCTACACTGAGGACAGTGATAGCTCAGTATCACAATGTCTACACTGAGGACAGTGATAGCTCAGTATCACAATGTCTACACTGAGGACAGTGAAAGCTCTGTATCACAATGTCTACACTGAGGACAGTGATAGGTCAGTAGCACAATTTCTACACTGAGGACAGTGATACCTGCGTATCACATTATCAAGACAGAAGACATTGATAGCTCAGTATCACAATGTCTGCACTGAGGAGTGTGATAGCTTAATATCACAATATTTACACTGAGGACAGTGATCGCAACATATCACAATATCTAGGCAGAGGACAGTGGCAGCTCAGTATCACAATGTCTACAATGAGGGCAGCGATAGCTCGGCATCGCAATGTCTACACTGAGGATAGTGACAGCTCAGTAGCAAAATGTCTACACTTAGGACAGTGATAGCTCAGTACCACAACGTCCACACTGAGGACAGTGATAGCTCAGTACAACAACGTCTACACTGAGGAGGAGAGTGATAGCTCAGTATCACAATGTCTGCACTGAGGGCAGTGACAACTCAGTATCAAAATTTTCTACACTAAAGGCAGTGGCAGCTCAGTATCGCAATGCCTACACTGAGGACAGTGAAAGCTCAGTATCAAAAAGTCAACTCTGAGGATTGTGATAGCTCATCATCACAACATTTCGACTGAGGACAGTGAGAACTCAGTATCACAATTTTCTACAGTGAGTGCAGTGATAGCTGAGTATCACAATATCTACACTGAGGACAGTGATAGTTCAGTATCAGAATGTCTACATTGAGGACAGTGATAGATCAGTTTGATAACATCTAGAGTGAGGATGGAGATAGCTGTGTATCTCAATGTCTACACTGAGGACAGTGATAGCTCAGTATCACAATGTTTACACTGTGGAGAGTGATAGCTCAGTGTCACAATGTCTACACTGAGGACAGTGATAGCTCAGTATCACAATGTCTACAGTGAGGAGAGTGTTAGCTCAGTATCACAATGCCTACACTGTGGAGAGTGATAGCTCAGAATCACAATCTCTACACTGAGGATAGTGATAGCTCAGCATCACAATATCTAGACTGAGGACAGTGATAGGTCAGATCCACTATATTTATACTGAGGACAATGATAGCTCATTATCACAATATCTACACTGAGGACAGTGATAGATCAGTATCATAATATCAAGACTGAGGACAGTGATAGCTCAGGACCACAATATCATTGTCGCAATATCTACACTGAGGGCACTGACAGCTCAGCATCACAGTGTCTACAGTGAGGGCCATGACAGCTCAGTATCAAAATGTCTACACTGAGGACAGTGATAGCTCAGTATCACAATGTCTACACTGAGGACAGTGATAGCTCAGTATCACAATGTCTACACTGAGGACAGTGATAACTCAGTTTCACAAAATCAACTCTGAAGATAGTGATAGGTCAGCATCACAATATCTAGACTGAGGACAGTGACAACTCAGTATCACAATTTTCTACAGTGAGGGCAATGATAGCTGAGTATCACCATGCCTACACTGAGGACAGTGATAGCTCATTATCACAATATCTACACTGAGGACAGTTATAGCTCAGTATCATATTAGCTATACTGAAGCCAATAATAGCTCAATATCACAATATCTACACTGAGGACAGTGATTGGTCAGGATCACAGTGTCTACACTGAGGTCAGTGATAGCTCAGTATCACATTGTCTACACTGAGGACAGTGATAGCTCAGTATCACAATGTCTACACTGAGGAGAGTGACAGCTCATTACCACAATGTCTACAATGAGGGCAATGATAGGTCATTATCACAAAAACTATACTGAGGTCAGTAATAGCACAGTTTCACAATATCGAGACTGAGGACAGTGACAACTCAGTATCACAATTTTATGCAGTGGGGGCACTGGTAGCTGAGTATCACAATATCTAAACTGAGTACAGTGATAGCTCAGTGTCACAATGTCTACACTGAGGACAGTGATAGCTCAGTATCACAATGTCTAATCTTAGGTCAGTGATAGCTCAGTATCACAATGTATACACTGAGGACAGTGATCGCAACATATCACAATATCTAGACTGAGGACAGTGATAATTCAGTATCACAATGTCTAAACTGAGGACAGTGATAGCTGAATATCACAATATCTACACTGAGGGCAGTGATAGCTCAGTATCACAATGTCTACACTGAGGACAGTGATAGCTCAGTATCACAATGTCTACACTGAGGATAGTAATAGCTCAGTATCACAATGTCTACACTGAGGACAGTGAAAGCTCTGTATCACAATGTCTACACTGAGGACAGTGATAGGTCAGTAGCACAATTTCTACACTGAGGACAGTGATACCTGCGTATCACATTATCAAGACAGAAGACATTGATAGCTCAGTATCACAATGTCTGCACTGAGGTCAGTGATAGCTCAGTATGATAATATCTAGAGTGAGGACAGAGATAGCTCTGTATCACAATGTCTACACGGAGGGCAGTGACAAATCAGTATCAAAATTTTCTACACTGAAGGCAGTGATAGTGTAGACATTCTGATAATAAGCTATCCCTGCCTTCAGTGTAGAAAATTGTCATACTGAGTTGTCACTGTCCTCAGTCTGGATATTGTGATACTGTGCTATTACTGACCTCAGTATAGTTATTGTGATAATGACCTATCATTGCCCTCATTGTAGACATTGTGGTAATGAGCTATCACTGTACTTAGTGTAGACATTGAGATACTGAGCTATCACTGTACTTAGTGCAGACATTCTGATAATAAGCTAAGTACAGTGATAGCTCAGTATCTCAATGTCTACACTAAGTACAGTGATAGCTCATTACCACAATGTCTACAATGAGGGCAATGATAGGTCATTATCACAATAACTATACTGAGGTCAGTAATAGCACAGTATCACAATATCCAGACTGAGGACAGTGATAACTCAGTATGACAATTTTCTACAGTGAGGGCAGTGATAGCTGAGTATTACAATATCTAAACTGAGTACAGTGATAGCTCAGTATCACAATGTCTAAACTGAGGACAGTGACAGCTCAGTATCGCAATGTCTACACTGAAGACAGTGATAGCTCAGTATCACAATGACTACACGGAGGACAGTGATAGCTCAGTATCACAATGTCTACATTGATAGCTCAGTATCACAATGTATACAGTGAGGTCAGTGATAACTCAGTATCACAATGTCTACACTGAGGACAGTGATAGCTCAGTTTCACAAAATCAACTCTGAGGATAGTGATAGGTCAGCATCACAATATCTAGACTGAGGACAGTGACAACTCAGTATCACAATTTTCTACAGTGAGGGCAATGATAGCTGAGTATCGCCATGCCTACACTGAGGACAGTGATAGCTCATTATCACAATATCTACACTGAGGACAGTTATAGCTCAGTATCATATTAGCTATACTGAAGCCAATAATAGCTCAATATCACAATATCTACACTGAGGACAGTGATTGGTCAGGATCACAGTGTCTACACTGAGGTCAGTGATAGCTCAGTATCACATTGTCTACACTGAGGACAGTGATAGCTCAGTATCAAAATGTCTACACTGAGGACAGTGATAGCTCAGTATCACAATGTCTACACGGAGGACACTGATAGCTCAGTATCACAATATATACAGTGAGGTCAGTGATAGCTCAGTATCACATTGTCTACACTGAGGACAGTGATAGCCCAGTATCACATTGTCTGCACTGAGGACAGTGATAGCTCAGTATCACATTGTCTACACGGAGGACACTGATAGCTCAGTATCACAATGCATACAGTGAGGTCAGTGTAAACTCAGTATCACAATGTCTACAATGAGGACAGTGAAAGCTCAGTATCACAATGTCTACACTGAGGACAGTGATAGCTCAGTATCACAATATCTAGACTGAGGACAGTGACAACTCAGTATCACAATGTCTACACTGAGGACAGTGATCGCTCAGTATCACAATATCTACACTGATGACCGTGATAGCTCAGTATCACAATGTCTACACTGAGGATAGTGATAGCTCAGTATAACAATGTCTACACTGAGGACAGTGATAGCTCAGTATCACAATGTCTACACGGAGGACAGTGATAGCTC
The DNA here is from genome assembly GCF_052327205.1 of Somniosus microcephalus. Lineage (NCBI taxonomy): Eukaryota > Metazoa > Chordata > Chondrichthyes > Squaliformes > Somniosidae > Somniosus > Somniosus microcephalus. The sequence goes on along the minus strand of NC_140999.1, from coordinate 39,316,070 downwards.
AGTATCACAATGTCTACTCTGAGGTTAGTGATAGCTCAGTATCACAATGTCTACACTGAGGACAGTGATAGCTCAGTACCACAGTGTCTACACTGAGTACAGTGACAGCTCATTACCACAATGTCTACAATGAGGGCAATGATACGTCATTATCACAAAAACTATACTGAGGTCAGTAATAGCACAGTTTCACAATATCTAGACTGAGGACAGTGACAACTCAGTATCACAATTTTCTGCAGTGACGGCAGTGGTAACTGAGTATCACAATATCTAAACTGAGTACAGTGATAGCTCAGTGTCACAATGTCTACACTGAGGACAGTGATAGCTCAGTATCATAATGTCTACACTGAGGACAGTGATAGCTCAGGACCACAATGTCTATACTACGGGCAGTGATAGCTCATTACCGCAATGTCTACACTGAGGGCAATGATAGCTCAGTATCACAATGTATACACTGAGGTCAGTGATAGCTCAGTATCACATTGTCTACACTGAGGACAGTGATAGCTCTGTATCACAATGTCTACACTGAGGACAGGGAAAGCTCAGTATCACAATGTCTACACTGAGGACAGTGATAGCTCTGTATCACAACGTCTACACAGAGGACAGTGATTGCTGAATATCACAATCTCTACACTGAGGACAGTGATTGGTCAGGATCACAATGTCAACACTGAAGGCAGTGATAGCTCAGTATCGCCATGCCTACACTGAGGACAGTGATAGCTCATTATCACAATATCTACACTGAGGACAGTAATAGCTCAGTATCATATTAGCTATACTGAAGCCAATGATAGCGCAATATCACAATATCGATACCGAGGACAGTGATTGGTCAAGATCACAGTGCCTACACTTAGGTCAGTGATAGCTCAGTATCACAATGTCTACACTGATAGCTCAGTATCACAATGTCTACACTGAGGACAGTGATAGCTCAGTATCACAATGTCTACACGGAGGACAGTGATAGCTCAGTTTCACAAGGTCTACACTGAGGACAGTGAAAACTCAGTATCACAAAATCAACTCTGAGGATAGGGATAGGTCAGCATCACAATATCTAGACTGAGGACAGTGACAAATCAGTACCTGTATCACATATTTCTACAGTGAGCGCAGTGATAGCTGAGTATCACAATATCTACACTGAGGACAGTGATACCTCAGTATCACAATATCTACACTGAGGACAGTGATAGCTCAGTATCACAATGTCGACACTGAGGACAGTGATAGGTCAGTATCACAATGTCTACACTGAGGACAGTGATAGCTCAGTATCATAATGTCTACACTGAGGACAGTGATAGCTCAGGACCACAATGTCTGTACTAAGGGCAGTGATAGCTCATTACCACAATGTCTACACTGAGAGCAATGATAGCTCAGTATCACAATGTCTACACTGAGGACAGTGATAGCTCAGTGTCACGATGTCTACACTGAGGACAGTGAAAACTCAGTATCACAAAATCAACTCTGAGGATAGGGATAGGTCAGCATCACAATATCTAGACTGAGGACAGTGACAAATCAGTACCTGTATCACATATTTCTGCAGTGAGCGCAGTGATAGCTGAGTATCACAATATCTACACTGAGGACAGTGATACCTCAGTATCACAATGTCTACACTGAGGACAGTGATAGCTCAGTTTCACAATGTCAACACTGAGGACAGTGATAACTCAGTATCAAAATGTCTACACTGAGGACGGTGATAGCTCAGTATCACAATGTTTACACTGAGGATAGTGATAGCTCAGTATCACAAAATCAAATCTGAGGATAGTGATAGCTGAGCATCAAAATAACAAGACTGAGGACAGTGATAGCTCAGTATAACAATGTCTACACTGAGGACAGTGATAGCTCGGTATCACAATGTCTTCACTGAGGACAGTGATAGCTCAGTATCACAATGTCTACTCTGAGGTTAGTGATAGCTCAGTATCACAATGTCTACACTGAGGACAGTGATAGCTCAGTACCACAATGTCTACACTGAGTGCTGTGATAGCTCATTACCACAATGTCTACAATGAGGGCAATGATAGGTCATTATCACAATAACTATACTGAGGTCAGTAATAGCACAGTATCACAATATCTAGACTGAGGACAGTGATAACTCAGTATCACAATTTTCTGCAGTGGGACAGTGGTACCTGAGTATCACAATATCTAAACTGAGTACAGTGATAGCTCAGTGTCACAATGTCTACACTGAGGACAGTGATAGCTCAGTATCACAATGTCTACACTGAGGACAGTGATAGCTGAGTTTCACAATGTCTACACTGAGGACAGTGATAGCTCAGTATCACAATGTCTAATCTTAGGTCAGTGATAGCTCAGTATCACAATGTATACACTGAGGACAGTGATCGCAACATATCACAATATCTAGACTGAGGACAGTGATAATTCAGTATCACAATGTCTAAACTGAGGACAGTGATAGCTGAATATCACAATATCTACACTGAGGGCAGTGATAGCTCAGTATCACAATGTCTACACTGAGGACAGTGATAGCTCAGTATCACAATGTCTGCACTGAGGATAGTAATAGCTCTGTATCACAATGTCGACACTGAGGACAGTGATAGGTCAGTATCACAATGTCTACACTGAGGACAGTGATAGCTCAGTATCATAATGTCTACACTGAGGACAGTGATAGCTCAGGACCACAATGTCTATACTAAGGGCAGTGATAGCTCATTACCACAATGTCTACACTGAGGACAGTGATAGCTGTGTATCACAATGTCTACACTGAGGACAGTGATAGCTCAGTATCACAATGTCTACACAGAGGACAGTGGTAGATCAGTATCACAATGTCGACACTGAGGACAGTGATAGCTCAAAAACACGATGTATACACTGAGGTCAGTGATAACTCAGTATCACAATGTCTACACTGAGGACAGTGATAGCTCAGTGTCACGATGTCTACACTGAGGACAGTGATAGGTCAGTATCACAATGTCTACACTGAGGACAGTGATAGCTCTGTATCACAATGTCTACACAGAGGACAGTGATTGCTCAATATCACAATCTCTACACTGAGGACAGTGATTGGTCAGGATCACAGTGTCTACACTGAGGCCAGTGATAACTCAGTATCACAATGTCTACACTGAGGACAGTGATAGCTCAGTGTCACGATGTCTACACTGAGGACAGTGATAGGTCAGTATCACAATGTTTACACTGAGGACAGTGCTAGCTGACTACCACAATGTCTGCACTGAGGACAGTGATAGCTCAGTATCACAATGTCTACAGTGAGTTAAGTGATAGCTCAATATCACAAAGTCTACACAGAGGACAGTGATTGCTTATTATCACAATGTCTACACTGAGGACTGTGATTGGTGAGGATCAGATTGTCTACACTGAGGACAGTGATAGCTCAGTATCACAATGTCAACACTGAAGGCAGTGATAGCTCTATCACAATGTCTACGTTGAGGACAGTGATAGCTCAGTATCACAATGTCTACACGGAGGACACTGATAGCTCAGTATCACAATGTCTACACTGAGGACAGTGATAGCTCAGGACCACAATGTCTATACTAAAGGCAGTGATAGCTCATTACCACAATGTCTACACTGAGGGCAATGATAGCTCAGTATCACAATGTCTACACTGTGGTCAGTGATAGCTCAGTATCTCATTGTCTACACTGAGGACAGTGGTAGATCAGTATCACAATGTCAACACTGAGGACAGTGATAGTTCAATAACACGATGTATACACTGAGGTCAGTGATAACTCAGTAGCACAATGTCTACACTGAGGACAGTGATAGCTCAGTATCGCAATGTTTACACTGAGGACAGTGCTAGCTTATTACCACAATGTCTGCACTGAGGACAGTGATAGCTCAGTATCACAATGTCTACAGTGAGTTAATTGATAGCTCAATATCACAAAGTCTACACAGAGGACAGTGATTGCTTATTATCACAATGCCTACACTGAGGACAGTGATTGGTGAGGATCACAGTGTCTACACTGAGGACAGTGATAGCTCAGTATCACAATGTCAACACTGAAGGCAGTGATAGCTGTTAAGTCTGTGTGTTCCAGTTGTATTAAGATTAATTACTGACACAGACTACAAGAATAAAGTTCAACAGGTCTTTACTGTTTGGTGGTCAGGACTATACTAAATATAATATCACTACACAGTACTTATATACCGGTGGTCACCACCGGTATTACGTATACAGCAGCCAGAGAAAGTAGTACATCTCTTAAGGTGGAACAGGCTTAAGTTCTCTTAAGGTGGAACAGGTTACATACACCACAATCCTCCCTTTTTAGCTTAACAGTCATATCCCCATTTAACATAACATAATAACATATATACATATATAACTTCAGGTATAAACAGTTCAAAGGTTCAGTCTCTCAGGAGGCCTTCTGATTCGGTTTGGATAACGCCTTTCAGTGGTCTCTGATTCTTGTTGCTGAGGTGACTCTTCTTGTTGGTTTCCTATGTACTGGACGTCATCATCAGGTACAGTCCCTGCCGAGGTAGATGCTTCAGGTTCATTAGCGTCTTCCACAGTTGTCTCTGTCACAACCATGGGTTCGACCCTTGCTCTTGATTCTACCAGTTGATCCGCATGACGCCTTATCACATTGTTACCAATATCTCCTGTGTACATCAGAGGTCCTTGTCTGGCCCGAATTGTTCCGGACTGCCATTTTTCGTTTCCATAGCCCCTTGCCAACACTGGTTGTCCTACGTCGAAACTTCGAGTGGACTTGTTATTAATATGCCGGAACTGTTTGTTTTCCACTTCCCTCCGCACATTTGGTTTTAACAAGTCCAACCTGGACCGCAACCTCCTGTTATAAAACATCATGGCAGGACTTTGGTTAGTCACTGCATGAGCGGCGTTTCGATATGCCATTAGGAAATTGTCCACCTTGTGCTGTAACGGAATCTGATCATTGTTCATGGCCTTTATTGCCTTTTTGAATGTTTGGACAAATCTCTCGGCCAACCCGTTTGTCGCCGGATGATATGGGGCAGAGGTATAATGTTTCACCCCATTCTTCTTTAAGGATTTTTGGAATTCTTCCGACACGAACTGTGGTCCGTTGTCTGAACATATCTGTTCTGGCAATCCGTTCCTTGCGAATATTGTTCTTAACACCGCAATTGTCTTTTCTGAAGTAGTGGTATTCATCTTGATCACTTCTGGCCATTTGGAATGTGCGTCCACCGCAATTAGGAACATGGAGTCCATGAATGGACCAGCAAAGTCAATATGTACGCGTTGCCATGGGGCTGAAGGCCATTCCCATGGGTGTAGCGGTGCGATCGAAGGTGCATTTTGCACTTTTTGGCACCCAGCGAAGATTTTTGTCAACTCCTCTATCTGTTGGTCAATGCCCGGCTACCATACATAAGCCCTAGCAATACTTTTCATCTTAACTCCCCCCAGATGACCTTCATGCAGTTCCTTTCGAACTCTTTCCCGTAACTTGGGAGGAATAATCATTCTTGTCCCGTACATCAAAGTACCATGGCAGACGGACAGCTGGTCTCGCCTTGCCGAGAATGCCGGTAACAGAGGATCACCATGTGTTGGCCATCCCTTCACTGTCACCTCGTAAACTCGGGAGAGTGTCGGGTCGTTCCTGGTTTCTCTTTCAATACTTGCATTGGTGACTGGTAAACACTCGATGATGGTCGAATGAAATAACTCAACAGGGTCAACTTTCGTCGTCTCTTCTGCTTCAGGTAGTGGCAGGCGCGACAGCCCATCAGCATTGCCATGCTGCTTTGTACCTTTGAATTCTATTTGATATTGATGTGCCCCTAGGAAAAGGGACCATCTCTGGAGTCGCTGTGCTGTCATCACCGAATCACCCTTCTTAGGGTTAAAAATGGATACCAACGGCTGATGGTCTGTCAGAAGTGTGAATTTTTGGCCCTGCAGGTAATGATTAAACTTCTTCACTCCCCATACAAGGCTGAGAGCCTCCCTATCGATCTGCGCATAGTTGCGCTCAGTGGAGGTCAATGATCTGGATGCAAACGCGACTGGCCTTTCCGTGCCATTTGGCAACTTGTGTGAGAGTACTGCCCCAATACCATATGGAGAAGCATCACAAGCCAACCAAATAGGCAGTGTCGGGTTGAAGTGAGCCAACACTTCCTCTGAGGTGATCAATTCTTTGCTTTTGCGAAATGCCTTCTTACAGTTTTCGCTCCATTCCCATGGTACCCCCTTCTGTAAAAGAGCGTTCAGCGGGTGCAGTACCGTGGATAGATTCGGTAGAAACTTATGGTAATAGTTCATCAATCCCAGAAACGACCTCAACTGAGAGACATTATCCGGAGCGGGAGCCTTTACAACTGAAAGAACTCACATTTCTGCCGATTAACTCTAAGTCCATACTTTTTCAGTCTGTTGAGCACCAGTTCCAAGTTTGTGAGGTGTTCTTCATCACCATCACCTGTAATCAGAATATCGTCCAGGTAACATTGTGTGCCTGGAATTCCCTGTAATACCTGCTCCATGGCCCTCTGCCAAATTGCCGGAGCCGATGCCACTCCAAAAACCAGCCTATTATACCGGTACAAACTTCTATGCGTGTTGATCGTGAGGTACTGGCGTGACTCTTCTTCAACCTCCATCTGCAAGTACGCCTGCGCCAGGTCTATCTTGGTGAAGTGTTTCCCGCCAGACAACGAAGCAAAAATATCCTCAATCCGCGGAAGCGGATACTGCACCGTGTGAAGCACCGGATTAACGGTGATCTTGAAATCTCCACAGATGCGAACCTTCCCTGGTTCTCCTGGCTTGTTGCTCGAAGGACGTTTCATAAAGGGAACAATGGGCATAGCCCACTCACTCCAATCTACCTTAGACAGTACACCTGAACGTTCTAGCGCTTCCAGTTCCGCTTCTACAGTAGGTCGTATTGCATAGGGTACTGGTCTGGCTTTGAAAAATGTTGGTTGTGCATGTTCATCCATCTTGATGTTTGCCGTAATTCCTTTCAGTGTTCCCAGTCCTTGCTGGAACACCTCTTTAGCATCATCCAATATTTTGGACAATCGTTTAGGTTTGACATCTGTTTCCCCGGAATCTACCGTTAGTGCTTTTAAGGAGTGCCAGTCCATATTCATTTTACTAATCCACTCCCGTCCCAGTAGTGGTGGACCTCCTTCAGGTAGCACAGATAAGTCCATTACTTGGCTTTCTTCGCCCTTGTGGACCACTTTTACCTCTATCTTTCCGATGGGGTACACTCTTTGCCCCGTGTATGTTTTCAATATAATCTCCGTATCCTGTAGGGGAATATGTTGGAATAACCTTTTGTAATCTTTCTTATTCATGACCGTCAATGCCGATCCAGTGTCCAATTCCATCTTTACTTGGACTCCTGCTATCTGGAGAGTGACCCAAATTGTCTGGAGATCTGCATCCTTACCAACGTTGTGTACTCTTAAGCTACCCAGTTCATTACTGCTAGCGTCTGAATCTGACTTCTGTTCGTTCGAACTGGTCTTTGTCACCTTGTGCACCTTTATGTATTTTCCTTGCGGTGACTTTTTGTTGCTGGTCTTCTTTCCTGACCGGCATACTTTAGCTATGTGGCCAAGCCTGCCACACGTTCTGCATTATTGGTTTTTAAACCAACACTGGTTCTGATCATGTGTTGTCTTTCCACAACGATAACATTTTACAGTACTCAAACCCAATTTATTTGTACTGAGTTCCGGTGACCGTAGCTGCATTACTGCCGTGCCTCTCGCTGCGGCTTCGTGTGCTGCTGCCATAGTGACCGCTTTCTCAAGCGTCAGCTCATTCTCCTCGAGCAGTCGCTTTTGTGTCTCTTTTAATAATCCACACACAAATTTATCTCTTAGCGCTTCTGTTAGTCCCGTTCCAAACTGACAGTACTTTGCTAGCTTACGCAACTCCATTAAATATTCAGCATTGCTTTCATCCTTCAGCTGCCTTCTGCTGTAAAATTTAAATCGTTCCGCGAGCATCAGCGGCGTGGGGTTTAGATGATTTTTCAGGACAGTAACAATCTCCTCGAACGTCTTATCCGCCGGTTCATCTGGTGATAAAAGGTGTTTCAATTGCCCGTATGTCTTCGCACCCATTAAGTTTAATAAAGTTAGTGCTTTCTCTGCATCTGGGGTTTTATTTGCTTTACAATAATTTTGTATGCGTTCTACATACATGGCCCAATCTTCGATGTCGCTATCAAAGGTATTAATGTTCCCATGTTTAGGCATCGTTGCAATTTATTTTATCCCAAGATGGCGGCTTCCCGCTCTTGTCTTCGTCCTCCGCCTACAAAATGGCGGTTTTCCCGCGCTTGGCGGTCTTCACCCATTGGCTGCAATGGCGTTTGGCATGCCGCTGCTGCTCCCCTTTCCCAACGGTTAGTAACTCCCCCGACGCTGTCTCCATTTCACCGCGGCTCCCTCGGGCATTCGCGCTTCCCTGATGTCGCGCCTCGCAGCCCTTCTTGCAGCCCGGTTATTAGCACCGGTTGCGTTCGCCTTCACCGCGGCTCTCGCGCCTTCAGTCGCCCCAGAAGCTGCGCCTTTTTGGCCCGAAAGCGGCCCGGCCCTTATCACCAGCCGCGATCGATGTCCCCGCGCTGCGCCTTTCGGCCCGAATGCGGCCCGGCCCTTATCTCCGGTCGCGATTGATCTCACCGCCCTTATTCCTCCGTCTTCCTCCCCCCGTCTGTACAGCCAACGCGGCCGACTTTCTGCTCGTGTCGCTGACCGGCTTACCCACCACCGAGGTAGAAAGAAGATAGCTGACAGCCGCTGATGGAGGCTTCGAGTTCAGGATGTCTTCTGCACTCCAGGTTCTCGATGCCTGCCGCGCGACGTGTCTTCCAGCAGGGTGATGAGGCTGGATGCCTCTCTTCGACGCCCGTTCTGTGGACGAAGCCGCCGTGGATATAAACTGCCGCAGGGTAAGAATCGGACTCGTCGCCACTGTTAAGTCTGTGTGTTCCAGTTGTGTTAAGATTACTTACTGACACAGACTACAAGAATAAAGTTCAACAGGTCTTTGCTGGTTGGAGGTCAGGACTATACTAAATACAATATCACTACACAGTACTTATATACCGGTGGTCACCACCGGTATTACGTATACAGCAGCCAGAGAAAGTAGTACATCTCTTAAGGTGGAACAGGCTTAAGTTCTCTTAAGGTGGAACAGGTTACATACACCACAATAGCTCTATCACAATGTCTACATTGAGGACAGTGATAGCTCAGTATCATATTAGCTATACGGAAGCCAATGATAGCTCAATATCACAATATCTACACTGAGGACAGTGATTGGTCAGGATCACAATGTCTACACTGAGGACAGTGATAGCTCTGTATCACAATGTCTACATTGAGGACAGTGATAGCTCAGTATCACAATGTTTACACGGAGGACAGTGATAGCTCAGTATCACAATGTCTACACTGATAGCTCAGTATCACAATGTATACAGTGAGGTCAGTGATAACTCAGTATCACAGTGTCAACACTAAGGTCAGTGATAACTCAGTTTCACAATGTCTACACTGAGGACAGTGATAGCTCAATATCGCAATGTCTACACTGAGGACAGTGAAAGCTCAGTATCAGAATGTCTACACTGAAGACAGTGATAGCTCAGTATCACAATGTCTACACAGAGGACAGTGATAGCTCAGTATCACAATGTCTACACTGATAGCTCAGTATCACAATGTCTACACTGAGGACAGTGATAGCTCAGTTACACAAAATCAACTCTGAGGATAGTGATAGGTCAGCATCACAATATCTAGACTGAGGACAGTGACAACTCAGTATCACAATTTTCTACAGTGAGGGCAATGATAGCTGAGTATCGCCATGCCTACACTGAGGACAGTGATAGCTCATTATCACAATATCTACACTGAGGACAGTTATAGCTCAGTATCATATTCGCTATACTGAAGCCAATGATAGCTCAATATCACAATATCTACACTGAGGACAGTGATTGGTCAGGATCACAATGTCTACACTGAGGACAGTGATAGCTCAGTATCACAATGTCTACACAGAGGACACTGATAGCTCAGTATCACAATGTATACAGTGAGGTCAGTGATAGCTCAGTATCACATTGTCTACACTGAGGACAGTGATAGCTCAGTATCAAATTGTCTACACTGAGGACAGTGATAGCTCAGTATCACAATGTCTACACGGAGGACACTGATAGCTCAGTATCACAATGTATACAGTGAGGTCAGTGATAACTCAGTATCACAATATCTACACTGAGGGCAGTGATAGCTCATTACAAACATGTCTACACTGAGGACCGTGATAGCTCAGTATCACAATGTCTACACTGATGACAAGGGGCAGCACGGCGGCATAGTGGTTAGCACTGTTGCCTCACAGCGCCAGGGACCCGGGTTCGAATCCGGCCTCGGGTGACTGTCTGTGTGGAGTTTGCACATTCTCCCCGTGTTTGCGTGGGTTTTCTCCGGGTGCTCTGGTTTCCTCCCACAGTCCAACCATGTGCGGGTTAGGTTGATTGGCTATGATAAACTGACCCTTAGTGTTAGGGGGATTAAATACGCGGGGATAGGGTGGGATATGTGTTGGTGTAGGGGTTACAGGGATTGGGTGGGATATGTGTCGGTGCAGGCTCGATGGGCCGAAATAGCCTCTATCTGCACTGTGGGGTTTCTGTGATTCTGTTCTGTGATTCGGTGATGAACGTGATAGCTCAGTATCACAATGTCTACACTGAGGATAGTGATAGCTCAGTATAACAATGTCTACACTGAGGACAGTGATAGCTCAGTATCACAATGTCTACACTGAGGACAGTGATAGCTCAGTATCACAATGTCTACACTGAGGACAGTGATAGCTCAGTATAACAATGTCTACTCTGAGGTCAGTGATAGCTCAGTAGCAAATTGTCTACACTGAGGACAGTGATAACTCAGTATCACAATGTCTACACTGAGGACAGTGATAGCTCAGTATCACAATGTCTACTCTGAGGTTAGTGATAGCTCAGTATCACAATGTCTACACTGAGGACAGTGATAACTCAGTACCACAATGTCTACACTGAGTACAGTGACAGCTCATTACCACAATGTCTACAAAGAGGGCAATGATAGGTCATTATCACAATAACTATACTGAGGTCAGTAATAGCACAGTTTCACAATATCTAGACTGAGGACAGTGACAACTCAGTATCACAATTTTCTGCAGTGGTAGCTGATTATCACAATATCTAAACTGAGCACTGACAAATAAGTATCAACATTTTCCACACTGAAGGCAGTGATAGCTTATTATCAGAATGTCCACACTGAGGACAGTGATAGCTCAGTATCAGAATGTCTACACAGAGGACAGTGGTAGATCAGTATCACAATGTCGACACTGAGGACAGTGATAGCTCAATAACACATGTATACACTGAGGTCAGTGATAACTCAGTATCACAATGTCTACACTGAGGACAGTGATAGCTCAGTGTCACGATGTCTACACTGAGGACAGTGATAGGTCAGTATCACAATGTCTACACTGAGGACAGTGATAGCTCAGTATCGCAATGTTTACACTGAGGACAGTGCTAGCTTATTACCACAATGTCTGCACTGAGGACAGTGAGTTAAGTGATAGCTCAATATCACAAAGTCTACACAGAGGACAGTGATTGCTTATTATCACAATGTCTACACTGAGGACAGTGATTGGTGAGGATCACATTGTCTACACTGAGGACAGTGATAGCTCAGTATCACAATGTCAACACTGAAGGCAGTGATAGCTCTATCACAATGTCTACATTGAGGACAGTGATAGCTCAGTATCATATTAGCTATACGGAAGCCAATGATAGCTCAATATCACAATATCTACACTGAGGACAGTGATTGGTCAGGATCACAGTGTCTACACTGATGTCAGTGGTAGCTCAGTATCACATTGTCTACACTGAGGACAGTTATAGCTCTGTATCACAATGTCTACATTGAGGACAGTGATAGCTCAGTATCACAATGTCTACACGGAGGACAGTGATAGCTCAGTATCACAATGTCTACACTGATAGCTCAGTATCACAATGTATACAGTGAGGTCAGTGATAACTCAGTATCCCAATGTCTACACTGAGGACAGTGATAGCTCAGTTTCACAAAATCAACTCTGAGGATAGTGATAGGTCAGCATCACAATATCTCGACTGAGGACAGTGACAACTCAGTATCACAATTTTCTACAGTGAGTGTGGTGTATGTAACCTGTTCCACCTTAAGAGAACTTAAGCCTGTTCCACCTTAAGAGATGTACTACTTTCTCTGGCTGCTGTATACGTAATACCGGTGGTGACCACCGGTATATAAGCACTGTGTAGTAATATTGTATTTAGTATAGTCCTGACCTCCAACCAGTAAAGACCTGTTGAACTTTAATCTTGTAGTCTGTGCTAGTAATTACAACTAGAACACACAGACTTAACAGTGGCGACGAGTCCGATTCTTACCCTGCGGCAGTTTATATCCACGGCGGCTTCGTCCACAGAACGGACGTCGAAGAGAGGCTTCCACCCTCATCACCCTGCTGGAAGACACGTCGCGCGGCAGACATCGAGAAACCAGAGTGCAGAAGACATCCTGAACTCGAAGCCTCCATCAGCGGCTGTCAGCTATCTTCTTTCTACCTCGGTGGTGGGTAAGCCGGGCAGCGACGTGACCAGAAAGTCGGCCGCGTTGGCTGTACAGACGGGGAGGGAAGACAGAGGAATAAGGGCGGTGAGATCGATCGCGACCGGAGATAAGGGCCGGGCCGCATTCGGGCCGAAAGGCGCAGCGCGGGGACATCGATCGCGGCTGGTGATAAGGGCCGGGCCGCATTCGGGCTAAAAAGGCGCAGCGTCTGGGGCAACTGAAGGCGCGAGAGCCGCGGCGAAGCGGAGACAGCGTCGGGGGACGGGTGAAGACCGCCAAGCGCGGGAAAACCGCCATTTTGTAGGCGGAGGACGAAGACAAGAGCAGGAAGCCGCCATCTTGGATAAATATAAAAATAAATTAAATTGCAACGATGCCTAAACATGGGAACATTAATACCTTTGATAGCAACATCGAAGATTGGGCCATGTATGTAGAACGCATACAAAATTATTGTAAAGCAAATAAAATCCCAGATGAAGAGAAAGCACTAACATTATTAAACTTAATGGGTGCGAAGACATACGGGCAATTGAAACACCTTGTATCACCAGATGAACCGGCGGATAAGACGTTCGAGGAGATTGTTACTGTCCTGAAAAATCATCTAAACCCCACGCCGCTGATGCTAGCGGAACGATTTAAATTTTACAGCAGAAGGCAGCTGAAGGATGAAAGCAATGCTGAATATTTAATGGAATTGCGTAAGCTAGCAAAGTACTGTCAGTTTGGAACGAGACTGACAGAGGCGCTACGAGATAAATTTGTGTGCGGTTTATTAAAAGAAGATACACAAAAGCGACTGCTCGAGGAGAATGAGCTGACGCTTGAGAAAGCGGTCACTGTGGCAGCAGCACACGAAGCCGCAGCGAGAGGCACGGCAGTAATGCAGCTACGGTCACCGGAACTCAGTACAAATAAATTGGGTTTGAGTACTGTAAAATGTTATCGTTGTGGAAAGACAACGCACGATCAGAACCAGTGCTGGTTTAAAGACCAAGAATGCAGAACGTGTGGCAGGCTTGGCCACATAGCTAAAGTATGCCGGTCAGGAAAGAAGACCAGCAACAAAAAGTCACCGCAAGGAAAATACATAAAGGTACACAAGGTGACAAAGAACAGTTCGACCGAACAGAAGTCAGATTCAGACGCTAGCAGTAATGAACTGGGTAGCTTAAGAGTACACAACGTTGGTAAGGATGCAGATCTCCAGACAATTTGGGTCACCCTTCAGATAGCAGGAGTCCAAGTAAAGATGGAATTGGACACTGGATCGGCATTGACGGTCATGATTAAGAAAGATTACAAAAGGTTATTCCAACATATTCCCCTACGGGATGCGGAGATTATATTGAAAACATACACGGGGCAAAGAGTGTACCCCATCGGAAAGATAGAGGTAAAAGTGGTCCACAAGGGCGAAGAAAGCCAAGTAATGGACATATATGTGCTACCTGAAGGAGGTCCACCACTACTGGGACGGGAGTGGATTAGGAAAATGAATATGGACTGGCACTCCTTGAAGGCACTAACGGTAGATTCCGGGGAAACAGATGTCAAACCTAAACGATTGTCCAAAATATTGGATGATGCTAAAGAGGTGTTCCAGCAGGGACTGGGAACACTGAGAGGAATTACGGCAAACATCAAGATGGATGAACATGCACAACCAAAATTTTTCAAAGCCAGACCGGTACCCTATGCAATACGACCTACTGTAGAAGCGGAACTGGAAGCGCTAGAACGTTCAGGTGTACTGTCTAAGGTAGATTGGAGTGAGTGGGCTACGCCCATTGTTCCCGTTATGAAACGTCCTTCGAGCAACAAGCCAGGAGAACCAGGGAAGGTTCGCATCTGTGGAGATTTCAAAATCACCGTTAATCCGGTGCTTCACACGGTGCAGTATCCGCTTCCGCGGATTGAGGATATTTTTGCTTCGTTGTCTGGCGGGAAACACTTCACCAAGATAGACCTGGCGCAGGCGTACTTGCAGATGGAGGTTGAAGAAGAGTCACGCCAATACCTCACGATCAACACGCATCGAGGTTTGTACCGGTACAACAGGCTGGTTTTTGGAGTGGCATCGGCTCCAGCAATTTGGCAGAGGGCCATGGAGCAGGTATTACAGGGAATTCCAGACACACAATGTTACCTGGACGATATTCTGATTACAGGTGATGGTGATGAAGAACACCTCGCAAACTTGGAACTGGTGCTCAACAGACTGAAAGAGTATGGACTTAGAGTTATTCGGCAGAAATGTGAGTTCTTCCAGAAGCGGATCTCGTACTGTGGTCATGTCATTGACTGGGAGGGGCTTCATAAGTCTCCTGACAAGATAGAGGCAGTTGTAAAGGCTCTCGCTCCAGATAATGTCTCTCAGTTGAGGTCGTTTCTAGGATTGATTAACTATTACCATAAATTTCTACCAAATCTATCCACGGTATTGCACCCGCTAAATGCTCTTTTACAGAAGGGGGTACCATGGGAATGGAGCGAAAACTGTAAGAAGGCATTTCGCAAAAGCAAAGAATTGATCACCTCAGAGGAAGTGTTGGCTCACTTCAACCCGACACTGCCTATTTGGTTGGCTTGTGATGCTTCTCTATATGGTATTGGGGCTGTACTCTCACACAAGTTGCCAAATGGCACGGAAAGGCCAGTCGCGTTTGCATCCAGATCATTGACCTCCGCTGAGCGCAACTATGCGCAGATTGATAGGGAGGCTCTCAGCCTTGTATGGGGAGTGAAGAAGTTTAATCATTACCTGCAGGGCCAAAAATTCACACTTCTGACAGACCATCAGCCGTTGGTATCCATTTTTAACCCTAAGAAGGGTGTTTCAGTGATGACAGCACAGCGTCTCCAGAGATGGTCCCTTTTCCTAGGGGCACATCAATATCAAATAGAATTCAAAGGTACGAAGCAGCATGGCAATGCTGATGGGCTGTCGCGCCTGCCACTACCTGAAGCAGAAGAAACGACGAAAGTTGACCCTGTTGAGTTATTTCATTCGACCATCATCGAGTGTTTACCAGTCACCAATGCAAGTATTGAAAGAGAAACCAGGAACGACCCGACACTGTCCAGAGTCTACGAGGTGACAGTGAAAGGATGGCCAACACGTGGTGATCCTCTGTTACCGGCATTCTCGGCAAGGCGAGACCAGCTGTCCGTCTGCCATGGTACTTTGATGTACGGGACAAGAGTGATTATTCCTCCCAAGTTAAGAGAAAGAGTTCTAAAAGAACTGCATGAAGGTCATCTGGGGGGAGTTAAGATGAAAAGTCTTGCTAGGGCTTATGTATGGTGGCCGGGTATTGACCAACAGACAGAGGAGTTGATGAAAAGCTGCGCTGGGTGCCAAAAAGTGCAAAATGCACCTCTGATCGCACCACTACACCCATGGGAATGGCCTTCAGCCCCATGGCAACGCGTACATATTGACTTTGCTGGTCCATTCATGGACTCCATGTTCCTAATTGCGGTGGACGCACATTCCAAATGGCCAGAAGTGATCAAGATGAATACCACTACTTCAGAAAAGACAATTGCGGTGTTAAGAACAATATTCGCAAGGAACGGATTGCCAGAACAGATTTGTTCGGACAACGGACCACAGTTCGTGTCGGAAGAATTCCAAAAATTCTTAAAGAAGAATGGGGTGAAACATTATACCTCTGCCCCATATCATCCGGCGACAAACGGGTTGGCCGAGAGATTTGTCCAAACATTCAAAAAGGCAATAAAGGCCATGAACGATGATCAGATTCCGCTACAGCACAAGGTGGACAATTTCCTAATGGCATATCGAAACGCCGCTCATGCAGTGACTAACCAAAGTCCTGCCATGATGTTTTATAACAGGAGGTTGCGGTCCAGGTTGGACTTGTTAAAACCAAATGTGCAGAGGGAAGTGGAAAACAAACAGTTCCGGCATATTAATAACAAGACCACTTGAAGTTTCGACGTAGGACAACCAGTGTTGGCAAGGGGCTATGGAAACGAAAAATGGCAGTCCGGAACAATTCGGGCCAGACAAGGACCTCTGATGTACACAGTAGATATTGGTAACAATGTGATAAGGCGTCATGCGGATCAACTGGTAGAATCGAGAGCAAGGGTCGAACCCATGGTTGCGACAGAGACAACTGTGGAAGACGTTAATGAACCTGAAGCATCTACCTTGGCAGGGAATGTACCTGATGATGATAACACCCAATGCATGGGAGACCAACTAGAGGAGTCACCTCAGCAACAGGAATCAGACACCACTGACAGGCGTTATCCAAACCGAATCAGAAGGCCTCCTGAGAGACTGAACCTTTGAGCTGTTTATACCTGAAGTTATACATAGATATATATATGTTATTATGTTATGTTAAATGGGGATATGACTGTTAAGCTAAAAAGGGAGGATTGTGGTGTATGTAACCTGTTCCACCTTAAGAGAACTTAAGCCTGTTCCACCTTAAGAGATGTACTACTTTCTCTGGCTGCTGTATACGTAATACCGGTGGTGACCACCGGTATATAAGCACTGCGTAGTAATATTGTATTTAGTATAGTCCTGACCTCCAACCAGTAAACACCTGTTGAACTTTAATCTTGTAGTCTGTGTTAGTAATTACAACTAGAACACACAGACATAACAGTGAGGGCAATGATAGCTGAGTATCGCCATGCCTACACTGAGGACAGTGATAGCTCATTATCACAATATCTACACTGAGGACAGTTATAGCTCAGTATCATATTAGTTATACTGAAGCCAATGATAGCTCAATATCACAATATCTACACTGAGGACAGTGATTGGTCAGGATCACAGTGGCTACACTGAGGTCAGTGATAGCTCAGTATCACATGGTCTACACCGAGGACAGTGATAGCTCAGTATCACAATGTCTACACTGAGGACAGTGATAGCTCAGTATCACAATGTCTATACTAAGGGCAGTGATAGCTCATTACCACAATGTCTACACTGAGGGCAATGATAGCTCAGTATCACAATGTCTACACTGTGGTCAGTGATAGCTCAGTAGCACATTGTCTACACTGAGGACAGTGATAGCTCAGTATCACAATGTCTACACTGAGGACAGTGATAGCTCAGTATCACAATGTCTACACAGAGGACAGTGGTAGATCAGTATCACAATGTCTACACTGAGGACAGTGATAGCTCAGTATTACAATGTCTACATTGAGGACAGTGATAGCTCAGTATCACAATGTCTACACAGAGGACAGTGGTAGATCAGTATCACAATGTTGACACTGAGGACAGTGATAGCTCAATAACACGATGTATACACTGAGGTTAGTCATAACTCAGTATCACAATGTCTACACTGAGGACAGTGATAGCTCAGTGTCACGATGTCTACACTGAGGACAGTGATAGGTCAGTATCACAATGTCTACAGTGAGTTAAGTGATAGCTCAGTATCACAAAGTCTACACTGAGAACAGTGATAGCTCAGTATCACAATGTCTACACTGAGGACACTGATAGCTTAGTATCACAATGTCTACAGTGAGTTAAGTGATAGCTCAATATCACAAAGTCTACACAGAGGATAGTGATTGCACAATATCACAATGTCTACACGGGGGTCAATGATAGCTCAGTATCAGACTGTCTACACTGAATGCAGTGATAGCTCAGTATCGCCATGCCTACACTGAGGACAGTGATAGCTCATTATCACAATATCTACACTGAGGACAGTAATAGCTCAGTATCATATTAGATATACTGAAGCCAATGATAGCTCAGTATCTCAATGTCTACACTGAGAACAGTGATAGCTCAGTATCACAATGTCTACACTGAGGACAGTGATAGCTCCGTATCACAAAGTCAAATCTGAGGATAGTGATAGCTGAGCATCACAATAACAAGACTGAGGACAGTGACAACTCAATATCACAAATTTCTACACGGAGGACAGTGATAGTTCAGTATCACAATATCTACACTGAGGACAGTGATAGCTGAGTGTCACAATGTCTATACTAAGGGCAGTGATAGCTCATTACCACAATGTCTACAATGAGGGCAATGACAGATCATTATCACAATAACTATACTGAGGTCAGTAATAGCACAGTATCACAATATCTAGACTGAGGACAATGATAGCTCAGTATTACAATGTCTACACTGAGGACAGTGAAAGCTCAGTATCACAATGTCTACACTGAGGACAGTGATAGCTCAGTATCATAATGTCTACACTGAGGACAGTGATAGCTCAGTATCATAATGTCTACACTGAGGACAGTGATAGCTCAGTATTACAATGTCTACACTGAGGACAGTGAAAGATCAGTATCACAATGTCTACACTGAGGACAGTGATATCTCAATATCACAATGTCAACACTGAGAACAGTGATAGCTCAATATCACCAAGTCGACACAGAGGATAGTGATTGCACAATATCACAATGTCTACACTGAGGACAGTGAAAGATCAGTATCACAATGTCTATGCTGAGGACAGTGATAACTCAGTATCACAATGTCTACACTGAGGACAGTGATAGCTCAGTATCATAATGTCTACACTGAGGACAGTGAAAGCTCAGTATCACAAAGTCAAGTCTGAGGATAGTGATAGCTGAGCATCACAATAACAAGACTGAGGACAGTGACAACTCAGTATCACAAATTTCTACACGGAGGACAATGAAAATTCAGTAGCACAATGTCTATACAAAGGGCAGTGATAGATCATTACCACAATGTCTACATTGAGGGCAATGACAGGTCATTATCACAATAACTATACTGAGGTCAATAATAGCACAGTATCACAATATCTAGACTGATTACAGTGATAGCTCAGTATCAGAATGAGTACATTTTGGACAGTGATAGCTCAGTATGATAATATCTAGAGTGAGGAAAGAGATAGATCTGTATCACAATGTCTACACGGAGGACACTGACAAATAAGTATCAACATTTTCCACACTGAAGGCAGTGATAGCTTATTATCAGAATGTCCACACTGAGGACAGTGATAGCTCAGTATCACAATGTCTACACTGAGGACAGTGATAGCTCAGTATCATAATGTCTACACTGAGGACAGTGATAGCTCAGTATCATAATGTCTACACTGAGGACAGTGATAGCTCAGTATCATAATGTCTACACTGAGGACAGTGATAGCTCAGTATTACAATGTCTACACTGAGTATAGTGATAGCTCATTACCACAATGTCGACAGTGAGGGCAATGATTGGTCATTATCACAATAACTATACTGAGGTCAGTAATCGCACAGTATCACAATATCCAGACTGAGGACAGTGACAACTCAGTATCACAATTTTCTACACTGAGGACAGTGATATCTCAATATCACAATGTCAACACTGAGGACAGTGATAGCTCAATAGCAAATTGTCTACATTGAGGATAGTGATAGCTCAATATCAAATTGTCAACACTGAGGACAGCGATAGCTCAGTGTCACAATGTCTACACTGAGGACAGTGATAGCTCAGTATCACAATGTCTACACTGAGGACAGTGATAGCTCAGTATCACAATGTCTACAATGAGGACAGTGATAGCTCAGTATCACAATGTCTACACTGAGGACAGTGATAGCTCAGTATCACAATGTCTACACTGAGGACAGTGATAATTTAGTATCACAATGTCTACGCTGAGGACAGTGAAAGATCAGTATCACAATGTCTATGCTGAGGACAGTGATAACTCAGTATCACAATGTCTACACTGAGGACAGTGATAGCTCAGTATCATAATGTCTACACTGAGGACAGTGAAAGCTCAGTATCACAAAGTCAAATCTGAGGATAGTGATAGCTGAGCATCACAATAACAAGACTGAGGACAGTGACAACTCAGTATCACAAATTTCTACACGGAGGACAGTGATAATTCAGTATCACAATATCTACACTGAGGACAGTGATAGCTGAGTATCACAATGTCTATACTAAGTGCAGTGATAGATCATTACCACAATGTCTACAATGAGGGCAATGACAGGTCATTATCACAATAACTATACTGAGGTCAGTAATAGCACAGTATCACAATATCTAGACTGATTACAGTGATAGCTCAGTCTCAGAATGAGTACATTGTGGACAGTGATAGCTCAGTATGATAATATCTAGAGTGAGGAAAGAGGTAGATCTGTATCACAATGTCTACACGGAGGGCACTGACAAATAAGTATCAACATTTTCCACACTGAAGGCAGTGATAGCTTATTATCAAAATGTCCACACTGAGGACAGTGATAGCTCAGTATCACAATGTCTACACTGAGGACAGTGATAGCTCAGTATCACAATGTCTACACTGAGGACAGTGATAGCTCAGTATCATAATGTCTACACTGAGGACAGTGATAGCTCAGTATCACCATGTCTGCACTGAGGTCAGTGATAGCTCAGTATCGCAAATTCTACATTGAGGACAGTGATAGCTCAGTATCATAATGTCGACACTGAGGACAGTGATAGCTCAGTATCATAATGTCTACACTGAGGACAGTGATAGCTCAGTATTACAATGTCTACACTGAGTATAGTGATAGCTCATTACCACAATGTCTACAGTGAGGGCAATGATTGGTCATTATCACAATAACTATACTGAGGTCAGTAATCGCACAGTATCACAATATCCAGACTGAGGACAGTGACAACTCAGTATCACAATTTTCTACACTGAGGACAGTGATATCTCAATATCACAATGTCTACACTGAGGACAGTGATAGCTCAGTATGACAATGTCTGCACTGAGGACAGTGATCGCTCAGTATCACAATGTCCACACTGAGGACAGTGATAATTCAGTATCACAATGTCTACACTGAGGACAGTGATAGCTCAGTATCACAATATCTACACTGAGGACAGTGATAGCTCAGTATCGCCATGCCTACACTGAGGACAGTGATAGCTCATTATCACAATATCTGCACTGAGGACAGTAATAGCTCAGTATCATATTAGCTATACTGAAGCCAATGATAGCTCAGTATCACAATGTCAACACTGAAGGCAGTGATCGCTCAGTATCGCCGTGTCTACACTGAGGACAGTGAAAGATCAGTATCACAATGTCTACACTGAGGACAGTGATATCTCAATATCACAATGTCAACACTGAGGACAGTGATAGCTCAGTATCACAAAATCAACTCTGAGGATAGTGATAGCTCAGCATCACAATATCTAGAATGAGGACAGTGACAACTCAGTATCACAATTTTCTACACTGAGGGCAGTGATAGCTGAGTATCACAATATCTACACTGAGGACAGTGATAGCTCAGTATCGCAATGTTTACACTGAGTACAGTGCTAGCTCATTACCACAATGTCTACAGTGAGGACAGTGATAGCTCAGTATCGCCATGCCTACACTGAGGACAGTGAAAGATCAACATCACAATGTCTATACTGAGGACAGTGACACCTCAGTATCACATTGTCCACACTGAGGGCAGTGATAGCTCAGTATCACAATGTCTACACTGAGGACAGTGATAGCTCAATATCGCCATGCCAACACTGAGGACAGTGATACCTCATCATCACAATATCTACACTGAGGACAGTAATAGCTCAGTATCATATTAGCTATACTGAAGCCAATGATAGCTCAATATCATAATGTCTACACTGAGGACAGTGAAAGCTCAGTATCACAATGTCAACACTGAGGACATTGATATCTCAGTAGCGCCATGTCTACACTGAGGACAGTGAAAGATCAGCATCACAATGTCTATACTGAGGACAGTGATAGCTCAGTATCATAATGTCTACACTGAGGACAGTGATAGCTCAGTATCACAATGTCTACACTGAGGAGAGTGATAGCTCAGTATCGCAATGTCTACATTGAGGAAAGTGATAGCTCAGTATCACAATGCCAACACTGAGGACAGTGATAGCTCATTATCACAGTATCTGCACTGACAACAGTGATATGCTCAGTATCATATTAGCTGTACTGAAGCCAATGATAGCTCAATATCACAACGTATACAGTGAGGTCAGTGATAACTCAGTATCACAATGTCTACACTGAGGGCAGTGATAGATCAGTATCACAATGTCTACACTGAGGACAGTGATAGCTCGGTAAGACAATGCATACACTGAGCTCAGTGATAGCTCAGTATCACAATGTCTACACTGAGGACTGTGATAGCTCAGTATCAGAATGTCTACACTGAGGACGGTGATAGCTCAGTATCACAATGTCTACGCTGAGGACAGTGAAAGAACAGTATCACCATGTCCACACTGAGGACAGTGATATCTCAATATCACAATGTCAACACTGAGGACAGTGATAGCTCAATATCAAATTGTCTGCACTGAGGACAGTGATAGCTCAGTATCACAATGTCTACACTGAGGACAGTGATAGCTCAGTATCACAATGTCTACACTGGGGACAGTGATAGCTCAGTATCACAATGTCTACACTGAGGACAGGGATAGCTCAGTATCACAATGTCTACGCTGAGGACAGTGATAATTTAGTATCACAATGTCTACACTGAGGACAGTGAAAGATCAGTATCACAATGTCGATGCTGAGGACAGTGATAACTCAGTATCACAACGTCTACACTGAGGACAGTGATAGCTCAGTATCATAATGTCTACACTGAGGACAGTGAAAGCTCAGTATCACAAAGTCAAATCTGAGGATAGTGATAGCTGAGCATCACAATAACAAGACTGAGGACAGTGACAACTCAGTATCACAAATTTCTACAGTGAGGGCAGTGATAGCTCAGTATCAGAATGTCTACACTGAGGACAGTGATAGCTGAGTATCACAATATCTAGGCTGATGACAGTGATAGCTCAGTATCAGAATGAGTACATTGTGGACAGTGATAGCTCAGTATGATAATATCTAGAGTGAGGAAAGAGATAGATCTGTATCACAATGTCTACACGGAGGGCACTGACAAATAAGTATCAACATTTTCCACACTGAAGGCAGTCATAGCTTATTATCAGAATGTCCACACTGAGGACAGTGATAGCTCAGTATCACAATGTCTACACTGAGGACAGTGATAGCTCAGTATCACAATGTCTACACTGACATAGGTAAAAAGAGGGATGAGATCCTGCATCAACAATTTAGGGAGCTAGGTAACAGATTAAAGAGCAGGACCTCAAAGGTTGTAATCTCTGGATTACTCCCAGTGCCACGTGCTAGTAAGTATAGGAATGGGAGGATAGAGCAGATGAATGCGTGGCTAAAGAGTTGGTGTAGGGGGGAGGGTTTTACTTTCCTGGATCACTGGGCCTGCTTCTGGGAAAGGTGGGACTTGTACAAGTCGGACGGGTTGCACCTGAACCAGAGCGGGACAAATATCCTTGCAGGGAGGTTTGCTAGCACTGTTGGGGGGGGGTTTAAACTAACTTGGCAGGGGGATGGGATACAGAGGGGAGCTGAAATAGGGGGGGATGTGCTGCCAATTATAGAGAAAAAAACAAGTCAGCTTGGTAGACAGGGCAAATATATAAGGGCAAGGCTGGATGGCATCTATTTTAATGCAAGGAGTCTTGCAAATAAGGTGGATGAACTGAAGGTGTTGATAAACACATGGGAGTATGATATTGTTGCTATCACGGAGACATGGTTGAGGGAAGGGCAAGACTGGCAGCTCAATATTCCGGGGTACAGAATCTTCAGGCGAGACAGAGGGGGAGGTATAAGAGGGGGTGTCGCAATATTAATTAAGGAGTCAATTACTGCAGTAAGGAGGGATGATATATTAGCAGGGTCCTCTAATGAGGCCATATGGGTGGAGCTTAAAAACAAAAAGGGGGCAAGCACTTTGCTGTGAGTGTACTATAGGCCTCCAAACAGTCAGGGGGAGATAGAGGAACAGATATGTAGGCAAATCTCAGAGAAATGTGCAAATAATAGGGTAATAATAATGGGGGATTTCAACTTCCCCAATATTAACTGGGATAGTCAGAGTGTGAAAGGCTCAGAGGGTGTAGAATTCTTAAAGTGCATCCAGGAGAGCTTTTTGAGCCAGCATGTAGAAAGTCCTACAAGAGAGGGGGCGGTACTGGACCTAATTCTAGGGAATGTGGCCGGCCAAGTGGAAAAAGTGCTCGTAGGTGAGCACTTTGGTGATAGTGACCATAATATGGTAAGATTTAAGGTGGTCATGGAAAAGGACAGGGATGGGCCGGAAATAAAGGTTCTAAATTGGGGGAAGGCCGATTTTAATAGGATAAGGCAGGATCTGGCCAAAATGGACTGGGATCAGCTACTTGTAGGAAAATCCGCATCGGAGCAATGGGAGGCTTTCAGAAGGGAGATTGAGATCATACAATGGCAACATGTTCCCGTAAAGGTCAAGGGTGGTTCCAAAAACCACAGGGAACCTTGGATGTCAGGGGATATACGAGAATGGATTAGGAAAAAAAGGAGGGCTTTTGGTAGATACAAAAGGCTAAAGACGGAGGAAGCCCGAGAGGAGTACAAAAAGTGCAGGGGGATACTTAAAAAAGAAATTAGGAGATCAAGGAGGGGCCATGAAATAACACTGGCAAGCAAAATAAAGGAAAATCCGAAGATGTTTTATAAGTATATTAAGGGTAAGAGGATAACTAGGGGAAAAATAGGGCCCATTAGGGACAAAAGTGGCAATCTGTGTGTGGAGCCGGAAGATGTAGGAGGGGTTCTAAATGAATTTTTTGCATCTGTTTTCACTATGGAGAAGGACGATGTAGACATAGAAATAGGGCGGGGGGACTGTGATATGCTCGAACATATTAACATCGAGAGGGAGGAGGTATTGGCGGTTTTAGCTGGCCTAAAAATGGATAAATCCCCAGGCCCGGATGAAATGTATCCCAGGCTGCTGTGTGAGGCAAAGGAGGAGATTGCGGGGGCTCTAACACATATATTCAGGACCTCTCTGGCCACAGGGGATGTGCCAGAGGACTGGAGAACCGCTAATGTAGTCCCATTATTCAAGAATGGTAGTAGGGAAAAACCGGGGAACTACAGGCCAGTGAGCCTAACATCAGTGGTAGGAAAATTATTGGAAAAAATCCTGAGGGACAAAATTTGTCTCCACTTGGAGAGGCAAGGATTAATCAGGGATAGTCAACATGGCTTTGTCAAGGGAAGATCATGTCTGACTAATTTGATTGAATTTTTTGAGGGGGTGACTAGGTGTGTGGATGAGGGTAACGCAGTGGATGTGGTATACATGGATTTCAGTAAGGCCTTCGATAAAGTCCCGCATAGGAGACTGGTCAAGAAGGTAAGAGCCCATGGAATCCAGGGTGCCTTGGCACATTGGATACAAAACTGGCTTAGTGGCAGAAGGCAGAGGGTGATGGTCGAAGGTTGTTTTTGTGACTGGAATCCTGTGGCCAGTGGGGTACCACAGGGATCGGTGCTGGGTCCCTTGCTGTTTGTGGTCTACATTAATGACTTGGATATGAATGTAAAGGGTATGATCAGTAAGTTCGTGGATGATACAAAAATTGGTAGGGTGGTAAATAGCGAGGAGGGTAGCCTCAGTCTGCAGGACGATATAGATGGGTTGGTCAGATGGGCGGAACAGTGGCAAATGGAATTTAACCCGGAAAAGTGCGAGGTGATGCACTTTGGGGGGACTAACAAGGCAAAGGAATACACAATGAATGGAAAGACCCTAGGCAAGACGGAGGGTCAGAGGGATCTGGGTGTGCAAGTACACAGATCCCTGAAGGCGGCGGAACAGGTGGATAAGGTGGTAAAAAAGGCATATGGGATACTTGCCTTCATTAGCCGAGGCATTGAATATAAGAGCAAGGAGGTTATGATGGAGCTGTATATAACACTGGTTAGGCCACAGCTGGAATACTGTGTGCAGTTCTGGTCGCCACACTACAGGAAGGATGTGATCGCGTTAGAGAGGGTGCAGAGGAGGTTCACCAGGATGTTACCAGGGCTGGAGCGCTTCAGCTATGAAGAGAGACTGGGCAGATTGGGTTTGTTTTCCTTGGAGCAGAGGAGGCTGAGGGGGGACATGATTGAGGTGTACAAAATTATGAGGGGCATAGATAGGATGGATGCTGAGGAGCTTTTTCCCTTAGTAGAGGGGTCAATAACTAGGGGGCATAGATTCAAGGTAAAGGGCGGGAGGTTTAGAGGGGATTTGAGAAAGAACTTTTTCACCCAGAGGGTGGTTGGAGTCTGGAACTCACTGCCTGAAAGGGTTGTGGAGGCAGAAACCCTCACAACATTTAAGAAGCATTTGGATGTGCACTTGAAATGCCATAGCATACAAGGCTACGGGCCAAATGCTGGAATATGGGATTAGATTAGACAGGGCTTGATGGCCGGCGCGGACACGATGGGCCGAAGGGCCTCTATCCGTGCTGTATTACTCTATGACTCTATGACAGTGATAACTCAGTATCACAAATTTCTACAGTGAGGGCAGTGATAGCTCAGTATCAGAATGTCTACACTGAGGACAGTGATAGCTCAGTATCACAATGTCTGCACCGAGGACAGTGATAGCTCAGTATCACAATGTCTGCAGTGAGGACAGTGATAGCTCAGTATCAGAATGTCTACACTGAGGACAGTGATAGCTCAGTATCACAATGTCTACACGGAGGACACTGATAGCTCAGTATCACAATGTATACAGTGAGGTCAGTGTAAACTCAGTGTCACAATGTCTACAATGAGGACAGTGACAACTCAGTATCACAATTTTCTACACTGAGGACAATGATAGCTGCGTATCACAATATCTAGACAGATGACATTGATAGCTCAGTATCACAATGTCTGCACGGAGGACAGTTATAGCTCAGTATCACAATGTCGACAGTGTGTTAAATGATAGCTCAGTATCATACAGTCTACACAGAGGACAGTGAAAGATCAATATCACAATGCCTACATTGAGGACAGTGATAGCTGAGTATCACAATGTCTGCACTGAGGACAGTTACAGCTCAGTATCACAATGTCGACAGTGTGTTAAATGATAGCTCAGTATCATAAAGTCTACACAGAGGACAGTGATAGATCAATATCACAATGTCTACACTGAGGACAGTGATAGCTCAGTATCACAATGTCTACACTGAGGACAGTGATAGCTCAGTATCACAATGTCTACACTGAGGACAGTGATAATTTAGTATCACAATGTCTACACTGAGGACAGTGAAAGATCAGTATCACAATGTCTATGCTGAGGACAGTGATAACTCAGTATCACAATGTCTACACTGAGGACAGTGAAAGCTCAGTATCACAAAGTCAAATCTGAGGATAGTGATAGCTGAGCATCACAATAACAAGACTGAGGACAGTGACAACTCAGTATCACAAATTTCTACACGGAGGACAGTGATAATTCAGTATCACAATATCTACACTGAGGACAGTGATAGCTGAGTATCACAATGTCTATACTAAGGGCAGTGATAGATCATTACCACAATGTCTACAATGAGGGCAATGACAGGTCATTATCACAATAACTATACTGAGGTCAGTAATAGCACAGTATCACAATATCTAGACTGATTACAGTGATAGCTCAGTATCAGAATGAGTACATTGTGGACAGTGATAGCTCAGTATGATAATATCTAGAGTGAGGAAAGAGGTAGATCTGTATCACAATGTCTACACGGAGGGCACTGACAAATAAGTATCAACATTTTCCACACTGAAGGCAGTGATAGCTTATTATCAAAATGTCCACACTGAGGACAGTGATAGCTCAGTATCACAATGTCTACACTGAGGACAGTGATAGCTCAGTATCACAATGTCTACACTGAGGACAGTGATAGCTCAGTATCATAATGTCTACACTGAGGACAGTGATAGCTCAGTATCATAATGTCTACACTGAGGACAGTGATAGCTCAGTATCACCATGTCTGCACTGAGGTCAGTGATAGCTCAGTATCACAAATTCTACACTGAGGACAGTGATAGCTCAGTATCATAATGTCTACACTGAGGACAGTGATAGCTCAGTATCATAATGTCTACACTGAGGACAGTGATAGCTCAGTATTACAATGTCTACACTGAGTATAGTGATAGCTCATTACCACAATGTCTACAGTGAGGGCAATGATTGGTCATTATCACAATAACTAGACTGAGGTCAGTAATCGCACAGTATCACAATATCCAGACTGAGGACAGTGACAACTCAGTATCGCAATTTTCTACACTGAGGACAGTGATATCTCAATATCACAATGTCAACACTGAGGACAGTGATAGCTCAATATCAAATTGTCTACACTGAGGACAGAGATAGCTCAGTATCACAATGTCTACACTGGGGACAGTGATAGCTCAGTATCACAATGTCTACACTGAGGACAGTGATAGCTCAGTATCACAATGTCTACACTGAGGACAGTGATAGCTCAGTATCACAATGTCTACACTGAGGACAGTGATAGCTCAGTATCACAATGTCTGCACTGAGGACAGTGATAGCTCAGTATCACAATGTCTACACTGAGGACAGTGATAATTCAGTATCACAATGTCTACACTGAGGACAGTGATAGCTCAGTATCACAATATCTACACTGAGGACAGTGATAGCTCAGTATCGCCATGCCTACACTGAGGACAGTGATAGCTCATTATCACAACATCTGCACTGAGGACAGTAATAGCTCAGTATCATATTAGCTATACTGAAGCCAATGATAGCTCAGTATCACAATGTCAACACTGAAGGCAGTGATCGCTCAGTATCGCCGTGTCTACACTGAGGACAGTGAAAGATCAGTATCACAATGTCTACACTGAGGACAGTGATATCTCAATATCACAATGTCAACACTGAGGACAGTGATAGCTCAGTATCACAAAATCAACTCTGAGGATAGTGATAGCTCAGCATCACAATATCTAGAATGAGGACAGTGACAACTCAGTATCACAATTTTCTACACTGAGGGCAGTGATAGCTGAGTATCACAATATCTACACTGAGGACAGTGATAGCTCA
Source organism: Somniosus microcephalus (assembly GCF_052327205.1). Lineage (NCBI taxonomy): Eukaryota > Metazoa > Chordata > Chondrichthyes > Squaliformes > Somniosidae > Somniosus > Somniosus microcephalus. The sequence continues at coordinate 39,286,208 of NC_140999.1, read as the reverse complement.
GTATCGCAATATTTACACTGAGTACAGTGCTAGCTCATTCCCACAATGTCTACAGTGAGGACAGTGATAGCTCAGTATCGCCATGCCTACACTGAGGACAGTGAAAGATCAACATCACAATGTCTATACGGAGGACAGTGATAGCTCAGTATCATAATGTCTACACTGAGCACAGTCATAGCTCAGTATCACAATGTCTACACGGAGGTCAGTGATAGCTCAGTATCACAATGTGTACACTGAGGACAGTGATAGCTCAGTATCATAATATCTGGAGTGAGGACAGTGATAGCTCAGTATCACAATGTCAACACTGAGGAGAGTGATAGCTCAGTATCGCAATGTCGACATTGAGGACAGTGATAGCTCAGTATCACAATGTCAACACTGAAGGCAGTGATATCTCAGTATCACCATGCCAACACTGAGGACAGTGATAGCTCATTATCACAATATCTGCACTGAGGACAGTGATGTGCTCAGTATCATATTAGCTGTACTGAAGCCAATGATAGCTCAATATCACAACGTATACAGTGAGGTCACTGATAACTCAGTATCACAATGTCTACTCTGAGGGCAGTGATAGATCAGTATCACAATGTCTACACTGAGGACAGCTCAGTAAGACAATGTATACACTGAGCTCAGTGATAGCTCAGTATCACAATGTCAACACTGAGGACAGTGATAGCTCAGTATCATAATATCTGGAGTGAGGACAGTGATCGCTCAGTATCACAATGTCTACACTGAGGAGAGTGATAGCTCAGTATCGCAATGTCTACATTGAGGACAGTGATAACTTAGTATCACAATGTCTACACTGAGGACAGTGATAGCTCAGTATCACAATGTCTACACGGAGGACAGTGACAGCTCAGTATCGCAATGTCTACACGGAGGACAGTGATAGCTCAGTATCACAATGTCTACACTGAGGTCAGTGATAGCTCAGTATCACAATGTCTACACTGAGGACAGTGATAGCTCAGTATCATAATGTCTACACTGAGGACAGTGATAGCTCAGTATCGCCATGCCAACACTGAGGACAGTGATACCTCATCATCACAATATCTACACTGAGGACAGTGATAGCTCAGTATCATATTAGCTATACTGAAGCCAATGATAGCTCAATATCACAATGTCTACACTGAGGACACTGATTGATCAGGTTCACCGTTTCTACACTGAGGTCAGTGATAGCTCTGTATCACAATGTCTACACTGAGGACAGTGATAGCTCAGTATCACAATATCTACACTGAGGACAGTGATAGCTCAGTATTGCCATGCCTACACTGAGGACAGTGATAGCTCATTATCACAATATCTACACTGAGGACAGTAATAGCTCAGTATCATATTAGCTATACTGAAGCCAATGATATCTCAGTATCACAATGTCAACACTGAAGGCAGTGACAGCTCAGTATAGCCATGTCTACACTGAGGACAGTGAAAGATCAGTATCACAATTTCTACTCTGAGGGCAGTGATATCTCAATATCACAATGTCAACACTGAGGACAGTGATAGCTCAGTATCACAATATCTAGACTGAGGACAGTGACAACTCAGTATCACAATTTTCTACACTGAAGGCAGTGATAGCTGAGTATCACAATATCTACACTGAGGACAGTGATAGCTCAGTATCGCAATGTATACGCTGAGGTCAATTATAATTCAGTGTCACAATGTCTACACTGAGGACAGTAATAGCTCAGTATCATATTAGCTATACTGAAGCCACTGATAGCTCAGTATCACAATGTCTACACTGAGGACAGTGATAGCTCAGTATCACAATGTCTACAATGAGGACAGTGATAGCTCAGTATCACAATGTCTACACTGAGGACAGTGATAGCTCAGTATCACAATGTCTACACTGAGGACAGTGATAGCTCAGTATCACAATGTCTACACTGAGGACAGTGATAGCTCAGTATCACAATGTCTACACTGAGGACAGTGATAATTCAGTATCACAATGTCTACACTGAGGACAGTGATAGCTCAGCTTCACAATGTCTACAATGAGGACAGTGATATCTCAGTATCGCCATGTCTACACTGAGGACAGTGAAAGATCAACATCACAATGTCTATGCTGAGGACAGTGACACCTCAGTGTCACATTGTCTACACTGAGGGCAGTGATAGCTCAGTATCACAATGTGTACACTGAGGACAGTGATAGCTCAGTATCATAATATCTGGAGTGAGGACAGTGATAGCTCAGTATCACAATGTCTACACTGAGGAGAGTGATAGCTCAGTATCGCAATGTCTACATTGAGGACAGTGATAGCTCAGTATCACAATGTCAACACTGAAGGCAGTGATAGCTCAGTATCACCATGCCAACACTGAGGACAGTGCTAGCTCATTATCACAATATCTGCACTGAGGACAGTGATGTGCTCAGTATCATATTAGCTGTACTGAAGCCAATGATAGCTCAATATCACAACGTATACAGTGAGGTCAGTGATAACTCAGTATCACAATGTCTACACTGAGGGCAGTGATAGCTCAGTATCACAATGTCTACACTGAGGACTGTGATACCTCAGTATCAGAATGTCTACACTGAGGACAGTGATAGCTCAGTATCACAAAATCAACTCTGAGGATAGTGATAGCTCAGCATCACAATATCTAGACTGAGGACAGTGACAACTCAGTATCACAATTTTCTACACTGAGGACAATGATAGCTGCGTATCAAAATATGTAGACAGAGGACATTGATAGCTCAGTATCACAATGTCTGCACTGAGGACAGTTATAGCTCAGTATCACAATGTCGACAGTGTGTTAAATGATAGCTCAGTATCATAAAGTCTACACAGAGGACAGTGATAGATCAATATCACAATGCCTACACTGAGGACAGTGATAGCTCAGTACCACAATGTCTACACTGAGTATAGTGATAGCTCAGTATCACAATGTCGACAGTGTGATAATGATAGCTCAGTATCACAAAGTCTACACAGAGGACAGTGATAGATCAATATCACAATGTCTACACTGAGGACAGTGATAGCTCAGTACCACAATGTCTACACTCAATATAGTGATAGCTCATTACCACAATGTCTACAGTGAGGGCAATGATTGGTCATTATCACAATAACTATACTGGGGTCAGTAATAGCACAGTATCACAATATCCAGAATGAGGACAGTGACAACTCAGTATCACAATTTTCTACAGTGAGGGCAGTGATAGCTGAGTATCACAATATCTAAACTGAGTACAGTGATAGCTCAGTATCACAATGTGTACACTGATGACAGTGATATCTCAATATCACAATGTGAACACTGAGGACAGTGATAGCTCAATATCAAATTGTCTACACTGAGGACAGTGATAGCTCAGTATCAAAATGTCTACACTGAGGACAGTGATAGCTCAGTATCACAATGTCTACACTGAGGACAGTGATAGCTCAGTATCACAATGTCTACAATGAGGACAGTGATAGCTCAGTATCACAATGTCTACACTGAGGACAGTGATAGCTGAGTATCAAAATGTCTACACTGAGGACAGTGATAGCTCAGTATCACAATGTCTACACTGAGGACAGTGATAGCTCAGTATCACAATGTCTACACTGAGGACAGTGATAATTCAGTATCACAATGTCTACACTGAGGACAGTGATAGCTCAGTATCACAATATCTACACTGAGGACAGTGATAGCTCAGTATTGCCATTCCTACACTGAGGACAGTGATAGCTCGTTATCACAATATCTACACTGAGGACAGTAATAGCTCAGTATCATATTAGCTATACTGAAGCCAATGATAGCTCAGTATCACAATGTCAACACTGAAGGCAGTGATAGCTCAGTATCGCCATGTCTACACTGAGGACAGTGAAAGATCAGTATCACAATATCTAGACTGAGGACAGTGACAACTCAGTATCACAATTTTCTACACTGAGGGCAGTGATAGCTGAGTATCACAATATCTACACTGAGGACAGTGATAGCTCAGTATCGCAATGTATACGCTGAGGTCAATAATAATTCAGTGTCACAATGTCTACACTGAGGACAGTAATAGCTCAGTATCATATTAGCTATACTGAAGCCACTGATAGCTCAGTATCACAATGTCTACACTGAGGACAGTGATAGCTCAGTATCACAATGTCTACAATGAGGACAGTGATAGCTCAGTATCACAATGTCTACACTGAGGACAGTGATAGCTCAGTATCACAATGTCTACACTGAGGACAGTGATAGCTCAGTATCACAATGTCTGCACTGAGGACAGTGATAGCTCAGTATCACAATGTCTACACTGAGGACAGTGATAATTCAGTATCACAATGTCTACACTGAGGACAGTGATAGCTCAGCTTCACAATGTCTACAATGAGGACAGTGATATCTCAGTATCGCCATGTCTACACTGAGGACAGTGAAAGATCAACATCACAATGTCTATACTGAGGACAGTGACAGCTCAGTGTCACATTGTCTACACTGAGGGCAGTGATAGCTCAGTATCACAATGTGTACACTGAGGACAGTGATAGCTCAGTATCATAATATCTGGAGTGAGGACAGTGATAGCTCAGTATCACAATGTCTACACTGAGGAGAGTGATAGCTCAGTATCGCAATGTCAACACTGAAGGCAGTGATAGCTCAGTATCACAATGTCTACACTGAGGACTGTGATAGCTCAGTATCAGAATGTCTACACTGAGGACAGTGATAGCTCAGTATCACAAAATCAACTCTGAGGATAGTGATAGCTCAGCATCACAATATCTAGACTGAGGACAGTGACAACTCAGTATCACAATTTTCTACACTGAGGACAATGATAGCTGCGTATCAAAATATGTAGACAGAGGACATTGATAGCTCAGTATCACAATGTCTGCACTGAGGACAGTTATAGCTCAGTATCACAATGTCGACAGTGTGTTAAATGATAGCTCAGTATCATAAGGTCTACACAGAGGACAGTGATAGATCAATATCACAATGCCTACACTGAGGACAGTGATAGCTCAGTACCACAATGTCTACACTGAGTATAGTGATAGCTCAGTATCACAATGTCGACAGTGTGATAATGATAGCTCAGTATCACAAAGTCTACACAGAGGACAGTGATAGATCAATATCACAATGCCTACACTGAGGACAGTTATAGCTCAGTATCACAATGTCGACAGTGTGTTAAATGATAGCTCAGTATCATAAAGTCTACACAGAGGACAGTGATAGATCAATATCACAATGTCTACACTGAGGACAGTGATAGCTCAGTACCACAATGTCTACACTCAATATAGTGATAGCTCATTACCACAATGTCTACAGTGAGGGCAATGATTGGTCATTATCACAATAACTATACTGGGGTCAGTAATAGCACAGTATCACAATATCCAGAATGAGGACAGTGACAACTCAGTATCACAATTTTCTACAGTGAGGGCAGTGATAGCTGAGTATCACAATATCTAAACTGAGTACAGTGATAGCTCAGTATCACAATGTGTACACTGATGACAGTGATATCTCAATATCACAATGTGAACACTGAGGACAGTGATAGCTCAATATCAAATTGTCTACACTGAGGACAGTGATAGCTCAGTATCAAAATGTCTACACTGAGGACAGTGATAGCTCAGTATCACAATGTCTACACTGAGGACAGTGATAGCTCAGTATCACAATGTCTACAATGAGGACAGTGATAGCTCAGTATCACAATGTCTACACTGAGGACAGTGATAGCTCAGCTTCACAATGTCTACAATGAGGACAGTGATATCTCAGTATCGCCATGTCTACACTGAGGACAGTGATAGCTCAGTATCACAATGTCTATACTGAGGACAGTGATAGCTCAGTATCACAATGTCTACACTGAGGACAGTGATAGCTCAGTATCACAATGTCTACAATGAGGACAGTGATAGCTCAGTATCACAATGTCTACACTGAGGACAGTGATAGCTCAGTATCACAATGTCTACACTGAGGACAGTGATAGCTCAGTATCACAATGTCTACACTGAGGACAGTGATAATTCAGTATCACAATGTCTACACTGAGGACAGTGATAGCTCAGCTTCACAATGTCTACAATGAGGACAGTGATATCTCAGTATCGCCATGTCTACACTGAGGACAGTGAAAGATCAACATCACAATGTCTATACTGAGGACAGTGACAGCTCAGTGTCACATTGTCTACACTGAGGGCAGTGATAGCTCAGTATCACAATGTGTACACTGAGGACAGTGATAGCTCAGTATCATAATATCTGGAGTGAGGACAGTGATAGCTCAGTATCACAATGTCTACACTGAGGAGAGTGATAGCTCAGTATCGCAATGTCAACACTGAAGGCAGTGATAGCTCAGTATCACAATGTCTACACTGAGGACTGTGATAGCTCAGTATCAGAATGTCTACACTGAGGACAGTGATAGCTCAGTATCACAAAATCAACTCTGAGGATAGTGATAGCTCAGCATCACAATATCTAGACTGAGGACAGTGACAACTCAGTATCACAATTTTCTACACTGAGGACAATGATAGCTGCGTATCAAAATATGTAGACAGAGGACATTGATAGCTCAGTATCACAATGTCTGCACTGAGGACAGTTATAGCTCAGTATCACAATGTCGACAGTGTGTTAAATGATAGCTCAGTATCATAAGGTCTACACAGAGGACAGTGATAGATCAATATCACAATGCCTACACTGAGGACAGTGATAGCTCAGTACCACAATGTCTACACTCAATATAGTGATAGCTCATTACCACAATGTCTACAGTGAGGGCAATGATTGGTCATTATCACAATAACTATACTGGGGTCAGTAATAGCACAGTATCACAATATCCAGAATGAGGACAGTGATAGCTCAATATCAAATTGTCTACACTGAGGACAGTGATAGCTCAGTATCACAATATCTACACTGAGGACAGTGATAGCTCAGTATCACAATGTCTACACTGAGGACAGTGATAGCTCAGTATCACAATGTCTACAATGAGGACAGTGATAGCTCAGTATCACAATGTCTACACTGAGGACAGTGATAGCTCAGTATCAAAATGTCTACACTGAGGACAGTGATAGCTCAGTATCACAATGTCTACACTGAGGACAGTGATAGCTCAGTATCACAATGTCTACACTGAGGACAGTGATAATTCAGTATCACAATGTCTACACTGAGGACAGTGATAGCTCAGTATCACAATATCTACACTGAGGACAGTGATAGCTCAGTATTGCCATTCCTACACTGAGGACAGTGATAGCTCGTTATCACAATATCTACACTGAGGACAGTAATAGCTCAGTATCATATTAGCTATACTGAAGCCAATGATAGCTCAGTATCACAATGTCAACACTGAAGGCAGTGATAGCTCAGTATCGCCATGTCTACACTGAGGACAGTGAAAGATCAGTATCACAATATCTAGACTGAGGACAGTGACAACTCAGTATCACAATTTTCTACACTGAGGGCAGTGATAGCTGAGTATCACAATATCTACACTGAGGACAGTGATAGCTCAGTATCGCAATGTATACGCTGAGGTCAATTATAATTCAGTGTCACAATGTCTACACTGAGGACAGTAATAGCTCAGTATCATATTAGCTATACTGAAGCCACTGATAGCTCAGTATCACAATGTCTACAATGAGGACAGTGATAGCTCAGTATCACAATGTCTACACTGAGGACAGTGATAGCTCAGTATCACAATGTCTACACTGAGGACAGTGATAGCTCAGTATCACAATGTCTACACTGAGGACAGTGATAGCTCAGTATCACAATGTCTACACTGAGGACAGTGATAATTCAGTATCAAAATGTCTACACTGAGGACAGTGATAGCTCAGCTTCACAATGTCTACAATGAGGACAGTGATATCTCAGTATCGCCATGTCTACACTGAGGACAGTGAAAGATCAACATCACAATGTCTATACTGAGGACAGTGACAGCTCAGTGTCACATTGTCTACACTGAGGGCAGTGATAGCTCAGTATCACAATGTGTACACTGAGGACAGTGATAGCTCAGTATCGCAATGTCTACACTGAGGAGAGTGATAGCTCAGTATCGCAATGTCAACACTGAAGGCAGTGATAGCTCAGTATCACAATGTCTACACTGAGGACTGTGATAGCTCAGTATCAGAATGTCTACACTGAGGACAGTGATAGCTCAGTATCACAAAATCAACTCTGAGGATAGTGATAGCTCAGCATCACAATATCTAGACTGAGGACAGTGACAACTCAGTATCACAATTTTCTACACTGAGGACAATGATAGCTGCGTATCAAAATATGTAGACAGAGGACATTGATAGCTCAGTATCACAATGTCTGCACTGAGGACAGTTATAGCTCAGTATCACAATGTCGACAGTGTGTTAAATGATAGCTCAGTATCATAAAGTCTACACAGAGGACAGTGAGAGATCAATATCACAATGCCTACACTGAGGACAGTTATAGCTCAGTATCACAATGTCGACAGTGTGTTAAATGATAGCTCAGTATCATAAAGTCTACACAGAGGACAGTGATAGATCAATATCACAATGTCTACACTGAGGACAGTGATAGCTCAGTACCACAATGTCTACACTCAATATAGTGATAGCTCATTACCACAATGTCTACAGTGAGGGCAATGATTGGTCATTATCACAATAACTATACTGGGGTCAGTAATAGCACAGTATCACAATATCCAGAATGAGGACAGTGACAACTCAGTATCACAATTTTCTACGGTGAGGGCAGTGATAGCTGAGTATCACAATATCTAAACTGAGTACAGTGATAGCTCAGTATCACAATGTGTGCACTGATGACAGTGATAGCTCAATATCAAATTGTCTACACTGAGGACAGTGATAGCTCAGTATCAAAATGTCTACACTGAGGACAGTGATAGCTCAGTATCACAATGTCTACACTGAGGACAGTGATAGCTCAGTATCAAAATGTCTACACTGAGGACAGTGATAGCTCAGTATCAAAATGTCTACACTGAGGACAGTGATAGCTCAGTATCACAATGTGAACACTGAGGACAGTGATAGCTCAATATCAAATTGTCTACACTGAGGACAGTGATAGCTCAGTATCAAAATGTCTACACTGAGGACAGTGATAGCTCAGTATCACAATAGCTACACTGAGGACAGTGATAGCTCAGTATTGCCATGCCTACACTGAGGACAGTGATAGCTCAGTATCACAATATCTACACTGAGGACAGTAATAGCTCAGTCTCATATTAGCTATACTGAAGCCAATGATAGCTCAGTATCACAATGTCAACACTGAAGGCAGTGATAGCTCAGTATCGCCATGTCTACACTGAGGACAGTGAAAGATCAGTATCACAATTTCTACTCTGAGGACAGTGATATCTCAATATCACAATGTCAACACTGAGGACAGTGATAGCTCAGTATCGCAAAATCAACTCTGAGGATAGTGATAGCTCAGCATCACAATATCTAGACTGAGGACAGTGACAACTCAGTATCACAATATCTACACTGAGGACAGTGATAGCTCAGTATCGCAATGTATACGCTGAGGTCAATTATAATTCAGTGTCACAATGTCTGCACTGAGGACAGTAATAGCTCAGTATCATATTAGCTATACTGAAGCCACTGATAGCTCAGTATCACAATGTCTACACTGAGGACAGTGATAGCTCAGTATCACAATGTCTACAATGAGGACAGTGATAGCTCAGTATCACAATTTCTACACTGAGGACAGTGATAGCTCAGTATCACAATGTCTACACTGAGGACAGTGATAGCTCAGTATCACAATGTCTACACTGAGGACAGTGATAGCTCAGTATCACAATGTCTACACTGAGGACAGTGATAATTCAGTATCACAATGTCTACAATGAGGACAGTGATATCTCAGTATCGCCATGTCTACACTGAGGACAGTGAAAGATCAACATCACAATGTCTATACTGAGGACAGTGACACCTCAGTGTCACATTGTCTACACTGAGGGCAGTGATAGCTCAGTATCACAATGTGTACACTGAGGACAGTGATAGCTCAGTATCATAATATCTGGAGTGAGGACAGTGATAGCTCAGTATCACAATGTCTACACTGAGGAGAGTGATAGCTCAGTATCGCAATGTCTACATTGAGGACAGTGATAGCTCAGTATCACAATGTCAACACTGAAGGCAGTGATAGCTCAGTATCACCATGCCAACACTGAGGACAGTGATAGCTCATTATCACAATATCTGCACTGAGGACAGTGATGTGCTCAGTATCATATTAGCTGTACTGAAGCCAATGATAGCTCGATATCACAACGTATACAGTGAGGTCAGTGATAACTCAGTATCACAATGTCTACACTGAGGGCAGTGATAGATCAGTATCACAATGTCTACACTGAGGACAGTGATAGCTCAGTAAGACAATGTATACACTGAGCTCAGTGATAGCTCAGTATCACAATGTCTACACTGAGGACTGTGATACCTCAGTATCAGAATGTCTACACTGAGGACAGTGATAGCTCAGTATCACAATGTCTACACTGAGGACAGTGATAGCTCAGTATCACAAAATCAACTCTGAGGATAGTGATAGCTCAGCATCACAATATCTAGACTGAGGACAGTGACAACTCAGTATCACAATTTTCTACACTGAGGACAATGATAGCTGCGTATCACAATATCTAGACAGAGGACATTGTTAGCTCAGTATCACAATGTCTGCACTGAGGACAGTTATAGCTCAGTATCACAATGTCGACAGTGTGTTAAATGATAGCTCAGTATCATAAAGTCTACACAGAGGACAGTGATAGATCAGTATCACAATGTTTACACTGAGGACAGTGATTACTCAGTATCACAATGTCTACACTGAGGACAGTGATAGCTCAACATCACAATGTCTACACTGAGGTCAGTGATAGCTCAACATCACAATGTCTACACTGAGGTCAGTGATAGCTCAACATCACAATGTCTACACTGAGGACAGTGATAGCTCAACATCACAATGTCTACACGGAGGACAGTGATTGCTCAGTATCACAATGTCTACACTGAGGACATTGATAGATCAGTATCACAATGTCTACACTGGGGCAATAATAGCTCAGTATCACTTTGTCTACACTGAGGACAGTGATAGCTCAGTATCACAATGTCTACACAGAGGACAGTGATAGATCAGTATCACAATGTCTACACTGAGGACAGTGATAGCTCAGTATCACAATGTGTAGACTGAGGACAGCGATAGCTCAGTATCACAATGTCTACACTGAATGCAGTGATAGCTCAATATCGCCATGCCCACACGGAGGACAGTGATAGCTCATTATCACAATATCTACACGGAGGACAGTGATATCTCAATATCACAATGTCAACACTGAGGACAGTGATAGCTCAGTATCACAATGTCTGGAGTGAGGACAGTGATAGCTCAGTATCACAATGTCTACACTGAGGAGAGTGATAGCTCAGTCTCGCAATGTCTACACTGAGGAGAGTGATAGCTCAGTATCACAATGTCTACAATGAGGACAGTGATAGCTCAGTATCGCAATGTTTACATGAGGACAGTGCTAGTTCATTACCACAATGTCTACACTGAGGACAGTGATAGCTCAGTATCACAATATCTAGACAGAAGACATTGAGAGCTCAGTATCACAATGTCTGCACTGAGGACAGTGATAGCTCACTATCACAATGTCTGCAGTGAGTTAAGTGATAGCTCAATATCACAAAGTCTACACAGAGGACAGTGATTGCTCAATATCACAATGTCTACACTGAGGTCAGTGATAGCTCAGTATCAGATTGTCTACACTGGGGACACTGATAGCTCCGTATCACAATGTCTACACTGAGGACAGTGATAGCTCAGTATCACAATGTGTAGACTGAGGACAGTGATAGCTCAGTATCACAATGTCTACACTTAATGCAGTGATAGCTCAATATCGCCATGCCCACACTGAGGACAGTGATAGCTCATTATCACAATATCTACATGGAGGACAGTGATATCTCAATATCACAATGTCAACACTGAGGACAGTGATAGCTCAGTATCATAATATCTGGAGTGAGGACAGTGATCGCTCAGTATCACAATGTCTACACTGAGGAGAGTGATAGCTCAGTATCGCAATGTCTACATTGAGGACAGTGATAGCTTAGTATCACAATGTCTACACTGAGGACAGTGATAGCTCAGTATCACAATGTCTACACTGAGGACAGTGACAGCTCAGTATCGCAATGTCTACACTGAGGACAGTGATAGCTCAGTATCACAATGTCTACACTGAGGTCAGTGATAGCTCAGTATCACAATGTCTACACTGAGGACAGTGATAGCTCAGTATCATAATGTCTACACTGAGGACAGTGATAGCTCAGTATCGCCATGCCAACACTGAGGACAGTGATACCTCATCATCACAATATCTACACTGAGGACAGTGATAGCTCAGTATCATATTAGCTATACTGAAGCCAATGATAGCTCAATATCACAATGTCTACACTGAGGACACTGATTGATCAGGTTCACCGTTTCTACACTGAGGTCAGTGATAGCTCAGTATCACAATGTCTACACTGAGGACAGTGATAGCTCAGTATCACAATGTCTACACAGAAGACAGTGGTAGATCAGTATCACAATGTCTGTACTGAGGAGAGTGATAGCTCAGTATCACAATGTTTACACTGAGGACAGTGATAACTCAGTATAACAATGTCTGCACTGAGGACAGTGATAGCTCAGTATCACAATGTGTACACTGAGGACAGTGATAGCTCAGTATCATAATATCTGGAGTGAGGACAGTGATAGCTCAGTATCACAATATCTACACTGAGGAGAGTGATAGCTCAGTATCGCAATGTCGACATTGAGGACAGTGATAGCTCAGTATCACAATGTCAACACTGAAGGCAGTGATATCTCAGTATCACCATGCCAACACTGAGGACAGTGATAGCTCATTATCACAATATCTGCACTGAGGACAGTGATGTGCTCAGTATCATATTAGCTGTACTGAAGCCAATGATAGCTCAATATCACAACGTATACAGTGAGGTCAGTGATAACTCAGTATCACAATGTCTACTCTGAGGGCAGTGATAGATCAGTATCACAATGTCTACACTGAGGACAGCTCAGTAAGACAATGTATACACTGAGCTCAGTGATAGCTCAGTATCAGAATGTCTACACTGAGGACAGTTATAGCTCAGTATCACAAAATCAACTCTGAGGATAGTGATAGCTCAGCATCACAATATCTAGACTGAGGACAGTGACAACTCAGTATCACAATTTTCTACACTGAGGACAATGATAGCTGCGTATCAAAATATGTAGACAGAGGACATTGATAGCTCAGTATCACAATGTCTGCACTGAGCACAGTTATAGCTCAGTATCACAATGTCGACAGTGTGTTAAATGATAGCTCAGTATCATAAAGTCTACACAGAGGACAGTGATAGATCAATATCACAATGTCTACACTGAGGACAGTGATAGCTCAGTACCACAATGTCTACACTCAATATAGTGATAGCTCATTACCACAATGTCTACAGTGAGGGCAATGATTGGTCATTATCACAATAACTATACTGGGGTCAGTAATAGCACAGTATCACAATATCCAGAATGAGGACAGTGACAACTCAGTATCACAATTTTCTACGGTGAGGGCAGTGATAGCTGAGTATCACAATATCTAAACTGAGTACAGTGATAGCTCAGTATCACAATGTGTGCACTGATGACAGTGATAGCTCAATATCAAATTGTCTACACTGAGGACAGTGATAGCTCAGTATCAAAATGTCTACACTGAGGACAGTGATAGCTCAGTATCACAATGTCTACACTGAGGACAGTGATAGCTCAGTATCAAAATGTCTACACTGAGGACAGTGATAGCTCAGTATCAAAATGTCTGCACTGAGGACAGTGATAGCTCAGTATCACAATGTGAACACTGAGGACAGTGATAGCTCAATATCAAATTGTCTACACTGAGGACAGTGATAGCTCAGTATCAAAATGTCTACACTGAGGACAGTGATAGCTCAGTATCACAATATCTACACTGAGGACAGTGATAGCTCAGTATTGCCATGCCTACACTGAGGACAGTGATAGCTCAGTATCACAATGTCAACACTGAAGGCAGTGATAGCTCAGTATCGCCATGTCTACACTGAGGACAGTGAAAGATCAGTATCACAATTTCTACTCTGAGGACAGTGATATCTCAATATCACAATGTCAACACTGAGGACAGTGATAGCTCAGTATCGCAAAATCAACTCTGAGGATAGTGATAGCTCAGCATCACAATATCTAGACTGAGGACAGTGACAACTCAGTATCACAATTTTCTACACTGAGGGCAGTGATAGCTGAGTATCACAATATCTACACTGAGGACAGTGATAGCTCAGTATCGCAATGTATACGCTGAGGTCAATTATAATTCAGTGTCACAATGTCTACACTGAGGACAGTAATAGCTCAGTATCATATTAGCTATACTGAAGCCACTGATAGCTCAGTATCACAATGTCTACACTGAGGACAGTGATAGCTCAGTATCACAATGTCTACAATGAGGACAGTGATAGCTCAGTATCACAATGTCTACACTGAGGACAGTGATAGCTCAGTATCACAATGTCTACACTGAGGACAGTGATAGCTCAGTATCACAATGTCTACACTGAGGACAGTGATAGCTCAGTATCACAATGTCTACACTGAGGACAGTGATAATTCAGTATCACAATGTCTACACTGAGGACAGTGATAGCTCAGCTTCACAATGTCTACAATGAGGACAGTGATATCTCAGTATCGCCATGTCTACACTGAGGACAGTGAAAGATCAACATCACAATGTCTATACTGAGGACAGTGACACGTCAGTGTCACATTGTCTACACTGAGGGCAGTGATAGCTCAGTATCACAATGTGTACACTGAGGACAGTGATAGCTCAGTATCATAATATCTGGAGTGAGGACAGTGATAGCTCAGTATCACAATGTCTACACTGAGGAGAGTGATAGCTCAGTATCGCAATGTCTACATTGAGGACAGTGATAGCTCAGTATCACAATGTCAACACTGAAGGCAGTGATAGCTCAGTATCACCATGCCAACACTGAGGACAGTGATAGCTCATTATCACAATATCTGCACTGAGGACAGTGATGTGCTCAGTATCATATTAGCTGTACTGAAGCCAATGATAGCTCAATATCACAACGTATACAGTGAGGTCAGTGATAACTCAGTATCACAATGTCTACACTGAGGGCAGTGATAGATCAGTATCACAATGTCTACACTGAGGACAGTGATAGCTCAGTAAGACAATGTATACACTGAGCTCAGTGATAGCTCAGTATCACAATGTCTACACTGAGGACTGTGATACCTCAGTATCAGAATGTCTACACTGAGGACAGTGATAGCTCAGTATCACAATGTCTACACTGAGGACAGTGATAGCTCAGTATCACAAAATCAACTCTGAGGATAGTGATAGCTCAGCATCACAATATCTAGACTGAGGACAGTGACAACTCAGTATCACAATTTTCTACACTGAGGACAATGATAGCTGCGTATCACAATATCTAGACAGAGGACATTGTTAGCTCAGTATCACAATGTCTGCACTGAGGACAGTTATAGCTCAGTATCACAATGTCGACAGTGTGTTAAATGATAGCTCAGTATCATAAAGTCTACACAGAGGACAGTGATAGATCAGTATCACAATGTTTACACTGAGGACAGTGATTGCTCAGTATCACAATGTCTACACTGAGGACAGTGATAGCTCAACATCACAATGTCTACACTGAGGTCAGTGATAGCTCAACATCACAATGTCTACACTGAGGTCAGTGATAGCTCAACATCACAATGTCTACACTGAGGACAGTGATAGCTCAACATCACAATGTCTACACTGAGGACAGTGATAGCTCAACATCACAATGTCTACACTGAGGACAGTGATAGCTCAGTATCACAATGTCTACACTGAGGACATTGATAGCTCAGTACCACAATGTCTACACTGGGGCAATAATAGCTCAGTATCACTTTGTCTACACTGAGGACAGTGATAGCTCAGTACCACAATGTCTACACAGAGGACAGTGATAGATCAGTATCACAATGTCTACACTGAGGACAGTGATAGCTCAGTATCACATTGGGCCAGAAATTATGATCGGGGGCTTGCCGCGCGTGCAAGCCCCCGATGTGCACTCACCCGCCGCGCCGACATCTGAAGCCTGGGCCTGCTTGGAATTCCTGTCACTGGCCCGGTTCAGATGTCGGTGCGATGTGCTTGCCTGATCCAGCGGCGTAGTTAGTGCGATGTGCCGGCTGGGATGAGGTGAGCACTGTGCAGCCAATCAGGGGAGGGGAAACTTCATTCATGAGCTTGATAGTAAGAACTGTCAAACTCATGAAAAGTACGGGCGCCCAAAAGACTAGTTTAACTTTAAATAAAATTTAAAAAAACATCCCAATAATTATATAAACTATAAATAATTTTTAAAAACTATTTTAAACAATTAATCAAATTTTTGCAAAATATAATTTTTTAAGAAATTGGGTCTAAAAATAAACTTACCTTACTGTAAAGTCCTTAAAAACAATAAAGCTGTGGAAAAAATGTTATAATTTTAAATAATAGACCACTTACCTTCAAGGATCCAGTCCTTACGCCTCCTTTTTATATGTCTAAAAAGTTCAGGCCCTTGCACACGGGCAAACCTGTCAAAAAGAAGGAAGTTCAACGCGTGCGCGCAGAGTCCTGCGCGCACGCGTTGGACCTCTAAAACCCTTGGAGGAAATGCCGGTTTCCCGCGCATGCGCTGTGCATGCTGAAATCCGGCACTTCCAACTGGCCCACGCGTGAGTACACTGTCCATACTCATGCGTTGGGACCGGAATTACTGGCCCAATGTCTACACTGAGGACAGTGAAAGCTCTGTATCACAATGTTTACACTGAGGACAGTGATAGGTCAGTATCACAATGTCTACAATGAGGACAGTGATAGCTCAGTATCGCAATGTTTACACTGAGGACAGTGCTAGTTCATTACCACAATGTCTACACTGAGGACAGTGATAGCTCAGTATCACAATATCTAGACAGAAGACATTGAGAGCTCAGTATCACAATGTCTGCACTGAGGACAGTGATAGCTCAGTATCACAATGTCTGCACTGAGGACAGTGATAGCTCACTATCACAATGTCTGTAGTGAGTTAAGTGATAGCTCAATATCACAAAGTCTACACATGGACAGTGATTGCTCAATATCACAATGTCTACACTGACGTCAGTGATAGCTCAGTATCAGATTGTCTACACTGGGGACACTGATAGCTCCGTATCACAATGTCTACACTGAGGACAGTGATAGCTCAGTATCACAATGTGTAGACTGAGGACAGTGATAGCTCAGTATCACAATGTCTACACTGAATGCAGTGATAGCTCAATATCACCATGCCCACACTGAGGACAGTGATAGCTCATTATCACAATGTCAACACTGAGGACAGTGATAGCTCAGTATCACAATATCTGGAGTGAGGACAGTGATAGCTCAGTATCACAATTTCTACACTGAGGAGAGTGATAGCTCAGTCTCGCAATGTCTACATTGAGGACAGTGATAGCTCAGTATCACAATCTCTACACTGAGGACAGTGATAGCTCAGTATCACAACGTCTACACTGAGGACAGTGATAGCTCAGTATCACAAAATCAACTCTGAGGATAGTGATTGTAATGTATATACCTTTAAGGGGGGAACTACTTTTTGCAGCTCATGTATACTGTAGTACCGGCAGTGACCACACGGAGGACAGTGATATCTCAATATCACAATGTCAACACTGAGGACAGTGATAGCTCAGTATCATAATATCTGGAGTGAGGACAGTGATCGCTCAGTATCACAATGTCTACACTGAGGAGAGTGATAGCTCAGTCTCGCAATGTCTACATTGAGGACAGTGATAGCTTAGTATCACAATGTCTACACTGAGGACAGTGATAGCTCAGCATCACAATGTCTACACTGAGGACAGTGATAGCTCAGTATCACAAAATCAACTCTGAGGATAGTGATTGTAATGTATATACCTTTAAGGGGGGAACTACTTTTTACAGCTCATGTATACTGTAGTACCGGCAGTGACCACACCTGTATATAGCACAGAGTAATAATCTGTATAGTTCAGTTCCAGAGTGAGCCACGTTGAGTAAACACCTGTTGTACCGTTCTCCTGCAGTCTTGTGTCTTACTACTGACGGAAACAACATTGGCGACGAGGCAAATTCGATCCTACCTGCAACTCTGCATCGCCTCCCAGGGATTCGTTCCTGGAGACCAGTAGATTGGAGGTCAAGGCCAGAGACATGGGCGTCGACCACGGGCAACCGCCCAGTCATCCAGCAGAGACTCGAGAATTGCGGGGGAGGCTGTTGAGAGCCAGGCTTGGCTTTCCAGTTGCGGTGGTCCAGCGAAACGGGCTGGCAACAGGTAGTGCGCAGACCCTTCCCGGACAGCGGCGGGCTAGAGCCCGACTGAGCGGCACAGCAAAGGGCCGAGCAGCGTCGACGGGAGAGAGAGAGGGCAGAGCGCACAGGGCGCAGCCGGTGTTCAGGGGCCGAGCAACGTCGAGGAGAGGGAGAGAGACGCGCAGAAACCCGCGAGGCACCGCCATTGCCACGAGGACCGCCGAGAGCGGCGTTGGCAGCAGCGGGGGAGGAAGGAAAGCGCGGGAGACGCCATTTTAAACCACACCCAAAATGCCGAAGAGTGGCAGTATCACCGCATTTGACAATGAAGTCGAAGATTGGAATACATCTGCCGAACGAAGAGGTAAACTGCAAGGCAAATGAGGTGTCAGATGACAAGAAAGCGCCGGTATTGTTAAATTTAATGGGTGCAAAGGCGTATGGCTTATTACGAAATCTAGTAACCCCAGCGAAG
Organism: Somniosus microcephalus; assembly: GCF_052327205.1. NCBI lineage: Eukaryota > Metazoa > Chordata > Chondrichthyes > Squaliformes > Somniosidae > Somniosus > Somniosus microcephalus. The sequence goes on along the minus strand of NC_140999.1, from coordinate 39,266,997 downwards.
CCAGTGGAAAAGAGTTTTGGAGACACAGTGACGATACTACAGGAACATTTAAACCCCACACCACTGCTGATAGCAGAAAGATTCAAGTTTCCAAACGTTACCAGCATAAGGATGAAAGCAATGCTGAATATTTAACAGAACTGCGCAAACTATCGAAACACTGCCAGTTTGGAATGGGACTGGCAGATACCTTAAGGGACTAGTTTGTGTGTGGGCTTCTAAGTGAAGGAACCCAGAAACGGCTTTTATCTGAAAAGGACCTTACGCTGGACAAGGCTTTCAGCATTGTGGTATCGTATGAAGCAGCAGCACGGGGCGCTGCAGAGATACAACAGAGACCGCAAGAATATGGCACAAACGAAATGTCATACAGAACAGAGAAGTGCTATCGCTGCGGCAGAACAACACATGACCACAATGATTGTTGGTTCAAAGACAAAGTGTGCAGACAGTGTGGAAAAGTAGGACACATAGCACGAGTCTGCAGGTCGGGAAAGAAAACCAGCAATAAGAAATCTCCAAAAGAAAAGTACAAGAAGGTACATAAGGTGACGGAGAATAGTTCAGATGAACAAAAGAGTGATACCGAGCTGAGTTGTCTGAAACAACATAATGTGATCAAAACGGATGATCACCGAACCATTTGGGTCACTCTCAAGATAGCAGGAGTCCAGGTAAAAATGGAATTGGACACAGGATCAGCCCTAACAGGCATAAACCGATGGGACTACGAGTGGCTATTTTCACACATACCCTTGAGCGACACAAAAATTATTTTGAAGACGTACACGGGGCAAAAAGTCTACCCCAAAGGAAAAATAAGGGTGACTGTTACATATAACGGTAAGGAAACACCAAAACTAGACCTGTATGTATTTACAGATGGAGGACCACCATTACTGGGACGTGAATGGATCTGGAAAATACAGCTGGATTGGCATTCCATACAAGCACTGACTGTGGCTGCCAAAAAGGATGACGACGTCACACCTGGGCGACTGTCAAAGATCCTAACCGACACGCAAGAAGTGTTCTAGCAAGGACTTGGAACACAAAAAGGCATGACAGCAACAATTAAAATCGAAGAAAACGCAAGCCCAAAATTTTTTAAGGACAGACCGGTACCTTATGCGATCCGCCCAGCCGTCGAAGCAGAGCTGGAGAGTTTGGAACGTTCAGGAGTACTGTCCAAGGTAGACTGGAGCGAGTGGGCTACACCCATCGTCCCTGTGATGAAAAAGTCGTTGAGCAGCACGCCTGGGGAACCAAGGAAGGTTCGCATCTGTGGGGATTTTAAGGTAACAGTGAACCCAGTCCTTCACAGCGTGCAATATCCACTTCCGCGAATTGAAGATATTTTTGCCTCGCTATCTGGAGGGAAACGCTTCACTAAGATTGATCTGGCCCAGGCGTATCTGCAAATGGAGGTAGAAGAAGCATCAAAAAAATACCTCACAATCAACACCCATAAAGGTCTCTACCAATACAACCGGCTGGTATTCGGGGTAGCATCAGCTCCGGCTATTTGGCAAAGGGCAATGGAACAAGTCCTGCAAGGGATCCCAGGGACCCAGTGTTATTTGGACGACATCCTGGTCATGGGCAAAAATGACAGTGGTCACCTTGCCAACCTGGAGCAGGTGCTCACTAGATTGCAGGAATATGGGCTCCGAGCTAACCGCCCCAAATGCGAGTTTTTAAAAAAACAGATCTCGTATTGTGGCCACGTTATCGATAAAGAGGGGTTACATAAGTCCCCAGAAAAGATTGAGGCAGTAGTCAAGGCTCCAGCACCGGAAAACGTGTCACAACTGAGGTCGTTCCTCGGGCTGGTAAACTACTACCATAAGTTCTTGCCAAATTTGTCTACAATACTACACCCACTGAACACCCTACTGCAAACTGGAGTGCCATGGAAGTGGAGTGACGAATGTAAACGAGCTTTCCAGAAGAGCAAAACACTAATCACATCGAAAGAGGTATTGGCCCATTTCAACCCAGCACTACCAATTCGGTTGGCATGTGATGCGTCACCCTACGGCATTGGAGCAGTGCTGTTGCACAAATTCTCGGACGGCTCAGAGAGGCCAATAGCCTTTGCGTCACGATCACGAACCTCAGCTGAGCGTAACTACGCCCAGATTGACAGGGAGGCCCTCAGCCTAGTGTGGGGAGTGAAAAAGTTCAATCACTATCTGCACGGGCAGAAATTCACCTTGCTGACTGACCACCAGCCTCTTGTCTCCATTTTTAATCCGAAGAAGGGCGTTCCGGTGATGACTGCGCAACGACTACAAAGATGGTCACTCTTTCTAGGGGCGCACCACTATGAGATTGAACATCAGGGCATGAAACAGCACGGAAATGCTGATGGGCTATCACGCCTGCCACTGCCTACTGCGGAGGAAGCACCAGCAGTGGATCCTGTCGAAATATTTCATTCGACTATAGTTGAATACCTACCGGTAACTAACGCTCGTATAGAAAAGGAGACCCGAAATGACCCGACACTGTCTCGGGTATATGATTTGACGGTGAAGGGATGGCCAGCACATGGCGACTCACTGTTGCCAGCATTCTCGACAAGAAGAGAACAGCTGTCAGTGTGCCGGGGGACCTTGATGTGTGGATCCCGAGTGGTAATTCCACCAAGTTAAGGGATAGAGTGTTCAATGAGCTTCATGAGGGTCATCTGGGAGGGGTAAAAATGAAAAGCCTTGCCAGGGCTTGTGTGGTGACCGGGAATCGATAAACAAATTGAGGACCCGACCAAGAGCTGCTCAGGATGCCAGAAAGTCCAAAATGCACCACCACATGCCCCTCTACACCCATGGGAGTGGCCCTCATCTCCATGGCAACGGGTGCATATTGATTTTGCTGGTCCATTCATGGACTCAATGTTTTTAATAGCCATGGATGCGCACTCGAAATGGCCTGAGGTCATCAAAATGTCCTCCACCACCACGGAGAAAACTATTGCAGTCCTACAGACCATTTTTGCCAGGAACGGCTTGCCAGAAGAGATTTGCTCCAATAACGGACCACAGTTTGTGTCCGAAGATTTTCGTAGGTTTATGAAGAAGAATGGGGTAAGCCATTACACATCCGGCCCGTATCATCCAGCCACAAATGGATTGGCTGAGAGGTTCGTACAAACCTTTAAGAAGGCAATAAAGGCTATGTACAATGACAACATTCCGCTGCAGCATAAGGTGGACAATTTCCTCTTCGCCCACCAGAATGCGACACATGCAGTCACCAACCAGGCCCCGGCCATGATGTTCTTTAACCGAAGGTTAAGATCTCGCCTGGATTTGCTCAGACCAAACATACGAAGAGATGTTGAGAGTAAGCAATTCAAGCACATCCATGAGAAGCCAACAAGGAGCTTCAATGTAGGGCAACCAGTCTTGGCCCGCGACTATCGAACAGAAAAATGGCAGCCAGGAACGATATGCACACGGCAGGGCCCACTAATGTACACAGTGGACGTTGGGGAGAACATCGTGAGACGCCATGCTGACCAGATCCTAGAGTCACAGGAACAAGTCAACCCCATGCCTCGCCCATACGTATCTGGTGAGGAACCCGACGTACAGGTCGCATCTACCCCAGAAACAGTAGCATCGGAAGCTGATGACCCAACCGATGACAGGGTGCCAGAATCGCCTCCGCACCAAGAGCGAGACGCTTGGGAAAGGTGCTATCCAGAAAGGATCAGGAAGCCTCCCCAAAGACTGAATATTTCAATGGACTATTTTCAGCTAACATTGTATGTTAAAAGTGTTAATTGTAATTAGTTTGATATTTAATTGTTAAATGAATGTTATGGTACTGTTAATCTAAAAGGGGAGGAATTGTATTGTATATACCTTTAAGGGGGGGGAACTACTTTTTACAGCTCATGTATACTGTAGTACCGGCAGTGACCACACCTGTATATAGCACAGAGTAGTAATCTGTACAGTTCAGTTCCAGAGTGAGCCACGTTGAGTAAACACCTGTTGTACCGTTCTCCTGCAGTCTTGTGTCTTACTACTGATGGACACACCAGTAATAGCTCAGCATCACTATATCTAGACTGAGGACAGTGACAACTCAGTATCACAATTTTCTACAGTGAGGGCAGTGATAGCTGAGTATCACAATATCTACACTGAGGACAGTGATAGCTCAGTATTGCAATGTTTACACTGAGGACAGTGCTAGCTGCGCATCACAATATCTAGACAGAAGACATTGATAGCTCAGTATCACAATGTCTGCACTGAGGACAGTGATAGCTGAGTATCACAATGTCTACAGTGAGTTAAGTGATAGCTCAATATCACAAAGTCTACACAGAGGACAATTATAGCTCAATATCACAATGTATACACTGCGGTCAGTGATAACTCAGTATCACAATGCCCACACTGAGGACAGTGATAGCTCAGTATCACAATGTCTACACAGAGGACAGTGATAGATCAGTATCACAATGTCTACACTGAGGACAGTGATAGCTCAGTAAGACAAAATATAAACTGAGGTCAGTGATAACTCAGTATCACAATGTCTACACTGAGGACAGTGATAGCTCAGTATCACAATGTCTACACTGAGGAGAGTGATAACTCAGTATAACAATGTCTACACTGAGGACAGTGATAGCTCAGTATCACAATGTCTACACTGAGGACAGTGAAAGCTCAGTATCACAATGTCAACACTGAGGACAGTGATAACTCAGTGTCACAATGTCGACACTGAGGTCAGTGATAGCTCAGTATCACAATGTCTACACTGAGGACAGTGATCGCTCAGTATCAGAATGTCTACACTGAGGACAGTGATAGCTCAGTATCACAATGTCTACACTGAGGACAGTGATAGCTCAGTATCACAATGTCAACACTTAAGGCAGTGATATCTCAGTATCGCCATGTCTACACTGAGGACAGTGAAAGATCAACATCACAATGTCTATACTGAGGACAGTGACACCTCAGTATCACATTGTCTACACTGAGGGCAGTGATAGCTCAGTATCACAATGTCTGCACTGAGTACAGTTATAGCTCAGTATCACAATGTCTACAGTGTGTTAAGTGATAGCTCAGTGTGACAAAGTCTACACAGAGGACATGTCTACACTGAGGACAGTGATTGGTCAGGATCACAGTGTCTATACTGAGGACTGTAGTGTATGTGCTTTAAGTCAGAACTACTTTTTACAGCTCCTGTATACTGTAGTACCGGCAGTAACCACACCGGTATATAAGCTGTGCGCATGCCTCTGTACCCCAGTCTAGAGATTGCCCTCCTCCAGTAAAGACCTGTTATTTGTTTATGTACAGCATCCGTGTAATTATTTATCCACTGAACCACGGATCTAACAGTGGCGACGAGTGTTGATGCGAATCTAACTGCAATTTTAAACAAAAAATAAATTTAAAAATTGTCGAGTCCAGGAACACGGGCGTCGACCGCGAGCAACCGCCCAGCAGTCAGGCAGAGATCCAACTTCACTGGGGAGGCTGTGGAGAGCCGGGCTTGGTTCCCCAGCCACAACGAGCAGTAAGAGACCGACGACAGGTCCAGAGCAGACCCTTCCCGAGCAGCGGCGGCTGGAGCCGACCGACGGCAGAGAGAGAGAGCCGGGCAGCGTCGACGGGGTAAGAAAAAGGGTGAAGAAAGCAGGGCGCAGCCGGGGGTTGATCACCGAGCGGCGTCGAGGAAAAATACTGCAAAACCGGAGAGAGGGTAAGAAACAGCCGGGTTCTAGACTGAGCGGCGTCGACAAATATCAAAAGAACGTGCAGAGCACAGCCAGGGATCACGGGCTGATCAGGGTCCGCGGGACGAAGCAAGGGGAGACGCCATTGAGCCGCGGAGAAGCAGGGAGAGCGCGGGAGACGCCATTGAGCCGCGGAGAAGCAGGGAGAGCGCGGGAGGCGCCATTGAGCCGCGGAGAAGGAAGAGCGCGGGAGACGCCATTTTGCGAAGCCACAGCGGAGAAGACGGGCGAGCGCGGGAAGCAAGGAAAGCACGGGAGACGCCATTTTGTGCCAGCGGAGAAGAAGGGGAAGCGCGGGAGGCGCCATTGTTGATAGTTAACGCACAACCAAGGATGCCGAAGAGTGGCAGTATCTCTACGTTCGACAATGAAGTCGAAGATTGGGCGACATATGTGGAACGTATTGAGGTGTACTGCAGGGCGAATGAAGTGCCAGGTGCTAATAAAGCACTGGTTCTGTTAAATTCCATGGGTGCAAAAACTTATGGGTTACTGCAAAATCTAATAACCCCAGAGAAGCCGGTAAACAAGAATTTTGAAAGCATAGTAGAAATCCTACAGGACCACTTAAACCCCACACCGCTGCTGATAGCAGAACGATTTAAGTTCCATAAAAGGAACCAACACAAAGACGAAAGCAATGCTGAGTACCTAACGGAACTGCGCAAGCTATCGAAATACTGCCAGTTTGGAGCGGGACTAGCAGACACGTTAAGGGACAAGTTTGTGTGTGGGCTACAAAGTGAAGGAACCCAGAAACGGCTTCTATCAGAAAAGGACCTTACGCTGGACAAAGCTTTCAGTATGGCAGTATCACACGAAGCAGCCGCAAGGGGCGCTGCAGAGATACAACGGAGACCGCAAGAACATGGCACCAACGAAATGACCTATGGAACAGGGAAGTGCTATCGCTGCGGCAGAACAACACATGACCAGAAAGATTGTTGGTTCAAGGACCAAGTGTGCAGACAGTGTGGGAAAGCAGGACACATAGCAAGAGTCTGCAGGTCTGGGAAGAAAACCAACAGCAAGAAATCTCCACAGGAGAAGTACAAAAAGGTACACCAGGTGATGGACAGTGGTTCAGACGAACAGAAAAGTGACACAGACTCCGGAAGCAAGGAGCTGGGTTGTCTGAAACTACATAATGTAACCGAAATGGAGGATCACCAGACTATCTGGGTTACACTCAAGATAGATGGAGTCCAAGTGGAAATGGAATTGGACACAGGGTCAGCTCTAACAGTCATAAATCAAAGAGACTACAAGCGGCTATTTTCACACATACCCTTGAAAGCTACAGAGATTGTCTTGAAGATATATACGGGGCAAAAAGTCTACCCCAAAGGAAAAATAAGGGTGAAAGTGACATATAAAGTCAGGAAATACCTAAAGTGGATATATATGTATTGCCAAATGGAGGACCACCACTGCTAGGACGTGAATGGATCCGGAAGATACATTTAGATTGGCATTCCATACAGGCACTGAAGGTGGAGGCCAAAAAGGATGACGACGTCACACCTGGACGACTGTCAGAAATGCTAACTGACGCAAAAGAAGTGTTCCAGGAGGGACTAGGAACACTAAAAGGAATAAGAGCAACAATTAAAATAGAGAATAATGCAAGCCCAAAGTTTCTGAAGGCCAGACCAGTGCCTTATGCGATCAAACCAGCGGTTGAAGCAAAGCTGGAAGGGTTGGAACGTTCAGGAGCACTGTCCAAAGTGGACTGGAGCGAGTGGGCTACACCCATCGTTCCTGTAATGAAGAGGTCGTTGAGTAATACGCCCGGGGAACCAAAGAAGGTCCGCATCTGTGGGGATTTTATGGTGACAGTGAACCCAGTCCTTCACACGGTGCAATATCCGCTTCCACGAATTGAGGATATTTTCGCCTCGCTATCTGGTGGTAAACGCTTTACAAAAATTGATCTAGCCCAGGCGTACTTGCTAATAGAGGTAGAAGAAGCTTCGAAACATTACCTTACGATCAACACCCATAATGGTCTCTATCAATACAACCGGCTGGTGTTTGGAGTAGCCTCGGCTCCGGCTATCTGGCAAAGGGCGATGGATCAGGTCCTGCAAGGGATTCCAGGGACCCAGTGTTATTTGGACGACATCTTGGTCACGGGCGAAAATGACGGTGATCACCTCGCTAACTTGGAGAAGGTGCTCGCCAGATTAAAGGAATATGGGCTACGAGCTAATCGCCACAAGTGCGAGTTTTTCCAGAAACAGATCTCGTATTGCGACCACGTCATCGATGAAGAGGGGTTACATAAGTCCCCTGACAAGATTGAGGCAGTAGTCAAGGCTCCAGTACCGGAAAATGTGTCACAACTGAGGTCGTTCCTCAGGCTGGTAAACTATTACCACAAGTTCTTACCAAATTTGTCTACGGTATTACACCCGCTGAACACCCTACTGCAAACAGGGGTACCATGGAAATGGGATGATGAACGTAGACGAGCTTTCCAGAAGTGTAAAGAATTGATCACATCAAAAGAGGTGTTGGCCCATTTCAACCCAGCACTACCAATTCGTTTGGCATGTGATGCGTCACCCTACGGCATTGGAGCGGTGCTGTCGCACAAATTCCCAGACGGGTTGGAGAGGCCAGTAGCCTTTGCGTCTCGGTCACTAACCTCAGCCGAGCGCAACTACGCCCAGATTGACAGGGAGGCCCTCAGCCTAGTATGGGGAGTAAAAAAATTCAACCATTATCTGCATGGGCAGAAGTTCACCTTGCTAACTGACCACCAACCACTTGTCTCCATCTTTAATCCTAAGAAGGGTGTGCCAGTAATGACTGCACAGCGATTACAAAGATGGTCTCTGTTTCTAGGGGCGAATCAATATGAAATAGAATATAAAGGCACGAAACAGCATGGGAACGCTGATGGGCTATCGCGCCTGCCACTGCCTACGGTGGAGGAAGCACCAGCAGTGGACCCTATCGAGATATTTTATTCGTCGATAATTGAACGATTGCCAGTAACAAACGCGGATATAGAGAAGGAGACCCGCAATGATCCGACGCTGTCACGGGTATATGAATTGACGGTGAGGGGATGGCCAACACATGGCGACTCACTGTTGCCAGCATTCTCATCCAGAAGAGAACAGCTGTCAGTATGCCGGGGACAGTGATGTGTGGATCCAGAGTGGTGATTCCACCCAAGTTAAGGGAGAGAGTGCTAAAGGAGCTACATGAATGTCATCTGGGGGGAGTGAAAATGAAAAGCCTTGCTAGGGCTTATGTGTGGTGGCCGGGAATCGATCAACAAATCGAAGACCTAACTAAGAGCTGCTTAGGATGCCAGAAGGTCCAAAATGCACCACTGTGGTGTATGTAACCTGTTCCACCTTAAGAGAACTACCTTAAGAGATGTACTACTTTCTCTTGGCTGCTGTATACTGTAATACTGTAATACCAGTGGTGACCACACCGGTATATAAGTGTTGTGCAAGGATTTGCTGGGCAGTTCAGCCCTGACCTTCGAATAGTAAAGACCTGTTAAAAGTTATTCTTGTTGTCTGTGTCCAGTGATTGATCCTAAACATAACTGGAACATACAGACTCAACAGTGGCGACGAGTCCGATCTTACCCTGCGGCAAATTTACATCCAAGGCAGCTTCGTCCTCAAAACGGGCGTCGAGAAGAGGCATCCGCCCTCATCATCCTGCTGAGCACCATCGCACGGGAGGCATCGAGAACCCGGGTTAAAAAGAAAAAGAATTCTGACCACGAAGCCCTCCATCAGCGACAGGCAGTGATCATCCCTTCTACCACGGTGGTGGGTAAGCCGATCAGCGACATGAGCAGAAAGTCGGCCGCGTTGACTGTGGAGTAGGGGAGGGAAAACGGAGGAATAAGGGCGGAGAGCTCGACCACGGCCGGTAGAAAGGGCCGGGCTGCAATCGAGGCCGAGAGGCGCAGCGACTGGGGCAGCTTAAGGCTCGAGAGCCACGGAGAACTCAAACGCAGCCGGTGTACAGGACCGGGCTGCGAGCGGGGCTGCGAGGCAAAGCAGCGTCGGGGAGTTGAGAAGCTTAAGGCACGAGAGCCGCGGAGTATTCAAACGCAGCCGGTGTAAAGGACCGGGCTGCAAGCGGGGCTGCAAGGCAAAGCAGCGTCGGGGAGTGAGAACCGCTGGGGAGGCGAGAACGGCAGCAGCAAGGCAATCGCCATTGCAGCCAGCGGGTGAAGAAGGCAAATGCGGGAATCTGCCATTGTAGTCGGCGGGGAAGAAGACGAGCGCGGGAAAGACCGCCAAGCGCGGGAAGCCGTCATTTTAGTAGGCGGGGGAAGAAGACAAGCGCGGGAAGCCGCCATTTAAAAAAAAACTTTAAAAATTTTAAAAACTTGCAAGGATGCCTAAACATGGGAGCATTAATACCTTTGATAGTGATGTCGAAGATTGGACCACGTATGTAGAACGCCTGGAAGTTTATTGTAAAGCAAATAAGGTACCAGATGATGAGAAAGCATTAACTTTATTAAGCTCAATGGGGGCGAAGACATACGGGCTATTGAAGCACCTTCTATCACCAAATAAACCGGCGGATCAGACCTTCGCGAATATTGTTACTGTCCTGAAAAATCATTTAAACCCCACGCCGCTGATGATAGCGGAACGATTTAAATTTTACAGAAGAACGCAGTTGAAAGACGAAAGCAACGCTGAATTTTTAATTGAACTACGTAAGCTATCGAAGTACTGTCAGTTTGGGACAGGGCTAGCAGATCCGCTGAGAGATAAATTTGTGTGTGGATTGTTAAAAGAAGGAACACAAAAGCGACTGCTTGAAGAGAATGATCTTACGCTTGATAAAGCTGTCACTATTGCAGCATCGCAAGAAGCCGCAGCAAGAGGCACTGCGGAAATGCAGCTAAGATCACCGGAACTCTGTACCAATCAAATGGTCTTGAGTACAGTAAAATGTTATCGTTGTGGAAAGACAACACACGATCAGAACCAGTGCTGGTTCAAAAATCAGGAATGCAGAAAATGTGGCAGGCTTGGTCACATAGCTAAAGTATGCTGGTCAGGAAAGAAGACCAGCAACAAAAAGTCACCGCAGGAAAAGTACAAAAAGGTACACAAGGTGACAGAGAACAGTTCGAACGAACAGAAGTCAGATTCAGACGCCAGCAGTAATGAACTGGGTAGTCTAAGAGTACACAATGTTGGTAAGGAAGCAGACCTCCAAACAATTTGGGTCACACTTCAGATAGCAGGAGTCCAAGTGAAGATGGAATTGGACACTGGATCGGCATTGACGGTCATGAATAAGAAAGATTAGAAAAGGTTATTCCCACATATTCCCCTACGGGATATGGAGATTGTATTGAAAACATACACGGGGCAAAGAGTATACCCCATCGGGAAGATAGAGGTAAAGGTGGTCCACAAGGGCAAAGAAAGCCGAGGAATGGACTTATATGTGCTACCTGAGGGAGGTCCACCACGACTGGGACGGGAGTGGATTAGGAAAATAAATATGGACTGGCATTCCTTAAAAGCACTAACGGTAGATTCCGGTACAAAAGATGTCAAACCTAAACGATTGTCCAGAATATTGGACGATGCTAAAGAGGTGTTCCAACAAGGACTGGGAACACTGAGAGGAATTACGGCAAACATCAAGATTGAAGAACATGCAAACCCAAAATTTTTCAAAGCCAGACCGGTACCTTATGCAATACGACCTGCTGTGGAAGCTGAGCTGGAAGGGCTAGAACGTTCAGGAGTACTGTCTAGGGTAGACTGGAGTGAGTGGGCCACGCCCATTGTCCCAGTCATGAAGCGTTCATCGAGCAACAAGCCGGGGGAACCGGGGAAGGTTCGCATCTGTGGCCTGTCTACCAGGTATGGGCGGAGCCCTACACACACAGCACATTCCAGCACATTCCAATAAACAATACAATGAGGACTGGGGGAAGGGAAATGACACTGAAACCGACCACAGTCACAGGCAGTGATGAATGGAATATTTCATCACATTCACCCCTTCTATAGATTTAGTCTGTTCGGGGGTTTGATAGTCCTCTGCGACCGACGTGGCTGTTGTGGTGCCGCGGGTGTCGGCTGGGTGTCCCCGGTAGTCTCCTGGGTCTCTGCCGGGGGTGCCGCCAGGGTTGTTGAAGGGGTAGTTGGTGGGGGTGCCGTTGGTCGATGTTCTTCCGGGGGTGATGAAAGAGTAGTGGGTGGGTAAGAGTTGCTGTGATCGTTGTTGCTGCTATTGCCGTGGTTGTTGTCGATGCCGGCTGGGGCGACGTCTTTTATGGACACGGTGTCCTCCCTTCTGTCGGCGTGCCGGACATATGCGTATTGGGGGTTGGCGTGGAGTAGGTGTACTGGCTCCACGAGAGGGTCCATCTTGTGGCCCCTCACATGCCTTCGCACGAGTACCGGACCTGGGGTGGAGAGCCATGACGGCATGGATACGCCTGAGGTTGATTTCCGGGGAAAGGCAAACATTCGTTCATGAGGCGTGGCATTAGTGGCCGTACACAATAGCGACCGTATCGAATGGAGCACATCCGAGAGGACTTCCTGCCAGCGGGAGATAGGGAGGCCCTTGGTCCTTAGAGCTAGATTGACTGCTTTCCATACTGTCCCGTTCTTTCGCTCCACTTGGCCGTTACCCCGGGGGTTGTAGCTGGTGGTACGGCTCGTGGCGATCCCCTTGGACAGCATATACTGGCGTAGCTCTTCACTCATGAAGGACGCCCCCCTATCCGTATGGATGTAGCTCGGCATACCGAACAGGCAGAACAGGCTGTTGAGGCATTTAATGACCGTGGCGCTGGTCATGTCTGGGCAGGGGAAGGCGAATGGGAACCGGGAGTATTCGTCCACAATGTTCAGGAAGTAAACATTGCGGTCGACGGATGGGAGGGGGCCCTTGAAATCTAAGCTGAGCCGCTCAAAGGGCCGTGTAGCTTTGATTAAGTGGGCTCTATCTGGGCGGTAGAACCGAAGCTTGCACTCAGCGCAAGTGCGGCAGTTCCTGGTCAGAGACCGAACTTCCTCAATCGAGTAGGGTAAGTTACGGGACTTTATGAAGTGGAACAGCCGCGTGACCCCTGGGTGGCAGAGGTCGTTGTGGAGGGTCTGTAGCCGATCCCCGGTGGCGCTGGCACACATCCCTCGTGAGAGGGCGTCAGGGGATTCGTTAAGGGCCCCTGGCCGGTAAATGATGTCGTACTCGAAGGTGGAGAGCTCGATCCGCCACCTAAGAATCTTATCATTTTTAATCTTCCCCCTCTGTTTATTATTGAACATAAACGCTACCGACCGCTGGTCGGTAAGTAGGGTGAAGCGTTTGCCGGCTAGGTAGTGGCGCCAGTGGCGCACTGCCTCCACGATGGCTTGGGCCTCCTTTTCCACGGAGGAGTGTCTGATCTCGGGCCCTTGGAGGGTCCTCGAGAAGAAAGCTACGGGCCGCCCCGCCTGGTTGAGGGTGGCCGCCAAGGCGAAGTCAGACGCATCACTTTCCACTTGAAATGGAGTGTTCTCGTCCACTGCCTGTAGCGTGGCCCGCTCAATATCCTACTTAATGCTTTTGAAGGCGGCGTGGGCCTCAGCAGAGAGCGGAAAAGAGGATGCTTTCAAGAGGGGGCGGGCTTTGTCGGAGTAGTTGGGGACCCATTGGGAATAATAAGAAAATAACCCCAGGCACCTTTTCAGGGCTTTGGGAGTGTTGGGCAGGGGCAGCTCCCGTAGGGGGCGCAATCGGTCGGGGTCTGGTCCGATTTCCCCATTCTCCACCACGCTGCCTAGTATGCAGAGGCGCGTGGTGTTGAAAACGCACTTGTCCTCGTTGTAGGTGAGGTTGAGTTTTTATGCGGTTTCCAGGAACCTCTCGAGGTTCGAGTCGTGATCCTGCTGATTGTGGCCGCAGATGGTGACGTTGTCGAGGTAGGGGAAGGTTGCCTGCAAGTGGTGGTCATCGACCATGCGGTCCATCTCCCTCTGAAAAACCGAGACCCCATTCGTCACCCCAAAGGGGACTCTGAGGAATTGGTAGAGGCGTCCGTTCGCCTCGAAGGCGGTGTACGGGCGGTCCTCTGGTCTGATAGGGAGCTGGTGGTACGCTGACTTGAGGTCGATGGTGGAGAACACCCGGTATTGGGCGATTTGGTTCACCATTTCTGATATGCGGGGTAGCTGGTAGGCATCTAGTTGGGTGTACCTGTTGATCGTTTGACTATAGTCGATCACCATCCGTTTCTTCTCGCTACCCCTTACCACTACCACTTGGGCGCGCCACGGGCTGTTGCTGCGTTCAATAATGCGCTCTTTCAGGAGCCTGTCTACCTCGGTCGCGATAAACCGCCTGTCCTCCCAGCTGTACCTCCTGCTTTTGGTCGCTATTGGCCGGCAGTTAGGGGTAAGGTTCGCGAATAGCGAAGGCGGCTTTACCTTCAGGGTAGCCAGACCACACACTGTGAGGGGCGGCTGGGACCCACCGTACTTGAGCGTGATGCTTTGGTGGTTGCACTGGAAATCCAGGCCCAAGATCACGCTCGCACATAGGTTCTTCATGATTAATACTTTAAAATTATCGTATACAGTTCCGTTAACGCCCACTCACAGTGGATAAAACGGAGAGTTTTATCCACCCTGAACTGGCACAGCAACTCTCCCTAAAGGTGGTCCCTGCTCAGGGTACCATCTCTATGGCTGATAAAACCCAGACATCGACCATTCTGGGTTACTGCACGGTACAATTGGGCGTTAACGGAACTGTATACGATAACTTTAAAGTATTAATCATGAAGAACCTATGTGCGAGCGTGATCTTGGGCCTGGATTTCCAGTGCAACCACCAAAGCATCACGCTCAAGTACGGTGGGTCCCAGCCGCCCCTCACAGTGTGCGGTCTGGCTACCCTGAAGGTAAAGCCGCCTTCGCTATTCGCGAACCTTACCCCTAACTGCCGGCCAATAGCGACCAAAAGCAGGAGGTACAGCTGGGAGGACAGGCGGTTTATCGCGACCGAGGTAGACCGTGGGTTAATAAAATTGACGTGCCTCAATAATTCCGAGACTTGATGTTAGCGAAACAAAACAAGGCTTTTATTAACTTAGAAAGTAACACGTAAGAGAGAGAGGTATCTTCCTTCTGGAGACTGAGGCCAGACTGAGCTAGCTTACAAAAGGGGCCAGGTATGGGCGGAGCCCTACACACACAGCACATTCCAGCACATTCCAATAAACAATACAATGAGGACTGGGGGAAGGGAAATGACACTGAAACCGACCACAGTCACAGGCAGTGATGAATGGAATATTTCATCACAGTGATTTCAAAATCACTGTTAATCCGGTGCTTCACACGGTGCAGTATCCGCTTCCACGGATTGAGGATATCTTCGCTTCATTGTCTGGCGGAAACACTTCACCAAGATAGACCTGGCGCAGGCGTACTTACAGATGGAAGTTGAGGAAGAGTCACGCCAGTATCTCACGATCAACACGCATAGAGGCTTGTACCAGTATAATAGACTGGTTTTTGGAGTGGCATCGGCTCCAGCAATTTGGCAGAGGGCCATGGAGCAGGTATTACAGGGAATTCCAGGTACACAATGTTACCTGGACGATATTCTGATTACAGGAGATGATGACGAGGAACACCTTGCAAACTTGGAACTGGTGCTCACCAGATTGAAAGAATATGGTCTTCGAGTTAATCGCCAGAAATGTGAATTCTTTCAGAAGAGGATCTCGCACTGTGGTCATGTCATTGACCAGGAGGGGCTTCATAAGTCTCCTGACAAGATCGAAGCTGTTGTGAAGGCTCCCGCTCCGGATAATGTATCCCAATTGAGGTCGTTTCTAGGGTTGATTAACTATTACCATAAGTTTCTGCCAAATTTATCCACGGTGCTGCACCCGCTGAACGCTCTTTTGCAGAAGGGAGTACCATGGAAGTGGAGCGAGGACTGTAAGAGGGCCTTTCGCGAAAGCAAGGCATTGATCACCTCAGAGGAAGTGTTGGCTCACTTCAACCCAACGCTGCCTATTCATTTGGCTTGTGATGCTTCTCCATATGGTATTGGGGCAGTACTCTCATACAAGTTGCCAAATGGCCAGGAGAGGCCAGTTGCGTTCGCATCCAGATCATTGACCTCCGCTGAGCGCAATTATGCTCAGAGAGATAGGGAGACTCTCAGCCTTGTGTGGGGAGTAAAGAAGTTTAATCATTACCTGCAGGGCCAAAAGTTTACGCTTCTGACAGACCACCAGCCGTTGGTATCCATTTTTAACCCTAAGAAGGGTGTTTCGGTGATGACAGCACAGAGACTCCAGAGATGGTCCCTTTTCCTAGGGGCACATCAATATCAGATAGAATTCAAAGGTACAAAGCAGCATGGTAATGCTGATGGGCTGTCGCGCCTGCCACTACGTACAGAGGAGGAGGCACCGACGGTTGACCCTGTTGAGTTATTTCACTCGACCATCAGCGCATGTTTACCAGTCACCAATGCAAGTATTGAAAGAGAAACCAGGAACGACCCGACACTGTCCAGGGTCTACGAAGTGACAGTGAAGGGATGGCCAGCACATGGTGATCCACTGTTACCGGCATTCTCAGCAAGACGAGAACAGCTGTCCGTCTGTCAAGGAACATTGATGTATGGAACAAGGGTGATTATTCCTCCTAAGTTAAGAGAGAGAGTTCTAAAGGAACTGCATGAAGGTCATCTGGGGGGAGTCAAGATGAAAAGCCTTGCTAGGGCTTATGTGTGGTGGCCGGGTATCGACCAACAGATAGAGGATCTGACGAAAAGCTGCTCAGGGTGCCAAAAAGTGCAAAATGCACCTCCAATTGCACCGCTGCATCCATGGGAATGGCCTTCAACCCCATGGCAATGTGTACATATTGACTTTGCTGGTCCTTTCATGGACTCCATGTTTTTAATTGCGGTGGACGCACATTCTAAATGGCCAGAAGTGATTAAGATGACTACCACTACCTCGGAAAAGACGATCGCTGTGTTAAGAACGATATTTGCGAGAAATGGATTGCCAGAACAAATATGTTCAGACAACGGGCCGCAGTTCGTGTCAGAAGAATTCCAGGGATTCATGAAGAAGAATGGGGTGAAACATTATACCTCTGCCCCATATCATCCGGCTACAAACGGGTTGGCCGAGAGATTTGTACAAACGTTTAAAAAAGCAATAAAGGCCATGAGCGAAGATCAGATTCCACTACAACACAAGGTAGACAAATTCCTACTGGCATATCGAAACACCACTCATGCAGTGACAAACCAAAGTCCTGCCATGATGTTCTACAACAGGAGGTTGCGGTCCAGGTTGGACTTGTTAAAACCAAATGTGCGGAGGGAAGTTGAAAACAAACAGTTCCAGCATATAAATAACAAGACCACTCGGAGTTTCGAAATAGGACAACCAGTGTTAGCCCGGGACTATAAAAACGAGAAATGGCAATCTGGAACAATTCGGGCCAGACAAGGACCCCTGATGTACACGGTAGATATTGGTGAAAATGTAATACGGCGTCATGCTGACCAACTGGTAGAATCGAGAACAAGGGTCGAACCCATGGTTACGGCAGAGACAACCGTGAAAGAAGTTAGTGAACCTGAAGCATCTACCTCAGAAGTGAATGTACCTGATGATGATGTCCAATCCATAAGAGACCAACTAGATGAGTCACCCCAGCAACGAGAATCAGAGACCCCTGAAAGGCGTTATCCAACTCGAATCAGGAGGCCTCCTCAGAGACTGAATCTTTGAACTGTTTTGCATGAAGTTGTATATATATATGTTAATATGTTATGTTAAATGGGGATATAACTGTTAAGCTAAAAAGGGAGGATTGTGGTGTATGTAACCTGTTCCACCTTAAGAGAACTACCTTAAGAGATGTACTACTTTCTCTTGGCTGCTGTATACTGTAATACTGTAATACCGGTGGTGACCACACCGGTATATAAGTGTTGTGCAAGGATTTGCTGGGCAGTTCAGCCCTGACCTTCGAATAGTAAAGACCTGTTAAAAGTTATTCTTGCTGTCTGTGTCCAGTGATTGGTCCTAAACATAACTGGAACATACAGACTCAACAACCACCACATGCCCCTCTACACCCATGGGAGTGGCCCTCCTCTCCATGGCAACGGGTGCACATTGATTTCGCTGGTCCATTCATGGACTCAATGTTCTTAATAGCAGTGGATGCTCATTCAAAGTGGCCTGAGGTGATAAAGATGTCTTCAACCACTACAGAGAAAACGATTGCAGTCCTACGGATCATATTTGCAAGAAACGGGTGCCAATGGACCACAGTTTGTGTCCGATGAGTTCCAAAAATTCATGAAAAGGAATGGGGTAAGGCAATACACATCCGCCCCGTATCATCCAGCCACCAATGGATTGGCTGAGAGGTTCGTACAAACCTTTAAGAAGGCAATAAAGGCCATGTGCGATGAGGAAATTCCACTACAGCATAAGCTGGACAATTTCTTATTAGCCTACCGAAACGCGACACATGCAGTTACCAACCAGACCCCGGCCATGATGTTCTTTAACCGAAGGTTGAGATCTCGTCTGGACTTGCTCAGACCAAATGTGCGAAGAAATGTTGAGGACAAACAATTCCAGCACATCAACGAGAAGCCGACAAGGAGTTTCAATGTAGGGCAACCAGTCTTGGCCCGTGACTATCGAACAGAGAAGTGGCAACCCAGAACGATATGTACAAGGCAGGGGCCATTAATGTACACAGTGGATGTCAGGGAGAACATTGTGAGACGCCACGTCGATCAGATCTTAACGTCACAGGAAGGCGTCAACCCCATGTCTCGAGTACCTGGGGATGAACCCGACATACCGGTAGCATCTACTTCAGACCAAGTGGCAGTGGAACCCGATGAACTACCCGATGAAAAGGGGTCAGAATCACCTCTGCACCAAGAACAAGAACCTCCGGAAAGGCGCTATCCCGAAAGGGTCAGGAAGCCGCCCCAAAGACTGAATCTAAAATTTGACTTTTGTTATTGAATGTACATGTAAAAATGTAATTGTTATTTGAATATTAAGAGGGTATTATTAATCTAAAAAGGGAGGAATTGTAGTGTATGCGCTTTAAGTCAGAACTACTTTTTACAGCTCCTGTATACTGTAGTACCGGCAGTAACCACACCGGTATATAAGCTGTGCGCATGCCTCTGTACCCCAGTCTAGAGATTGCCCTCCTCCAGTAAAGACCTGTTATTTGTTTATGTACAACATCCGTGTAATTATTTATCCACTGAACCACGGATCTAGCAAGGACATTGATAGCTCAGTATCACAATGTTTACACTGAAGGCAGTGATAGCTCAGTATCGCCATGCCGACACTGAGGACAGTGATAGCTCGGTATCATAATGTCTACACTGTGGACAGTGATAGCTCAGTATCACAATGTCTACACTGAAGGCAGTGATAGCTCAGTATCGCCATGCCAACACTGAGGACAGTGATAGCTCATTATCACAATATCTACACTGAGGACAGTAACAGCTCAGTATCATATTAGCTATACTGAAGCCAATGATAGCTCAGTATCACAATGTCGACACAGAGGACAGTGATAACTCAGTATCACAATGTCTACACTGAGGACAGTGATAACTCAGCATCACAATGTCTACACTGAGGACAGTGATAGCTCAGTATCACAATGTCTACACTGAGGACAGTGAAAGCTCTGTATCACAATGTCTACACTGAGGACAGTGATTGGTCAGGATCACAGTGTCTACACTGAGGACAGTGATAGCTCAGTATCACAATGTCAACACTGAGGACAGAAATAGCTCAGTATCATATTAGCTATACTGAAGCCAATGATAGCTCAATATCACAATGTCTACACTAAGGACAGTGATAGCTCAGTATCACATTGTCTACACTGAGGACAGTAACAGCTCAGTATCATATTAGCTATACTGAAGCCAATGATAGCTCAGTATCACAATGTCTACACAGAGGACAGCGATAACTCAGTATCACAATGTCTACACTGAGGACAGTGATAGCTCAGTATCACAATGTCTACACTGAGGACAATGAAAGCTCTGTATCACAATGTCTACACTGAGGACAGTGATTGGTCAGGATCACAGTGTCTACACTGAGGACAGTGATAGATCAGTATCACAATGTCAACACTGATCACAGAAATAGCTCAGCATCATATTAGCTATACTGAAGCCAATGATAGCTCAATATCACAATGTCTACACTAAGGACAGTGATTAGTCAGGATCACAGTGTCTACACTGAGGTCAGTGATAGCTCAGTATCACAATGTCTACACAGAGGACAGTGATAACTCAGTATCACAATGTCTACACTGAGGAAAGTGAAAGCTCAGTATCACAATGTCTACACGGAGGACAGTGATAGCTCAGTATCACAATCTCTACACTGAGGACATTGATAGCTCAGTATCACAATGTATACACCGAGGTCAGTGATAGCTCAATATCACAATGTCTACACTGAGGACAGTGAAAGCTCAGTATCACAATGTCTACACTGAGGACAGTGATAGCTCAGTATCACAATTTTCGACAGTGAGGGCAGTGATAGCTCATTATCACAATATCTGCACTGAGGACAGTGATAGCTCAGTATCACAATGTCTACAATGAGGACAGTGATAGCTCAGTATCACAATGTCTGCACTGAGGACATTGATAGATCAGTATCACAATGTCTACACTGAGGACATTGATAGCTCAGTAAGACAAAGTATACACTGAGGTCAGTGATAACTCAGTATCACAATGTCTACACTGAGGAAAGTGATAGCTCAGTATCACAATGTATACACTGAGGTCAGTGATAATTCAGTATCACAATGTCTACACTGAGGACAGTGATCGGTCATTATCACAATGTCTACACTGAGGACAGTGATAGCTCAGTATCACAATGTCTACACTGAGGACAGTGAAAGCTCAGTATCACAATGTCTACACTGAGGACAGCGAAAGCTCAGTATCACAATGTCTACACTGAGAACAGTGATAACTCAGTATAACAATGTCTACACTGAGGACTGTGATAGCTCAGTATCACAATGTCTACACTGGGGACAGTGAAAGCTCAGTATCACAATGTTTACACTGAGGACAGTGATAGCTCAGTATCACAAAATCACTTCTGAGGATAGTGATAGCTCAGCATCACAATATCTAGACTGAGGACAGTAACAACTCAGTATCACAATTTTCTACAGTGAGGGCAGTGATAGCTGAGTATCACAATATCTACACTGAGGACAGTGATAGCTAAGTATTGCAATGTTTACACTGAGGACAGTTATAGCTCAGTATCACCATGTCTACAGTGTGTTAAATGATAGCTCAGTATCACAAAGTCTACACAGAGGACATTGATAGCTCAGTATCACAATGTGTACACTGAGGACAGTGATAGCTCAGTACCACAATGTCTACACTGGGGCAATAATAGCTCAGTATCACATTGTCTACACTGAGGACAGTGACAACTCAGTATCAACATTTTCTACACTGAAGGCAGTGATAGCTCATAATCAGAATGTCTACACTGAGGACAGTGATAGCTCAGTCTCACAATGTCTACACTGAGGACAGTGATAGCTCACTATCACAATGTCTACACTGAGGAAAGTGATAATTCAATATCACAATGTCTACACTGAGGACAGTGATAGCTGAGTATCACAATATCCACACTGAGGACAGTGATAACTCAGCATCACAATGTCTACACTGAGGACAGTGATAGCTCAGGATCACAATGTCTACACTGAGGACAGTGATAACTCAGTATCACAATGTCTACACTGAGGACAGTGATAGCTCAGTATCACAATGTCTACACTGAGGACAGTGATAGCTCAGTATCATAATGTCTACACTGAGGGCAGTGAAAGCTCAGTATCACAATGTCTGCACTGAGGACAGTGATAGCTCAGTATTACAATGTCTACACTGAGGAGAGTGATAGCTCAGTGTCACAATGTCTACACTGAGGTCTGTGATAGCTCAGTATAACATTGTCTACACTGAGGGCAGTGATAGCTCAGTATCACATTGTCTACACTGAGGACAGTGATAGCTCAGTATCATAATGTCTACACTGATGACCATGATGGCTCAGTATCAAAATGTCTACACTGAGGACAGTGATAGCTCAGTATCACAAAGTCAACTCTGAGGATAGTGATAGCTCAGCATCACAATAACAAGACTGAGGACAGTGACAACTCAGTGTCACAAATTTCTACAGTGAGGGCAGTGATAGCTGAGTATCACAATATCGACACTGAGGACAGTGATAATTCAGTATCACAATGTCTACACTGAGGACAGTGATCGCTCAGTATCACAATATCTACATTGAGGAAAGTGATAATTCAGTATCACAATGTCTACACTGAGGACAGTAATAGCTCAGTATGATAATATCTAGAGTGAGGACAGTGATAGCTCAGTATCACAATGTCTACACTGAGGACAGTGAAAGCTCAGTATCAAAAAGTCAACTCTGAGGACAGTGATTGTTCAGCATCACAATATCTAGACTGAGGACAGTAACACCTCAGAATCACATTGTCTACACTGAGGACAGTGGTATCTCAACGTCACAGTATCAACACTGAGGACAGTGATAGCTCAGTATCACAATGTCTACACTGACGACAGTGACAATTCAGTATCACAATGTCTACACTGAGGACCGTGATAGCTGAGTATCACAATATCTACACTGAGGGCTGTGATAGCTCAGTATCACAATGTCTACAGTGAGGACAGTGATAGCTCAGTATCACAATGTCTAGACTGAGGACAGTGATAGCTCAGTATCACAATGTCTAGACTGAGGACAGTGATAGCTCAGTATCACAATGTCTTCACTAAGGGCAGTGATAGGTCATTATCACAATATCTAGACTGAGGTCAGTAATAGCTGAGTATCACAAAGTCAACTCTGAGGATATTAATACACAGCATCACAAAACCTAGACAAAGGACAGTGATAGCTCAGTATCAGAATGTCTACATTGTGGACAGTGATAGTTCACTATCACAATGTCTGCACTGAGAACAGAGATAGCTCAGTATCACAATGTCTACAGTGAGTTCAGTGATACCTCAGTATCACAAAGTCTACACAGAGGACAGTGATAGCTCAACATTACAATGTCTACACTGAGGACAGTGATTGCTCAGGATCACAGTGTCGACACTGAAGGCAGTGACAGCTCAGTTTCGCCATGTCTACACTGAGGAGAGTCATAGCTCAGTATCACAATGACAACACTGAGGACAGTGATAGCTCAGTATCACAATGTCTACACTGAGTATAGTGATGGCTGAGTATCACAATATCTACACTGAGGCCAGTGATAGCTCAGTATCACAATGTCTACACGGAGGGCAGTGAAAATTCAGTATCACAATGTCTACACTGAGGACAGTGATAGCTCAGTACCACAAAGTCAACTCTGAGGACATTGATAGCTCAGCATCACAATATCCAGACTGTGGACAGTGACAACTCAGTATCACAATTTTCTACAGTGAGGGCAGTGATAGCTGAGTATCACAAAGTCAACTCTGAGGATATTAATACACAGCATCACAAAATCTAGACAAAGGACAGTGATAGCTCAGTATCAGAATGTCTACATTGTGGACAGTGATAGTTCAGTATCACAATGTCTACACTGAGGGCAGAGAGAACTCAGTATCAAAATTTTCAACACAGAAGGCAGTGATAGCTCATTATCAGAATGTCTACACTTGGGACAGTGATAGCTCAGTATCACATTGTCTACACTGAGGACAGTGATAACTCAGTATCACAATGTCAACACTGAAGGCAGTGATATCTCAGTATCACAATGTCAACACTGAGGACAGTGATAGCTCAGTATCACAAAGTCTACACTGAGGTCAGTGATAGCGCAGTATCACAAAGTTTGCACTCAGGACAGTGATAGCTCAGCATCACAATATCTAGACTGAGGACAGTGATAACTCAGTGTGATAATATCTAGAGTGAGGACAGAGATAGATCTGTATCACAATGTCTACACGGAGGGCGGTGACAACTCAGTATCAAAATTTTCTATACTGAAGGCAGTGATAGCTCAGTATCACAAAGTCAACTCTGAGGATAGTGATCGCTCAGCATTACAGTAACAAGACTGAGGACAGTGACAACTCAGTATCACAATGTCTACACTGAGGACAGTGACAGATCAGCATCACAATATCTATATTGAGCACAGTGATAGCTCTGTATCAATGTCTAGACTGAGGACAGTGACACCTCAGTATCACATTGTCTACACTGAGGGGAATAGTGGGTAACTATCACAATATCTACACTGAGGACAGTGAAAGCTCAGTATCAGGATGTTTACTCTGACTGCAGTGATAGCTCATTATCACAATGTCTACACTGAGGATAGTGATAGCTTGGTATCACAATGTCTACACTGAGGATATTGATAGCTGAGTATCATAATGTCTACACTGAGGATATTGATAGCTCGGTATCATAATGTCTAAACTGAGGCAAGTGTTAGCTCAGTATCACAATGCCTAGATTGAGGACAGTGATAGCTCAGTGTCAAAATGTCTGCACTGAGGACAGTGACAGCTCAGTATCACATTGTCTACACTGAGGACAGTGATAACTCAACATCACAATGCCTACACTGAGGTCAGTGATAGCTCAGTACCACAATGTCTACACTGAGGACAGTGAGAGCTCTGTAGCACAATGTCTACACTGAGGACAGTGATAGCTTTGTATCACAATATCTAGACTGAGGACAGTGATAGCTCAGTATCACAATGTCTGCACTGAGAACAGAGATAGCTGAGTATCACAATGTCGACAGTGAGTTCAGTGATACCTCAGTATCACAAAGTCTACACAGAGGACAGTGATAGCTCAACATTACAATGTCTACACTGAGGACAGTGATTGCTCAGGATCACAGTGTCGACACTGAAGGCAGTGACAGCTCAGTTTCGCCATGTCTACACTGAGGAGAGTCATAGCTCAGTATCACAATGACAACACTGAGGACAGTGATAGCTCAGGACCACAATATCCGGACTGAGGACAGTGATAGCTCAGCATCACAATGCCTACACTGAGGACAGTGAAAGCTCAGTATCACAATAACTACACTGAGGACAGTGATAGCTCAATATCACAATGTCAACACTGAGGACAGTGATAGCTCAGTATCACAATGTCTACATTGAGGGCAGTAATAGCTCAGGACCACAATATCTAGACTGAGAACAGTGATACCTCAGTTTCACAATGTCTACACTGAGGACAGTGATGGTTAATTTTTGCAATATCTACACTGACGGCAGTGATCGGTGAGTTTCACAATATCTACACTGACGACAGTGATAGCTCAGTATCACAATGTCTGCACTGAGGACAGTGACAGCAACATATCAGAATGTCTACACTGACGGCGGTGATAGCTCAGTTTCACAATATCTGCACTGAGGACAATAATAGCTAAGTATCACAATGTCTAATCTGTGGAAAGTGACAGCTCAGTGTCACAATGTCTACACTGAGGACAGCGATAGCTCAGTATCACAATGTATCCACTGAGGACAGTGGTAGCTCAGTAACACAATGTATACACTGAGGTCAGTGATAACTCAGTTTCACAATTTCTACACTGAGGACAGTGATAGCTGAGTATCAAAATGTCTACACTGAGGACAGTGATCGGTCATTATCACAATGTCTACACCGAGGACAGTGATAGCTCAGTCTTGCAATGTTTACACTGAGGACAGTGCTAGCTCATTACCACAAAGTCTACACTGAGGACAGTGATAGCTGCGTATCACAATGTCTACAGTGAGTGAAGTGATAGCTCAATATCACAAAGTCTACACAGAGGTCAGTGATTGGGCAATATCACCATGTCTGCACTGAGGACAGTGATTGGTCAGGATCACATTGTCTACACTGAGGACAGTGATAGCTCAGTATCACAATGTCAACACTGAAGGCGGTGATAGCTCAGCATCGCCATGCCTACACTGAGGACAGTGATAGCTCATTATCACAATATCTAGACTGAGGACAGTAATAGCTCAGTATCATATTAGCTATACTGAAGCCAATAATAGCTGAATATCACAATGTCTACACTAAGGACAGTGATTAGTCAGGATCACAGTGTCTACACTGAGGTCAGGGACAGCTCAGTATCACATTGTCTACACTGAGGACAGTGATAGCTCAGTATCAGAATGTCTACACTGAAGACACTGAAAGCTCAGTATCACAATGCCTACACGGAGGACAGCGAAAGCTCAGTATCACAATGTCTACACTGAGAACAGTGATAACTCAGTATAACAATGTCTACACTGAGGACAGTGATAGCTCAGTACCACAATGTCAACACTGAGAACAGTGATAACTCAGTATAACAATGTCTACACTGAGGACAGTGATAGCTCAGTACCACAATGTCTACACTGGGGCAATAATAGATCAATATCACGTTGTCTACACTGAGAACAGTGACAACTCAGTATCAAAATGTTCTACACTGAAGGCAGTGATAGTTCATTATCAGAATGTCTACACTGAGGACAGTTATAGCTCAGTATCACAATGTCAACACTGAGGACAGTGATAGCTCACTATCACAATGTCTACGTGATACGCTTATCAATTACTTCATAAAAGGTGATGAGTCGAAGAAGAGATGATGAGTCGAAAGAAGAGATGAATAAGGCTTTTATTAGCTAAGAAGAGACCATGCTTCTTCGTGAGTGACTGAACAAGTCTGAACGAAACCCACACAGTGGTGGGTGGAGTCAGCTGAGGCATGCCTCCATACACAGCGCCACCCAGAGGTGGCAATATACAATACAGTGGTTTACCACATTCACCCCTTGTTTAATGTGAAGTCCGGCGGGGTGAAGGGTACTACAAGTTAAGTCTATCAGGAGGCCTTGTCTGACGTCCTGATCGTCGTGGTGGCGGCGGTGGTGTTACAGCATCCGACGTCGGGTCTGGTGTCTGGGTGGTTGGCGAAGATTCCTGGGGCTTTGGCATGCCGTCTGCAAGGGTTGGGTTGGGAGGGGTGGTGGGGGATAACAGTGGTAAGGGGGATAACGGTGGTAAGGGGGATAACGGTGGTAATTCAGGGGTACCCGAGGGTGCGAGATCTCGTATGGAGACCGTGTCCTCCCGCCCGTCTGGGTATGTCACCCAGGCATACTGGGGGTTGGCGTGTAGGAGGTGCACCCGCTCGACCAGGGGGTCCGTTTTATGCGTCCTCACGTGCCTCCGCAGTAGGACGGGCCCAGGAGAAGTCAACCATGCCGGTAGCGAGGTTCCCGATGTAGACTTCCGGGGGAAAACGAACATTTTCTCATGAGGGGTCGCATTAGTGGCAGTACAAAGCAGTGACCGAATGGAATGGAGCGCTGCAGGGAGGACCTCCTGCCAGCGGGAGGTCGGAAGGCCCTTAGATTTTAGTGCTAAGAGGACTGCCTTCCAAACCGTCGCGTTCTCCCTTTCCACCTGGCCGTTCCCCCGGGGGTTGTAACTGGTGGTCCTGCTCGTGGCGATACCTCTTGTTAGCAGGTACTGCCGAAGTTCGTCGCTCATGAACGATGAGCCCCTGTCGCTATGTATATAGCTGGGGAACCCGAACAGAGCGAAGATGTCATTCAGACACTTGATGACCGTGGTACTGGTCATGTCTGGGCAAGGGATGGCAAAGGGGAAACGGGAGTACTCATCAACTATGTTGAGGAAGTACACATTGCGGTCAGCGGAGGGGAGGGGCCCTTTAAAATCGACGCTCAGGCGTTCGAAGGGGCGGGTGGCCTTGATCAGGCTTGCTCTGTCCGGCCTATAGAAGTGCGGTTTGCACTCGGCGCAGATTTGGCAGCTCTTGGTCATGGTCCTGACCTCCTCGATGGAGTAGGGCAGGTTACGGGATTTGATAAAATGGAAAAACCTGGTGACCCCCGGGTGGCAGAGGTCATTGTGGAGGGACTGCAGCCTATCACTCTGCGCGTTGGCGCATGTACCACGTGATAGGGCATCTGGGGGCTCATTGAGTTTCCCTGGCCGATACAAGATATCATAATTGTAGGTGGAGAGTTCGATTCTCCACCTCAAGATCTTGTCGTTCTTGATTTTACCCCTCTGCTTATTATTAAACATAAAAGCTACTGAACGCTGGTCAGTGAGCAGGGTAAATCGTTTCCCGGCCAGGTAATGCCTCCAGTGACGCACCGCTTCTACAATAGCCTGGGCCTCCTTTTCGACGGAGGAGTGTCTCGTCTCGGGGCCCTGGAGGGTCCTTGAGAAAAAGGCCACGGGTCTGCCCGCCTGGTTAAGGGTCGCGGCTAGGGCGAAGTCGGAGGCATCGCTCTCCACTTGGAAGGGGGTGGACTCATCCACCACGTGCATTGCGGCCTTCGCGATATCGTTCTTGATAAGAGTGAAGGCTGCACACGCCTCTGGTGTCAGGGGGAAGGAGGTGGCTTTGATGAGGGGCCTGGCTTTGTCTGCATAGAGGGGCACCCACTGGGCGTAGTAGGAGAAAAACCCCAGGCATCTCTTCAGTGCTTTTTGGCAGTGGGGAAGGGGTAGCTCCATTAGGGGGCGCATTCTGTCGGGGTCGGGCCCGATGACTCCGTTCTCCACCACGCAGCCGAGGATGGCCAGGCGCTTGGTGTGAAACATACATTTTTCCTTATTGTACGTTAGGTTCAGCCGTTGGGCCGTACGGAGGAAATTTGCTAGATTAACGTCGTGGTCCTGCTGGTCGTGGCCGCAGATGGTGACGTTATCCAAATAGGGGAAGGTTGCCCGCAGCGCGTTCTGGTCAACCATTCGGTCCATCTCCCTTTGGAAGACCGAAACCCCGTTGGTGACGCCGAAGGGGACCCTAAGGAAGTGGTAGAGGCGGCCGTTTGCCTCGAAGGCAGTATACTGGCGGTCCTCATGGCGGATGGGCAGCTGGTGGTACGCTGACTTAAGGTCGATGGTGGAGAATACTTTGTATTGCGCAATCTGATTGACCATATCAGATATGCGAGGGAGGGGGTACGCGTCCAGCTGGGTGTACCGGTTTATGGTTTGGCTGTAGTCGATTACCATGCGGCGTTTTGCAGTGGTTTTAACGACTACAACCTGGGCTCGCCAGGGGCTAGTGCTACCTTCGATAATGCCCTCCTTCAAGAGCCGCTCCACCTCAGAGCTGATAAAAGCTCTGTCCCCGGCACTGTACCGCCTGCTTTTGGTAGCGATGGGTTTACAGTCGCGGGTGAGGTTAGCGAACAGGGGAGGGGGGGGGACTTTTAATGTGGAAAGGCTGCAGGTGGTTTGCAGCGGGCGATTTAAAAGTTGTTGGTTGCAGACTGTGAGTGGGGGGAGGGGTCCACCGTATGCTAGTGTGACACTCTTAAGGTGGCACTGAAAATCCAACCCTAGCAGGACGGCAGCGCAAAGGCGGGGCAGGACTAGCAGTTTAAATTTTTTATATTCAGTGCCCCCTACTGACAGGGTCACCACACAGTAGCCGCTGATGTCCATTGACTGGGACTTGGACGCCATAGAAATGCGATGGTGCGTTGGCAGAATCGTGAGGGAGTGGCTACGTACCGTGTCGGGGTGGACGAAACTCTCTGTGCTCCCGCTGTCGATCAGGCAACTGGTGGCGCGGCCGTTTACCGCGATATCCATCATGGAGCTGGATAGATGGTGAGGGAGGGCTTGATCCAGCGTCACGGAGGCCAGTATGTGGCTTAGTGAGTCACTATAGTCATCCGCCGAGACGGTGGTCGGTTCCGGTGACGAAATGGCGGTTGAGTGCGTTGGATACGATGGCGGCGGATGCCATGCGGCCGGGGGTACACAAAATGGCGGATAAGATGGCTGCTCCCACGGCCCGCACGCTGCGCTGCTGGCTGGCTTCCCCTTGCAGGCGTTAGCGTAATGGCCTTTCTTCCCGCAGCCCGAGCAGGTAGCTGTCTTAGCTGGGCAGTGCGCTCTGGGATGTTTTAACTGGCCACAGAAATAGCATTTTTGGGCCTGGTTACTGGGCATCGAAGCAGTTCTTACCGGAGGCTGCTGTCTCGGTTGGGTCGCTGCAGCGGTTGGTGCCGGGGGCGGCGGTCCCGCGTCCCACGGTTTTGAATGCCATGTCTCGGCGCCGTTACGGGGGAATGCCTCGAGGTTTCGGTGGGCCTCCTCTAACGAGAGCGCAAGGGCAATGGCCGTCTTCAGGTCGGGTTCCTTGCTTTCTAGCAGTCTCTGCCGGGTGTGGTCTGACTGGAGGCCCCTGACGAAGGCATCACAGGCGAGTTCCTGCGCGTGCTCCACAGCCGTTACCGCTTTACAATCGCAGTCTCTGCAGAGTGCCAGTAGCGCCCGTGCAAATGCCCCTACCGATTCTCCCGGTTGCTGCCTGCGGGATCCCAAGAGGTGTCGGGCGTAAATTGTGTTCACTGGGCGCGTATATTGCCCTTTTAGTAGCTCGAGGGCCGCCACGTACGTATTAGAGTCCCGGATTAGCATATATACTTGATGGCTCACCTGGGCGGTCAAAATTTTCAGTTTGTGATCCTCCTCTGTAACCTGTGAGATTGCGAGGAAGGATTCAAAGCAGCTCAGCCAGTGTTCAAACTTGGCTGATGCACCCACATCTTGAGGGTCGAGGTCCAGGCGTGGTGGTCTGAGGGCTCTCAGCAATGTCTGCTGTATCCGTTGCTGTTGTTGCTCCTCAGGTGTCGCCATTTAACTTTTAGCTAATAAAATTGATACGCTTATCAATTACTTCATAAAAGGTGATGAGTCGAAGAAGAGATGATGAGTCGAAAGAAGAGATGAATAAGGCTTTTATTAGCTAAGAAGAGACCATGCTTCTTCGTGAGTGACTGAACAAGTCTGAACGAAACCCACACAGTGGTGGGTGGAGTCAGCTGAGGCATGCCTCCATACACAGCGCCACCCAGAGGTGGCAATATACAATACAGTGGTTTACCACACTACGCTGAGGACAGTGCTAGCTCAGTATCACAATGTCTGCACTGAGAACAGAGATAGCTCAGTATCACAATGTCTACAGTGAGTTCAGTGATACCTCAGTATCACAAAGTCTACACAGAGGACAGTGATAGCTCAACATTACAATGTCTACACTGAGGACACTGATTGCACAGGATCACAGTGTCGACACTGAAGGCAGTGACAGCTCAGTTTCGCCATGTCTACACTGAGGAGCGTCATAGCTCAGTATCACAATGACAACACTGAGGACAGTGATAGCTCAGGACCACAATATCCAGACTGAGGACAGTGATAGCTCAGCATCACAATGCCTTCGCTGAGGACAGTGAAAGCTCAGTATCACAATAACTACACTGAGGACAGTGATAGCTCAATATCACAATGTCAACACTGAGGACAGTGATAGCTCAGTATCACAATGTCTACATTGAGGGCAGTGATAGCTCAGGACCACAATAACTACACTGAGAACAGTGATACCTCAGTTTCACAATGTCTACACTGAGGACAGTGATAGCGCAGTCTCACAATGTTTACACTGAGGACAGTGCTAGCTCATTACCACAAAGTCTACACTGAGGACAGTGATCGGTCATTATCACAATGTCTACACTGAGGACAGTGATAGCTCAGTCTCGCAATGTCTACACTGAGGACAGTGCTAGCTCATTACCACAAAGTCTACACTGAGGACAGTGATAGCTGCGTATCACAATGTCTACAGTGAGTGAAGTGATGGCTCAATACCACAAAGTCTACACAGAGGTCAGTGATTGCTCAATATCACCATGTCTACACTGAGGACAGTGATTGGTCAGGATCACATTGTCTACACTGAGGACAGTGATAGCTCAGTATCACAATGTCAACTCTGAAGGCGGTGATAGCTCAGCATCGCCATAACTACACTGAGGACAGTGATAGCTCAGTATCACAATGTCTACACTGAGGACAGTGATAGCTCAGTATCACAATGTCTACACTGAGGGCAGTGATAGCTCAGTATCACATTGTCTACACTGAGGACAGTGATAGCTCAGTATCACAATGTCTACACTGAGGGCAGTGATAGCTCAGTATCACATTGTCTACACTGAGGACAGTGATAGCTCAGTATCACAATGTCTACACTGAGGACAGTGATAGCTCAGTATCACAATGTCTACACCAAGAACAGTGATAACTCAGTATAACAATGTCTACACTGAGGACAGTGATACCTCAGTATCACAATGTCTACACTGAGGACAGTGATAATTCAGTATCACAATGTCTACACTGAGGACAGTGATAGCTCAGTATCACAATGTCTACACTGACGACAGTGATAGCTCAGTATCACAATGTCTACACTGAGGACAGTGATAATTCAGTATCACAATATCTACACTGAGGACAGTGATAGCTCAGTATCACAATGTCTACACTGAGAACAGTGATAACTCAGTATAGCAATGTCCTCACTGAGGACAGTGATAGCTCAATATCACAATGTCTACACTGAGGACAGTGATAGCTCAGTATCACAATGTCTACACTGAGGACAGTGATAGCTCAGTATCACAATGTCTACACTGAGGACAGTGACAACTCAGTATCACAATTTTCTAGAGTAAGGGCAGTGCTAGCTGAGTATCACAATATCTACAGTGAGGACAGTTATAGCTCAGTATCACAATGTCGACAGTGTGTTAAATGATAGCTCAGTATCACAAAGTCTACACTGAGGACAGTGATTGGTCAGGATCACAGTGTCTACACTGAGGACAGTGATAACTCAGTATAACAATGTCTACACTGAGGACAGTGATAGCTCAGTATCACAATGTCTACAGTGAGAACAGTGATAACTCAGTATAACAATGTTTACATGAGGACAGTGAAAGCTCAGTATCAAAATGTTCTACACTGAAGGCAGTGATAGCTCATTATCAGAATGTCAACACTGTAGGCAGTGACAGCTCAGCATCGCCATGCCTACACTGAGGACAGTGATATCTCATTATCACAATATCTACACTGAGGACAGTAATAGCTCAGTATCATAATAGCTATACGGAAGCCAATGATAGCTCAGTATCACAATGTCAAAACTGAAGGCAGTGATATCTCAGTATGGTCATGTCTACACCGAGGACAGGGAAAGATCAATATCACAATGTCTGTACTGAGCACAGTGACACCTCAGTATCACGTTGTCTACACTGAGGCCAGTGATAGCTCAGTATCACAATGTCTACACTGAGGACAGTGATTGATCAGGACCACAATGTCTATACTAAGGGCAGAGACAGCTCATCACTACAACGTCTACACTGTGGGCAATGATCGGTCATTATCACAATAACTAGACTTAGGTCAGTAATAGCACAATATCACAATTTCTAGACTGCGGTAAGTGATAGCTCAGTATCAGAATCTCTACACTGCAGACAGTGATAGCTCAGTATCACAATGTCGACACTGAGGACGGTGAAAGCTCAGTATCACAATGTTTACGCTGAGGACAGTGATAGCTCAGTATCAAAAAGTCAACTCTGAGGACAGTGATTGTTCAGCATCACAATATCTAGACTGAGGACAGTGACACCTCAGAATCACATTGTCTACACTGTGGACAGTGGTATCTCAACATCACAGTGTCAACACTGAGGACAGTGATAGCTCAGTATCACAATGTCTACACTGAGGACTGTTGTGTATGTACCTTTAAGGGAATAACTGGTCTCAGACTGCAGTACTGGCAGTGACCACCCCTGTATAGAAGGCCCCAGCAGGCTTCTGTAGTTTCAATTTCCAGGTTGTCTCCATTCAGTAAAGACTTGTTATAATCAACTCCTGCAGTCCGTGTCTCAAATATACACGGACATAATACTGGCGACAAGTAAGAAACGAACTTACCTGCAACTCGGCAGCACCTCAGATGACGTTATTGAAGGTCGAAGGCAGAAGAAAGAAAAAAATAATAATCCAAAGAAACTCGAGAAACGGGCGTCGACCGTGGGCAACCGCCCTCCAAATCATCGAACTGAAAAGTGCAGGAGAGACTGTCGATAGCCAGGCTTGGTCTCCAGTCTGTGGTTTCCCAGCTAATCGGGCTGGTGGCAGGTAGTGCACTGATCCTTCCTGGGCTGCGGCGGGCTAGAGCTCGATCGGGTGACTCTGCAACGGGGCTGGGCAGCGAGTCGGGAAGCAAAGAGAGAGCGAGTGGAGCACACAGGGCACGGCCGGTGCTTCGCAGCCGGGCAGCGTTCGGACCTAAGAAGAGGGAGGGAAGTGTCCCAGAGGGTCCGCTCCACGACGGGAACGGTTCTTCAATTAACGGAGCAAATATTGAAGCGCGATAGAAAAATAAATATAATCGCCAGCAACAGCGTTGGCAGCAGCGGCAGCGGCGGGAAAGCGCGGGAGGCGCCATCTTAACTTGGCGGGGAAGAAGGAAAAGCGCGGGAGGCGCCATTTTGATCCATCGGGGACGAAGGCAAAGCGCGGGAGGCGCCATCTTAGATTTTCAAGATGCCAAAGACTAGCGATATCACTGCCTTCGATAATGCAATAGAAGACTGGACCACGTATGTGGAAAGAGTCGAGGTATATTGCGAGGCAAACAAAATAGCCAATGAGAAAAAGGCATCGGTATTGCTGAATTTAATGGGCGCAAGAACGTACGGCCTATTGCGGGACCTGATTTCTCCAGCCAAACCGAAGGCGAAGAGTTTTAACAAAATTGTTGATATCCTACAGGAACACCTAAATCCTACACCGCTGCTGATAGCAGAAAGATTTAAATTCCACAGGAGAAATCAGCATAAAAATGAGAGCAATGCTGATTACCTTACGGAACTACGCAAGCTATCAAAGCACTGCCAGTTCGGAGCAGGACTGGCAGATACCTTACGGGACAAATTTGTCTGAGTACTCCTGAGTGAAGGAACCCAGAAGAGGTTACTCTCAGAAAAAGAGCTGACGCTAGATAAGGCTTTCAGCGTGGCAGTATCGTACGAAGCAGCAGCAAGGGGAGCTGCGGAAATACAACAAAAGCCACAGGAATACGGCACCCACGAAATGACACGGGGATTTGCAAAATGTTATCGCTGCGGCAGAACAAACCATGACCAGAAGGACTGCTGGTCCAAGGACAAAATATGCAGGCAATGCGGAAAGATGGGACACATTGCACGAGTTTGCAGGTCTGGGAAGAAGACCAACGACAACAATAAGGCTACTAAGGAACCGTACAGGAAAGTACAAAAGATGACGGACAGTAGTTCCGAAGACCAGATGAGCGATAGTGAATCCGGGAACAAGAGACTAAGCTGGCTCAAACTTCACAACGTAATCACAAAAGAGGATCAACGAACCATTTGGGTCACCCTCACGATAGCAGGGTCCCAAGTCAAAATGGAATTGGATACAGGATCAGCTCTAACCGTCATGAATCGACGAGACTACGAGCGGCTATTCTCACACATACCCTTGAGAGAGACATCCATTGTCTTGAGGACGTATACGGGGCAAAAAGTATACCCCAGAGGAAAAATAAGGGTGCCTGTCGAATACAACGGCAAGAAAATACGGAAATTGTATCTCTACATTCTGCAAGATGGTGGACCACCGTTATTGGGACGTGAATGGATCAGAAAGATAAGTTTAGACTGGCACTCCATTCAGGCACTGACGGTGGCTGGTTAAAAAGAATGACGATGTCACTCCTGGACGATTGTCAACAATCTTAGCTGACGCCAAAGAGGTATTTCAACAAGAACTGGGCACTCTTAAAGGTGTAACCACCTCGATAAAAATAGAGGAGAATGCAATTCCCAAGTTTTTCAAAGCAAGACCGGTACCATATGCAATTCGCCCAGCCGTCGAGGCAGAGCTGGAGAATCTGGAGAAGGCAGGCGTGTTATCTAAGGTAGACTGGAGCGAGTGGGCGACACCCATCGTGCCTGTCATGAAGAAAACACTAAACAATAAGTCTGAGGAGCCAAGGAAGGTTCGCATCTGTGGGGACTTCAAGGTGATGGTGAACCCAGTCCTTCACACAGTACAATATCCTCTTCCAAGGTATCTTCGCCTCACTATCTGGAGGGAAGCGTTTTACAAAAATGACCTAGCACAAGCATATTTGCAGATGGAGGTTGAAGAATCCTCTAGGAAGTATCTCACGATAAACACTCACAAAGGTCTTTACCAGTATAATCGACTGGTATTCGGAGTAGCATCAGCTCCGGCGATATGGCAAAGAGCGATGGAACAAGTCCTGCAAGGGATTCCGGGGACTCAGTGTTACTTGGACGACATCCTAGTGACAGGTGAAGATGACAGTGAACACCTTGCCAACCTAGAGCAGGTGCTCACTAGACTACGTGAACATGGGCTACGAGCCAATCGCCCTAAGTGCGAGTTTTTTAAGAAACAGATATCGTATTGTGGCCACGTGATTGATGAAGAGGGGTTGCATAAGTCCCCTGACAAAATTGAAGCGGTAGTTAAGGCTCCAGCGCCTGAAAATGTGTCGCAACTAAGGTCATTCCTCGGATTGGTGAATTACTACCATAAGTTTTTGCCGAATTTGTCCACAATTCTGCATCCACTGAACGCCCGACTACGAACGGGAGTAGCATGGAAATGGAGCGATGAATGTAAGCGGGCCTTTCAGAAGAGTAAGGACCTAATCACTTCAAGAGAAGTATTGGCTCACTACAACCCATCACTACCGATAAGACTGGCGTGTGATGCGTCTCCCTACAGTGTTGGGGCGGTACTGTCACATAAATTCCTTGATGGTTCAGAGAGGCCGATAGCTTTTGCGTCACGCTCGTTAACTTCAGCCGAGCGTAACTACGCCCAGATTGACAGAGAGGCCCTCAGCCTGGTGTGGGGGGTGAAGAAGTTCAATCACTACCTGCACGGTCAGAAATTTACTCTACTAACTGATCATCAACCTCTCGTCTCCATTTTCAACCCTCAGAAGGGCGTCCCGATAATGACGGCACAACGGCTACAGAGGTGGTCCCTTTTCCTAGGGGCACACCAATATAACATCGAGTACAAAGGAACTAAACAGCATGGGAATGCTGATGGATTGTTGCGCCGACCGTTGCCGACGGTGGAAGAAGAACTGGCAGTGGATCCAGTGGAGTTATTCCACTTGACTATAGTCGAATGTCTCCCTGTGACGAATGCAAACATAGAAAAGGAAACACGAAATGACCCGACACTCTCCTGGGTCTATGATTTAACGGTGAAGGGATGGCCAGCACATGGCGAACCACTGCTGCCAGCATTCTCGCCGAGAAGAGAACAGCTGTCAGTGTGCAGAGGAACCTTGATGTGTGGATCCAGAGTAGTAATTCCACCCAAATTGAAGGATAGAGTGCTCAATGAGCTTCACGAGGGTCATCTGGGAGGGGTAAAAATGAAGAACTTAGCCAGAGCGTTTGTGTGGTGGCCGGGAATCGATAGAGAAATCGAAGAGATGACCAAGAGCTGTACAGGATGCCAGAAGGTCCAAAACGCCCCACCACAAGCCCCTCTACATCCATGGGAGTGGCCCTCATCTCCATGGCAAAGGGTGCACATTGATTTTGCTGGGCCCTTTATGGACTCGATGTTTTTAATTGTGGTGGATGCACATTCAAAGTGGCCAGAGGTAATAAAAATGTCCTCAACCACCACAGAAAAATTTATCACGGTCTTACGAACCATATTCGCCAGGAATGGGCTGCCTGAACAGATTTGCTCTGACAATGGACCACAGTTTGTGTCTGAAGAGTTCCGGAGGTTCTTAAAGAACAATGGTGTTAAGCATTACACATCCGCTCCATATCATCCAGCCACTAATGGATTGGCCGAGAGGTTTGTTCAAACATTCAAGAAGGCTTTCAAGGCAATGTGTAATGAAGATATACTCCTACAACACAAGGTGGATAACTTCCTGTTTGCCTACCGGAATGCGACACATGCGGTTACCAACCAAACTCCAGCCATGATGTTCTTCAATCGAAGACTACGATGCCGCTTGGATTTGGTTAAGCCAAACGTCAGAAGAGATGTGGAGAACAGGCAGTTTCAGAATATGAATGAAAGGTCGACCAGGAGTTTTAAGATAGGTCAACCAGTTTTGGCCCGGGACTACCGCACAGAGAAATGGCAGCCAGGAACGATCTGTACACGGCAAGGACCTCTAATGTATACCGTGGACGTTGGAGAGAGCATTGTAAGACGCCATGCTGACCAGATTCTAGAGTCACTGGAAAACGTCAACTCTACACCACGATCTGATACACCTGGCGATGAAACCGAAGTACCAATTGCATCTACCGCAGAATCGGTGATATTGGAAGCAGACAAACCAAACAACGACATTGATCCCGACTCAACCTTGCCAGAAGAACCTGATATCCCAAAGAGGCGTTATCCAGACAGAATCAGGAAGCCTCCTCAAAGGCTGAACTTATAATTGCTTAACTTCAACCAATGTCTCTAGCAACCGTAATTGTAATTAGTTATTATTTAGTTGTTAAATGAATGTTATGTACTGTTTATCTAAAAGGGGAGGAATTGTTGTGTATGTACCTTTAAGGGAATAACTGGTCTCAGACTGCAGTACTGGCAGTGGCCACCCCTGTATAGAAGGCCCTAGCAGGCTTCTGTAGTTTCAGTTTCCAGGTCGTCTCCATTCAGTAAAGACTTGTCATAATCAACTCCTGCAGTCCGTGTCTCAATTATACACGGACATAATAAGGACAGTGATAGCTGAGTATCACAATATCTACACTGAGGCCAGTGAAAGCTGAGTATCACAATGTCTACACTGAGGACAGTGATAGCTCAGTATCACAATGTCTACACTTAGGACAGTGATAGCTCAGTATCACAATGTCTAATCTGAGGACAGTGATAGCTCAGTATCACAATGTCTACACTGAGGACAGTGATAGCTCAGTATCACAATGTCTACACTTAGGACAGTGATAGCTCAGTATCACAATGTCTAATCTGAGGACAGTGATAGCTCAGTATCACAATGTCTACTCTGAGGTCAGTGATAGCTCAGTATCATTATGTTTAGACTGAGGACAGTGATAGCTCGGTATCAGAATGTCTACTCTGAGGTCAGTGATAGCTCAGTATCACAACGTCTAATCTGCGGACAGTGATAGCTCAGTATCACAATGTCTACACTGAGGACAGTGACAGCTCAGTATCACAATGTCTACACTGAGGTCAGTGATAGCTCAGTATCACAAGGGCTACACTGAGGTCAGTGATAGCAAGTATCACAATGGCTAAACTGAGTTCAGTTAAAGCTCAGTATCACAAAGTCTACACAGAGGACAGTGATAGCTCAGCATCACAATATCTAGACTGAGGACAGTGATAACACAGTACCACAATTTCTACACAGAGGACAGTGATATCTCAGGACCACAACTCTAGACTGAGGACAGTGATAGCTCAGTGTCACGATGTCTACACTGAGAAATGTGAGAGCTCAGTATCACAATAACGACACCAAGCACAGTGATAGCTCTGTATCACAATGTCTAATCTGAGGACAGTGACAGCTCAGTATCACAATATCTAGACTGAGGACAGTGACACTTCAGTATCACATTGTCAACACTGAGGACAGTGATAGGTCACAATAACTAGACTGAAGTCAGTAATAACTCAGTATCACAATGTCTACACTGAGGCGAGTGATAGCTCAGTATCACAATATCTGCACTGAGGACAGTGATAGACCAGTATCACAATATCGACACTGAGAACAGTGATAGCTCAGTATCACAATGTCTAGACTGAGGGCAGTGATAGCTCAGTATCAGAATATCTACATTGAGGACAGTGATAACTCAGCATCACAATGTCTACTCTGAGGACAGTGATAGCTCAGTATCACAATGTCAACACTGAAGGCAGTGATAGATCAGTATCGCCATGTCTACACTGAGGACTGGGACAGCTCAGTATCACAATGTCTGCACTGAGGACAGTGATTGCTCAGGATCACAATGTCTACACTGAGGCGAGTGATAGCTCAGTATCACAATATCTGCACTGAGGACAGTGATAGACCAGTATCACAATATCGACACTGAGAACAGTGATAGCTCAGTATCACAATGTCTACACTGAGGGCAGTGATAGCTCAGTATCACAAAGTCTACAAAGAGGACAGTAATAGCTCAGCATCACAATGTCTACACTAATGACAGTATTTGCTCAGGATCACAATGTCTTCACTGAGGAGAGTGATAGGTCAGCATCACAGTGTCTACACTGAGGACAGTGATACCTCAGTATTACAATGTCAACACTGAAGGCAGTGATAGTTCAGTATCGCCATGTCTACACTGAGGACAGTGATAGCTCAGTATCACAATGCCTAGACTGCGGACAGTGATAGCTCAGTATCAGAATGTCTACATTGAGGACAGTGAAAGATCAGTATGACAATGTCTATACTGAGGAGGGTAATAGTACATTATCACAATATCTACAGTGAGGACAGTAATAGCTCAGTATCATATTTTCTACACTGAAGCCAATGATAGCTCAGTATCACAACATCTACACTGAGGTCAGTGAGAGCTCCGTATCACAATGTCCAAAGAGAGGAGAGTGATAGCTCAGCATCACGATGTCTACACTGAGGACAGTGATTGCTCAGGATCACAATGTCGACAGTGAGGGCAGTGATAGCTGAGGACAGCAATATCTACACTGAGGACAGTGATAGACCAGTATCACAATATCGACACTGAGAACAGTGATAGCTCAGTATCACAATGTCTACACTGAGGACAGTGATAGCTCAGTACCACAATGTCTACACTGAGACAATAACAGGTCAGTATCAGATTGTCTACACTGAGGACAGTGATAGCTCAGTATGACTGTCTATACTGAGGAGAGTAATAGTTCATTATCACAATATCTAAACTGAGGACAGTGAAACCTTAGTATCACAACGTCTACACTGAGGACAGTGATAGCTCAGTATCACAATGTCTACACCGAGCACAGTGATAGCTCAGTATCACAATGTCTACACTGGGGGCAGTGATAGCTGAGTTTCACAATATCTACACTGAGGACAGTGAAACCTTAGTATCACAACGTCTACACTGAGGACAGTGATAGCTGAGTATCACAATGTCTACACCGAGCACAGTGATAGCTCAGTATCATAATGTCTACAATGAGGGCAGTGATAGCTCAGGACCACACTATCGACACTGAGGAAAGTGATAGCTCAGTATCACAATGTCTACACTGGGGGCAGTGATAGCTCAGGACCACACTATCGACACTGAGGACAGTAATAGCTCAGTATCACAATGTCGACACCGAGCACAGTGACAGCTCAGTATCACAATGGCTACACTGGGGGCAGTGATAGCTCAGGACCACACTGTCGACACTGAGGACAGTGATAGCGGAGTATCACAATGTCTACACTGAGGACAGTGATAGTTCAGTATCACAATGTCTACACCGAGCACAGTGATAGCTCAGTATCATAATGTCTACAATGAGGGCAGTGATAGCTCAGTATCACAATATCTAGACTGAGGACAGTGACACTTCAGTATCACATTGTCAACACTGAGGACAGTGATAGGTCACAATAACTAGACTGAAGTCAGTAATAACTCAGTATCACAATATCAAGACTGAGGACAGTGATAGCTCAGTATCATAATATCTAGACTGAGGACAGTGATAGCTCAGTATCACAATGTCTACACTGAGGTCAGTGATAGCTCAGTATCACAATGGTTACACTGAGTTCAGTGAAAGCTCAGTATCACAAAGTCTACACTGAGGTCAGTGATAGCTCAGTATCACAAAGTCTACACAGAGGACAGTGATAGCTCAGCATCACAATATCTAGACTGAGGACAGTGATAGCTCAGTATCACAATGTCTCCACTGAGGACTGTGACAGCTAAGTTATGCAATATCTACACTGAGGACAGTAATAGCTCAGTATCACAATAACTACACTGAGGACATTAAAAGCT
The DNA here is from genome assembly GCF_052327205.1 of Somniosus microcephalus. Taxonomy (NCBI): domain Eukaryota; kingdom Metazoa; phylum Chordata; class Chondrichthyes; order Squaliformes; family Somniosidae; genus Somniosus; species Somniosus microcephalus. The sequence continues at coordinate 39,225,050 of NC_140999.1, read as the reverse complement.
CAGGAACACAATGTCTAATACGAGGACAGTGAAAGCTCAGTATCACAATGTCTACACTGAGGACAGTGATAGCTCAGTATCATAATGTCTAGACTGAGGACAGTGATAGCTCAGTATCAGAATATCTACATTGAGGACAGTGAAAGCTCAGTATGGAAATGACTATACTGAGGAGTGTAATAGTTAATTATCACAATAGCTACACTGAGGACAGTAATAGCTCAGTATCATATTATCTACACTGAAGCCAATAATAGCTCAGTATCACAAAGTATACACAGAGGACAGTGATAACTCAGCATCACAAAATCTACACTGAGGACAATGACTGCTCAGGATCACAAAGTCTAAACTGAGGAGAGTGACAGCTCAGCATCACAGTGTCTACACTGAGGACAGTGATAGCTCAGTATCAGAATGTCTACACTGAGGACAGTGAGAGCAACATATCAGAATGTCTACCCTGATGGCGGTGATAGCTCAGTTTCACAATATCTACACTGAGGACAGTGATAGCTCAGTAACACACTGCCTACACTGAGGACAATAATAGCACAGCATCACATTGTCTACACTGAGGACTGTGATAGCTCAGTATCATAATGTCTACTCTGAGGTCAGTGATAGGTCAGTATCACAAAGTCTAATCTGAGGACAGTGATAGCTCAGTATCATTATGTGTAGACTGAGGACAGTGATAGCTCGGTATCAGAATGTCTACATTGAGGACAGTGAAAGCTCAGTCTTACAATGTCTATACTGAGGAGAGTAATAGCTCATTATCACAATATCTACACTGAGGACAGTAATAGCTCATTATCATATTATCTAGACTGATGAAAGTGACAGCTCAGTATCACAATTTCAACACTGAGGACAGTGATATCTCAATATCGCAATGTCTGCACTAAGGACAGTGATAACTCAGTATCAGAATTTCTAATCTGAGGACAGTGATAGCTCATTATCACAATATCTACACAGAGGACAGTAATAGCTCAGTATCATATTAACCACACTGAAGCCAATGATAGGTCAGCATCACAATGTCTACCCTGAGGACAGTGATTGCTCAGGACCACAATGTCTACACTAAGGGCAGTGATAGCTCAGTATCATAATGTCTACACTGAGGACAGTGACAGCTCATTATCACAATATCTAGACTGAGGACAGTTATAGCTCAATATCACAATGTCTACAACCGAGGACAGTGATAGCTCAGTATCACAATGTCTACACAAAGGGCAATGATAGCTCAGCATCAGTGCCTACACTGAGGACGGTGATAGCTCAGTATCACAATGACAACACTGAAGGCAGCAATAGCTCAGTATCACCATGTCTACACTGAGGACAGTGAAAGCTCAATATCACAATGTCTACACTGAGGACAGTGATAGCTCAGTATCACAATATCAATACTGAGGTCAGTGATAGCTCAGTGTCACAAAGTCTACACTGAGATCAGTGATAGCTCAGTGTCACAAAGTCTACACTGAGGACAGTGATATCGCAGGACCACAATATCTAGACTGAGGACAGTGATAGCTCAGTATCACAATGTCTACACTGAGGAATGTGAGAGCTCAGTATCACAATAACGACACCAAGCACAGTGATAGCTCTGTATCACAAATCTACACTGAGGACAGTGCTAGCTCAGTATCACAATGTCTAGAGTGAGGAGAGCAAGAGTTCATTATCACACTATCTGCACTGAGGACAGTAATAGCTCAGTGTCATATTAGCTACACTGAAGCCAATGATAGCTCAGTATCACAATGTCAACACTGAAGGCAGTGATACTTCAGTATCGCCATGTCTACACTGAGGACAGTGATAGCTCAATATCACAATGTCAACACCGAGGACAGTAGTAGCTCAGTATCATATTACCTACACTGAAGCCATTGATAGCTCAGTACCACAATGGCTACACTGAGTTCAGTGAAAGCTCAGTATCACAAAGTCTACACTGAGGTCAGTGATAGCTCAGTATCACAAAGTCTACACAGAGGACAGTGATAGCTCAGCATCACAATATCTAGACTGAGGACAGTGATATCTCAGTACCACAATTTCTACATTCAGGACAGTGCTAGCTCATGTATCACAATGTCTACACTGAGGGCAGTGATAGCTCAGTATCACAATGTCTACACTGAGGATAGTGATATTTCAGCATCACAATGTCTACACTGAGAAAAGTGATAGCTCAGTATCACAATGACTACACTGAGGACACTGAAAGCTAAGCTTCGCTATATCTACACTGAGGACAGTGATAGCTCAATTTCACAATGGCCCAGTAATTCCGTTCCAAACGCGTGAGTACGGTCGGGGTACTCACGCGTCTGGCCGGAGGAAATGCCGGTTTTCAGCATGCACAGCGCATGCGGGGAAAACCGGCATTTCCTGTCCTCTAAACGAAGGGGTTCAGAGGCACAGCGCGTGCGACTGCACAGGCAGCGCGTGCGCAGTGAACTTCGTCGATTTCATTCATGGATTCAGTGAGGTTAAGTCCTTACAACTTACACATGAAAAAAGCATGTGTAAAGTTGCTCCAGAGGCTGCGGAGGAAGATATATTTTATCGTGGAGCTTCTGAAAGGAATATTTTTGTTTGGGAAAGGGAGGAAAGTTATTTTAAGAAATGCTGAGGTAAGTTTTAAAGTTTAATTTTTTTTTTTAAACGGGTTTTCAGTACTGTAGGTAGAAGGAGCAATTGTGGCTGTGTGAATTGAATTTGCTGTGTTTATTAAATGTGAAAATGACTGTTCTAAAATGAGTAATGTAACATTTCCAACATTTTTAAGAAAGAAACTTTTCATCAGTAATATATTCTTTTAAGTAATTATGTATGTATGTCCGTATATATTCCTTTACGTATATGTATGTATGTATATATTCCTTTACTTATGTGTATGAATGTATGTATTTAATTATGATTTTCCAATAAGTTACTTTCTCTGAATGTCATAATTAAATACATACATTCATACACATAAGTAAAGGAATATATACATACATACATATACGCAAAGGAATATATACAGACATACATACATAATTACTTAAAAGAATATATTACTGATGAAAAGTTTCTTTCTTAAAAATGTTGGAGTCATTTTCACATTTAATAAACACAGCAAATTCAATTCACATAGCCACAATTGCTCCTTCTACCTACAGTACTGAAAACCTGTTTTAAAAAACAAAAATAAACTTTAAAACTTACCTCAGCATTTCTTAAAATAACTTTCCTCCCTTTCCCAAACAAAAATATTGCCTTTCAGAAGCTCCAGGATAAAATATATCTTCCTCTGGAGCAACTGTACTCATGCTTTTTTCATGTGTAAGTTGTAAGAACTTAACCTCACTGAAAGCATGAATGAAACCGGCGAATTTTACTGCGCACGCGCTGCCTGTGCAGTCGCACGCGTTCTGCCTCTGAACCCCTTCGTTCAGAGGACAGGAAATGCCGGTTTTCCCCGCATGCGCTGTGCATGCTGAAAACCGGCATTTCCTCCGGCCAGACGCGTGAGTAACCCGACCGTACTCACGCGTTTGGAACGGAATTACTGGGCCAACATTTTACATGTCAATAAAATGAAAAATTTAACAATTGCACGATTTGCCCCCTCGCATCTGCGACTGAGGGTCCAAGGAGGTGCATTGTGCAAGAGGTCATCGTCGTGCGTATCCTCACACTGTTCCCTTTCGGGAACTGTATGAAGTGGTGGAAGGATTTCTGGCCACGTTAACGCTCCTTCCGTGACCATAACCATCTTCATACCAGCCATTAGGGTGGTTAGTCCTATGGCGTGAGGGTTTTACAGGCTCCCACAACCCATCTGAGGGGGTGGGGCCACCCACACCCGCGGACGCAAGTATCCCACTGGATGTCCACCCAGAATTTATAGTTGGAACTCCGACTCCACTTGCCGGGACTGTCTGGAGCGGGGTTCGAAACCCTACTCCTTCTGGCCCAGCGGCGGGGATGCTTACCGCTACGCAAAAGGCCCACTCCGCGCAAAAGGTGACACCCATACGTTTCCTGCGCCTTTTCCCTCCCCGTGACTGGAGCCCTATGCTGCCACTTGAAAGACCAAGCTATCATCTGTCCTTTTTGCGGCGCCTTGGACTTCTCATTACCAATGATGAGCAGGCGCTGCGCCTCCACCTCGTTGAGGAGATTGCTGAGGCAATCATCAGTTCAATTGTGAGTTCTTTTACTGCCGTGAATTGTGCTCATTCCAGCCATTTCACGTTGCTAATCGGAGTGGGCCTTTGGCGTAGCGGTAGGATCCCCGCCGCTGGGCCAGACGGGGTAAGGTTTCGAACCCCGCTCCAGACAGCCCTGGCAAGTGGAGTCGGAGCTCCAGCTCTAAATTCTGGGTTGACATCCAGTGGGATATTTGCGTCCGTGGGTGTGGGTGGCCCCCCCTCCTCGTATAGCTTGTGGGAGCCCGTAAAACCCTCCCGCCATAGGATCAACCACCCTAATGGCTGGTACAAAGATGGTTACGGTCACGGAAGGAGCGTTAATCACGGCCATAAATCCTTCCACCACTTCATACAGTTCCCCAAAGGGAACAGTGTGAAGACACGTATGACGACGACGTTGCTAAATAAATAAATGGAATGAAAAAAATTCTTTCAGGGCTTTTAAAAGTCTTTAAATTGCTTTAATTCTGTTTAAAACTACTTCAGATTCTTCAAAATAATGTAAACGTTTTTAAAAGTCTATAAAAGTTACCAAAAGCTTCATAAAAATACCAAAAACCTATTTGAAATGCTGCTCTGCATGTAAAAATGCTTTGCAGCTTGTGAGAAACATTGGGGGCATGTCCTATTAAACTGAGACCTCAAGGGGCGTGTCTCAGTTGCACAGCACGCTCCAGGCTTCGCGCTGGCTGCACTCCTGGGCGGCGTGATGTCAGATGCTGCCTGGGATTCTTCTCTTTCAAACAGGAATTCCAGGCGTCCCTGGAGGTGAACGGCAGGCGCGTCAGGTAAGTGCAGATCGGGGGCTTGCACGCGCGGCAAGGCCCCGACCCGAATTTCTGCCCCATTATCTACACTGAGGACAGCGATAGCTCAGTATCACAATGTCTGCACTGAGGACAGTAATAGCTCAGTATCATATTATCTACACTGAAGCCAATGATAGCTCTGTTATAATCTCATCATCAAGAAACTACTTATGAAATAACACAGGACGGCCAGCTGGTGGCGCCGTCCAAGGAGTATAAATACTCGGGCATTGGCCCCAGCTTGCCAGGGACATTTTGTAAGACATGGAGCTAGTGAAATACAACTAGACCTCCATGTTCTGAAACAAGTTGATTAAAGCCTTGCTTTATGCTCAAACCAAGTGCGTAGTCAGTTTTATTACGTCACGCTCAGTATCACAATTTCTACACTGAGGACAGTGAAAGCTCTGTATCACAATGTCTACACTGAGGACAGTGATTGCTCAGTATCCCAATGTCTACACTGAGTTCAGTGATAGCTCAGTATCACAAAGTCTACACAGAGGACAGTGATAACTCAGCATCACATGTCTACACTGAGGACAGTGATTGCTCAGGATCACAACGTCTAAACTGATGAGAGTGATAGCTCAGCATCACAGTGTTTACACTGAGGACAGTGACACCTCAGTATCACAACATCAACACTTAAGGCAGCGATAGCTCATTATCGCCATGTCTACACTGAGGACAGGGACAGCTCAATATAACAATGTCTAAACTGAGGGCGGTGATAGCTCTGTATCACAATGTCGACACTGAGGACAGTAATAGCTCAGTATCACATCGTCTACACTGAGGACAGTGATAGCTCAGTATCATAATATCTAGAGTGAGTACAGTGATAGCTCTCTATCACAATGTGTAAACTGAGGACGGTGATACTCAGTTTCCCAATGTCTACACTGAGTTCAGGGATAGCTCAGGATCACAAAGTCTACACGGAGGACAGTGATAACTCAGCATCGCAATGTCTACTCTGAGGACAGTGATAACTCAGTATCAAAATGTCAACACTGAAGGCAGTGATAGATCAGTATCGCCATGTCTACACTGAGGACAGGGACAGCTCAGTATCACGCCATGTCTACACTGAGGACAGGGACAGCTCAGTATCACGCCATGTCTACACTGAGGACAGGGACAGCTCAGTATCACGCCATGTCTACACTGAGGACAGGGACAGCTCAGTATCACAATGTCTACACTGAGGACAGTGATAGCTCAGTATCATAATGTTTACACTGAAGACAGTGAGAGCTCAATATCACAATTTCTACACTGATGACAGTGACAGCTCAGTATCACATTGTCCACACAGAGGACAGTGATATCTCAATATCACAATGTCAACACTGAGGACAGTGATAACTCAGTATCAAAATGTTTACACTGAGGTCAGTGATAGCTCAGCATCACAATGTGTACAGAGAGGAGAGTGATAGCTCAGCATCACGATGTCTACACTGAGGACAGTGATTGCTCCGGATCACAATGTCGACAATGAGGAATGTCATAGCTCTGTATCACAATATCTACACTGATGACAGTGATAGCTCAGTATCACAATGTCTACAGTGAGGACAGTGATAGCTGAGGACTGCAATATCTAGACTGAGGGCAGTGATAGCTCAGTATCACAATGTCTACACTGAGGGCAGTGATAGCTCAGCATCACAAAGTCTACAAAGAGGACAGTAATAGCTCAGGCTCACAATGTCTACACTAATGACAGTGATTGCTCAGGATCACAATGTCTACACTGAGGAGAGTGATAGCTCAGCATCACAGTGTCTACACTGAGGACAGTGATAGCTCAGTATCAATGTCAACACTGAAGGCAGTGATAGTTCAGTGTCGCCATGTCTACACTGAGGACAGGGAAAGCTCAATATCACAATGTCAAAATTGAGGACAGTGATAACTCAGTATCACAATTTCTACACCAATGACAGTGACAGCTCAGTGTCACAATGTCTACACTAAGGGCAGTAAAAGCTCAGTATCACAATGTCTAGACTGAGGACAGTGATAGCTCAGTATCAGAATATCTACATTGAGGACAGTGATAACTCAGCATCACAATGTCTACTCTGAGGACAGTGATAGCTCAGTATCACAATGTCAACACTGAAGGCAGTGATAGATCAGTATCGCCATGTCTACACTGAGGACTGGGACAGCTCAGTATCACAATGTCTGCACTGAGGACAGTGATTGCTCAGGATCACAATGTCTACACTGAGGCGAGTGATAGCTCAGTATCACAATATCTGCACTGAGGACAGTGATAGACCAGTATCACAATATCGACACTGAGAACAGTGATAGCTCAGTATCACAATGTCTACAGTGAGGACAGTGATAGCTGAGGACTGCAATATCTAGACTGAGGGCAGTGATAGCTCAGTATCACAATGTCTACACTGAGGGCAGTGATAGCTCAGTATCACAAAGTCTACAAAGAGGACAGTAATAGCTCAGCATCACAATGTCTACACTAATGACAGTATTTGCTCAGGATCACAATGTCTTCACTGAGGAGAGTGATAGGTCAGCATCACAGTGTCTACAGTGAGGACAGTGATACCTCAGTATTACAATGTCAACACTGAAGGCAGTGATAGTTCAGTATCGCCATGTCTACACTGAGGACAGTGATAGCTCAGTATCACAATGCCTAGACTGCGGACAGTGATAGCTCAGTATCAGAATGTCTACATTGAGGACAGTGAAAGATCAGTATGACAATGTCTATACTGAGGAGGGTAATAGTACATTATCACAATATCTACAGTGAGGACAGTAATAGCTCAGTATCATATTTTCTACACTGAAGCCAATGATAGCTCAGTATCACAACATCTACACTGAGGTCAGTGAGAGCTCCGTATCACAATGTCCAAAGAGAGGAGAGTGATAGCTCAGCATCACGATGTCTACACTGAGGACAGTGATTGCTCAGGATCACAATGTCGACAGTGAGGGCAGTGATAGCTGAGGACAGCAATATCTACACTGAGGACAGTGATAGACCAGTATCACAATATCGACACTGAGAACAGTGATAGCTCAGTATCACAATGTCTACACTGAGGACAGTGATAGCTCAGTACCACAATGTCTACACTGAGACAATAACAGGTCAGTATCAGATTGTCTACACTGAGGACAGTGATAGCTCAGTATGACTGTCTGTACTGAGGAGAGTAATAGTTCATTATCACAATATCTAAACTGAGGACAGCGAAACCTTAGTATCACAACGTCTACACTGAGGACAGTGATAGCTCAGTATCACAATGTCTACACCGAGCACAGTGATAGCTCAGTATCACAATGTCTACACTGGGGGCAGTGATAGCTGAGTTTCACAATATCTACACTGAGGACAGTGAAACCTTAGTATCACAACGTCTACACTGAGGACAGTGATAGCTGAGTATCACAATGTCTACACCGAGCACAGTGATAGCTCAGTATCACAATGTCTACACTGGGGGCAGTGATAGCTCAGGACCACACTATCGACACTGAGGAAAGTGATAGCTCAGTATCACAATGTCTACACTGGGGGCAGTGATAGCTCAGGACCACACTATCGACACTGAGGACAGTAATAGCTCAGTATCACAATGTCGACACCGAGCACAGTGACAGCTCAGTATCACAATGGCTACACTGGGGGCAGTGATAGCTCAGGACCACACTGTCGACACTGAGGACAGTGATAGCTGAGTATCACAATGTCTACACTGAGGACAGTGATAGTTCAGTATCACAATGTCTACACCGAGCACAGTGATAGCTCAGTATCATAATGTCTACAATGAGGGCAGTGATAGCTCAGTATTACAATGTCTACAGTGAGGACAGTAATAGCTCAGTATCACAATGTCTACACTGAGGACAGTGATAGCTCAGTATCACAATGTCTACACCGAGCACAGTGATAGCTCATTATCACAAAGTCTACACTGAGGACAGTAACAGCTCAGTATCACAATGTCTGCACTGAGGACAGTAATAGCTCAGTATCGCAATGTCTACACTGAGCACACTGATAGCTCAGTATCACAATGTCTACACTGAGTACAGTGATAGGTCAGTATCACAATGTCTACTCTGAGGACAGTGATAGCTCAGTATCACAATGTCTACACCGAGGGCAGGGATAGATAGTATCACAATGTCTACACTGAGGACAGTGATAGCTGATTATCATAATGTCTACACTGAGGACAGTGATAGCTCAATATCACAATATCTACATTGAGGACAGTGATAGCTCAGTATCACAATGTCTACAATGAGGGGAGGGATAGCTCAGTATCACAATGTCTACACTGAGGGCAGTGATAGCACATTATCACAATGTCTACACAGAGGGCAGGGATAGCTGTGTATCACAATGTCTACAGTGAGGACAGTGATAGCTCAGTATCACAATGTCTACACCGAGCACAGTGATAGCTCAGTATCACAATGTCTACACTGAGGACAGTGATAGCTCAGTATCACAACGTCTACACTGAGGACAGTGAAACCTCAGTATCACAACGTCTACACTGAAGGCAGTGATAGCTCAGTATCACAATGTCTACACTGAGGATAGTGATAGCTCAGTGTCACAAAGTCTACACTGAGGGAGTGTGAGCTCTGTTTGACAATGTCTGCACTGAGGACAGTAAGAGCTCAGTATTACAATGTCTACACCGAGGTCAGTGATAGTTCAGTATCACAAGGTCTACACTGAGGACACTGATAGCTCAGTATCACAACGTCTACATTGAGAACAGTGATAGCACATTATCACAACGTCTACAATGAGGACAGTGATAGCTCAGTATCACAATTTTCTACACTGAAGGCATGAAAGCACAGTATCGAAATGCTTACACTGGGGACAGTGATAGCTCAGTATCACAATGTCTGCACTGAGGACAGTGATAGCTCAGGACCACAATATCTAGACTGAGGACAGTGATAGCTTAGTATCACAATGTCTACACTGTGGGCAGTGATAGCTCAGGACCACAACAACTACACTGAGGACAGTGATAGCTCAGAATCAAAATGTCTACACTTGGGGCAGTGATTGCTCAGGACCACACTATCGACACTGAGGACAGTGATAGCTCAGTATCACAATGTCTACAATGAGGGCAGTGATAGCTCAGTATCATAATGTCTACAATGAGGGCGTGACAGCTCAGTATCACAACGTCTACACCCAGCACAGTGATAGCTCAGTTTCATAATGTCTACAATGAGGTCAGTGATAGCTCAGTATTACAATGTCTACAGTGAGGACTGTAATAGCTCAGTATCATAATGTCTACAATGAAGGCATGACAGCTCAGTATCATAATGTCTACAATGAGGACAGCGATAGCTCAGTATCACAATGTCTACACTGAGCACAGTGATAGCTCATTATCACAAAGTCTACACTGAGGACAGTGATAGCTCAGTATCACAATGTTTACACTGCGGAAAGTGATAGCTCAGTATCACAATGTCTACAATGAGGGCAGTGATAGCTCAGTGTCACAATGTTTACACTGAGGACAGTGATAGCTCAGTATTACAATGTCTACACTGAGGTCAGTGATAGTTCAGTATCACAATTGTTAGTTCCGTGGTTCAGTGGATAAATAATTACACAGATGCTGTACATAAACAAATAACATGTCTTTACTGGAGGAGGGCAATCTCTAGACTGGAGTACAGAGGCATGCGCACAGCTTATATACCGGTGTGGTTACTGCTGGTACTACAGTATACAGGAGCTGTAAAAAGTAGTTCTGACTTAAAGCACATACACTACAATTCCTCCCTTTTTAGATTAATAATACCCCCTTAATATTCAAATAACAATTACATTTTTACATGTACATTCAGTAACAAAAGTCCATTTATAGATTCAGTCTTTGGGGCGGCTTCCTGACCCTTTTGGGATAGCGCCTTTCCGGAGGTTCTTGTTCTTGGTGCAGAGGCGATTCTGCACCCCTTTCATCGGGTAGTTCATCGGGTTCCACTGCTACTGGGTCTGAAGTAGATACTACCGGTATGTCGGGTTCATCCCAAGGTACTCGAGACATGGGGTTGACGGCATTCCTGTGATGCTAAGATCTGATCGATGTGGTGTCTCACAATGTTCTCCCCGACATCCACTGTGTACATTAATGGCCCCTGCCTTGTACATATTGTTCCGGGTTGCCACTTCTCTGTTCGATAGGCCCGGGCCAAGACTGGTTGCCCTACATTGAAGCTCCTTGTCGGCTTCTCGTTGATGTGATGGAATTGTTTGTCCTCAACATTTCTTCGCACATTTGGTCTGAGCAAGTCCAGACGAGATCTCAACCTTCGGTTAAAGAACATCATGGCCGGGGTCTGGTTGGTAACTGCATGTGTCGCGTTTCGGTAGGCTAATAAGAAATTGTCCATCTTATGCTGTAGTGGAATTTCCTCATCGCACATGGCCTTTATCGCCTTCTTAAAGGTTTGTACGAACCTCTCAGCCAATCCATTGGTGGCTGGATGATACGGGGCGGATGTGTAATGCCTTACCCCATTCCTTTTCATGAATTTTTGGAACTCATCGGACACAAACTGTGGTCCATTATCAGAGCAGATCTGCTCTGGCAACCCGTTTCTTGCAAATATGGTCCGTAGGACTGCAATCGTTTTCTCTGTAGTGGTTGAAGACATCTTTATCACCTCAGGCCACTTTGAATGAGCATCCACTGCTATTAAGAACATTGAGTCCATGAATGGACCAGCGAAATCAATGTGCACCCGTTGCCATGGAGAGGCGGGCCACTCCCATGGGTCTAGAGGGGCATGTGGTGGTGCATTTTGGACCTTCTGGCATCCTAAGCAGCTCTTAGTTAGGTCTTCGATTTGTTGATCGATTCCCGGCCACCACACATAAGCCCTAGCTAGGCTTTTCATTTTCACTCCCCCCAGATGACCTTCATGTAGCTCATTTAGCACTCTCTCCCTTAACATGGGTGGAATCACCGCTCTGGATCCACACATCACTGTCCCCTGGCATACTGACAGCTGTTCTCTTCTGGATGAGAATGCTGGCAACAGTGAGTCGCCATGTGTTGGCCATCCCCTCACCGTCAATTCATATACCCGTGACAGCGTCGGATCATTGCGGGTCTCCATCTCTATATCTGCGTTTGTTACTGGCAATCATTCAATTATCGATGAATAAAATATCTCGATAGGGTCCACTGCTGGTGCTACCTCCACCGTAGGCAGTGGCAGGCGCGATAGCCCATCAGCGTTCCCATGTTGTCTCGTGCCTTTATATTCTATTTCATATTGATTTGCCCCTAGAAACAGGGACCATCTTTGTAATCGCTGTGCAGTCTTACTGGCACGCCCTTCTTAGGATTAAAGATGGAGACAAGTGGTTGGTGGTCAGTCAGCAAGGTGAACTTCTGTCCATGCAGATAGTGCTTGAATTTTTTTACTCCCCATACTAGGCTAAGGGCCTCCCTGTCAATCTGGGCGTAGTTGCGCTCGGTTGAGGTTAGTGACCGAGACACAAAAGGCTACTGGCCTCTCCAAGCCGTCCGGGAATTTGTGCGACAGCACCACTCTAATGCCGTAGGGTGATGCATCACATGCCAAACGAATTGGTAGTGCTGGGTTGAAATGGGCCAACACCTCTTTTGACGTGATCAATTCTTTACACTTCTGGAAAGCTCGTCTACGTTCATCATCCCACTTCCATGGTACCCCTGTTTGCAGTAGGATGTTCAGCGGGTGTAATACCGTACACAAATTTGGTAAGTACTTGTGGTAATAGTTTACCAGCCTGAGGAACGACCTCAATTGTGACACATTTTCCGGTGCTGGAGCCTTGATTACTGCCTCTATCTTGTCAGGGGACTTAGGTAACCCCTTTTCATCGATGACGTGGCCGCAATATGAGATCTGTTTCTGGAAAAACTCGCACTTGTGGCGATTAGCTCGTAGCCCATATTCCTTTAATCTGGTGAGCACCTTCTCCAAGTTAGCGAGGTGATCACCGTAATTTTCGCCCATGACCAAGATGTCGTCCAAATAACACTGGGTCCCTGGAATCCCTTGGAGGACCTGATCCATCGCCCTTTGCCAGATAGCCAGAGCCGAGGCTACTCCAAACACCAGCCGGTTGTATTGATAGAGACCTTTATGGGTGTTGATCGTAAGGTAATGTTTCGAAGCTTCTTCTACCTCCATTTGCAAGTACGCCTGGGCTAGATCAATTTTGGTGAAGCGTTTACCACCAGATAGCGAGGCGAAAATATCCTCAATTCGTGGAAGCGGATATTGCACCGTGTGAAGGACTGGGTTCACTGTCACCATAAAATCCCCACAGATGCGGACCTTCTTTGGTTCCCCAGGCGTATTACTCAACGACCTCTTCATTACAGGAATGATGGGTGTAGCCCACTCGCTCCAGTCTACGTTGGACAGTACTCCTGAACGTTCCAACCCTTCCAGCTCTGCTTCAACCGCTGGTCTGATCGCATAAGGCACTGGTCTGGCCTTCAGAAACTTTGGGCTTGCATTATCCTCTATTTTAATTGTTGCTGTTATTCCTTTTAGTGTTCCTAGTCCCTCCTGGAACACTTCTTTTGCGTCAGTTAGCATTTTTGACAGTCGTCCAAGTGTGACGTCGTCATCCTTTTTGGCCTCCACCTTCAGTGCCTTTATGGAATGCCAATCTAAATGTATCTTCCGGATCCATTCACGTCCTAGCAGTGGTGGTCCTCCATTTGGCAATACATATATATCCATTTTAGGTATTTCCTGACCTTTACATGTCACTTTCACCCTTATTTTTCCTTTGGGGTAGACTTTTTGCCCCATATACGTCTTCAAGACAATCTCTGTAGCTTTCAAGGGTATGTGTGAAAATAGCCGCTTGTAGTCTCTTTGATTTATGACTGTTAGAGCTGACCCTGTGTCCAATTCCATTTCCACTTGGACTCCATCTATCTTGAGTGTAACCCAGATAGTCTGGTGATCCTCCATTTCGGTTACATTATGTAGTTTCAGACAACCCAGCTCCTTGCTTCCGGAGTCTGTGTCACTTTTCTCTTTGTCTGAACCACTGTCCATCACCTGGCGTACCTTTTTGTACTTCTCCTGTGGAGATTTCTTACTGTTGGTTTTCTTCCCAGACCTGCAGACTCTTGCTATGTGTTCTGCTTTTCCACACTGTCTGCACACTTGGTCCTTGAACCAACAATCTTTCTGGTCATGTGTTGTTCTGCCGCAGCGATAGCACTTCCCTGTTCCATAGGTCATTTCATTGGTGCCATATTCTTGCGGTCTCCGTTGTATCTCTGCAGCGCCCCTTGCGGCTGCTTCGTGTGATACTGCCATACTGAAAGCTTTGTCCAGCGTAAGGTCCTTTTCTGATAGAAGCCGTTTCTGGGTTCCTTCACTTTGTAGCCCACACACAAACTTGTCCCTTAACGTGTCTGCTAGTCCCGCTCCAAACTGACAGTATTTCGATAGCTTGCGCAGTTCCGTTAGGTACTCAGCATTGCTTTCGTCTTTGTGTTGGTTCCTTTTATGGAACTTAAATCGTTCTGCTATCAGCAGCGGTGTGGGGTTTAAGTGGTCCTGTAGGATTTCTACTATGCTTTCAAAATTCTTGTTTACCGGCTTCTCTGGGGTTATTAGATTTCGCCGTAACCCATAAGTTTTTGCACCCATGGAATTTAACAGAACCAGTGCTTTATTAGCATCTGGCACTTCATTCGCCCTGCAGTACACCTCAATACGTTCCACATATGTCGCCCAATCTTCAACTTCATTGTCGAACGTAGAGATACTGCCACTCTTCGGCATCCTTGGTTGTGCGTTAACTATCATCAATGGCGCCTCCCGCGCTTCTCCTTCTTCTCCGCTGGCACAAAATGGCGTCTCCCGCGCTTTCCTTCCTTCCCGCGCTCGCCCGTCTTCTCCACTGCGGCTTCGCAAAATGGCGTCTCCCGCGCTCTTCCTTCTTCTCCGCGGCTCAATGGCGTCTCCCCTTGCTTCGCCCCGCGGACCCTGATCAGCCCGTGATCCCTGGCTGTGCTCTGCGCGTTCTTCTCTTGATATTTGTCGACGCCGCTCAGTCTAGAACCCGGCTGTTTCTTACCCTCTCTCTCTCCGGTTTTGCAGTATTTTTCCTCGACGCCGCTCGGTGATCAACCCCCGGCTGCGTCCTGCTCTCTTCACCCTTTTTCTTACCCCGTCGACGCTGCCCGGCTCTCTCTCTCTGCCGTCAGTCGGCTCCAGCCGCCGCTGCTCGGGAAGGGTCTGCTCTGGACCTGTCGTCGGTCTCTTACTGCTCGTTGTGGCTGGGGAACCAAGCCCGGCTCTCCACAGCCTCCCCAGTGAAGTTGGATCTCTGCCTGACTGCTGGGCGGTTGCTCGCGGTCGACGCCCGTGTTCCTGGACTCGACTATTTTTTTTTTTTTTAATGTTGCAGGTAGATTCGCATCAACACTCGTCGCCACTGTTAGATCCGTGGTTCAGTGGATAAATAATTAAACGGATGCTGTACATAAACAAATAACAGGTCTTTACTGGAGGAGGGCAATCTCTAGACTGGAGTACAGAGGCATGCGCACAGCTTATATACCGGTGTGGTTACTGCCGGTACGACAGTATACAGGAGCTGTAAAAAGTAGTTCTGACTTAAAGCACATACACTACAACAATGTCTACACTGAGGATAGTGACAGCTCAGTATCACAACGTCTACACTGAGGACAGCGATAGCTCAGTATCACAACGTCTACACTGAGGACAGTGATAGCTCAGTATCACAACGTCTACACTGAGGACAGTGATAGCTCAGTATCACAACGTCTACACTGAAGGCAGTGATACTTCAGTATCACAATGTCTGCAATAAGCAGAGTGATATTTCAATATCACAATAACTACACTGAAGTAAGTGATCGCTCAGTATCACAATGTCTACACTGAGCAAAGTGATAGCTCAGTATCACAATTTCTAGACTGAGGTGAGTGATAGCTCAGTGTCACAATATCTACACTGAGAACAGTGATAGCTCAGTATCACACTGTCGGCACTGAGCAAGCTGATAGCTCAGTATCATACTGTCTACACTGAGGACAGTGATATTTCAATATCACAATAACTACACCGAGGACAGTGATAGCCCTGTATCACAATGTCTACACTGAAGGCAGTGATAGCTCAGTATCACAATGTCTACTCTGAGGACAGTGATAGCTCAGTATCACAATGTCTACACTGAGGACAGTGATAGCTCAGTATCACAATGTCTACACTAAGGGTAGTGATAGAACTAAAGACAATGCCTACACTGAGGGCAGTGATAGCTCAGTATCACAATGTCTACACTGAGGGCAGGGATAGCTGTGTATCACAACGTCTGTACTGAGGACAGCGATACCTCAGTATCACAACGTCTACACTGAGGGCAGTGAAACCTCAGTATCACAACGTCTACACTGAGGACAGTGATACCTCATATGACAATGTCTACACTGAGGACAGTTATAGCTCAGTATCACAATGTTAACACTGAGGGCAGTGACAGCTCAGTGTCACAATGTCTACACTGAGCACACTGATAGCTCAGTTTCACAATGTCTTGACTGAGGACAGTGATAGCTCAGTATCGCAATGTCTACACTGAAGACAGTGATAGGTCAGTATCACAGTGTCTACTATGAAGACAGTGATAGCTCAGTATCACAATGTCTACACTAAGAACAGTGATAGCTCAGGATCACAATGTCTAGACTGAGGACAGTGGTACCTCAGTATCACAATGTCTACACTGAGGGCAGTGATAGCTGCGTTTCACAATGTCTGCACTGAGGACAGTGATAGCTCAGTATCATACTGTCTACACTGAGGACAGTGATATTTCAATATCACAATAACTACATCGAGGACAGTGATAGCTCTGTATCGCAATGTCTACACTGAAGGCAGTGATAGCTCATTATCACAATGTCTACACTGAGCAAGCTGATAGCTCAGTATCGTACTGTCTACACTGAGGACAGTGATATTTCAATATCACAATAACTACACCGAGGACAGTGATAGCTCTGTATCACAATGTCTACACTGAGGACAGTGATAGCTCAGTATCACAATGTCTACACTGAGGACAGTGATAGCTCAGTATCACAACATCTACACTGAGGACAGTGATAGCTCAGTATCACAACGTCTACACTGAGGACAGTGATAGCTCAGTATCACAACGTCTACACTGAGGACAGTGATAGCTCAGTATCACAATGTCTACACTGAGGACAGTGATAGCTCAGTATCACAATATCTACACTGAGCACAGTGATAGCTCAGTATCACAACGTCGACACTGAGGACAGCGATAGCTCAGTATCACAACGTCTACACTGAGGACAGCGATAGCTCAGTATCACAACGTCTACACTGAGGACAGTGATAGCTCAGTATCACAATGTCTGCAATAAGGAGAGTGATATTTCAAGATCACAATAACTACACTGAAGTAAGTGATAGCTCAGTATCACAACGTCTACACTGAAGGCAGTGCAAGCTCAGTGTCGTAATGTCTACAGTGAGCACACTGATAGCTCAGTATCACAATGTCTACACTGAGGACAGTGATAGGTCAGTATCACAATGTCTACACTGAAGACAGTGATAGGTCAGTATCACAATGTGTACACCGAGGGCAGGGATAGATAGTATCACAATGTCTAGACTGAGGACAGTGATAGCTCAGTATCACAATGCCTACACTGAGGGCAGTAATAGCTCATTATCACAATGTCTACACCGAGGACAGTGATAGCACAGTATCACAACGTCTACACCGAGCACAGTGATAGCTCAGTATCACAATGTCCACACTGAGGACAGTGAAACCTCAGTATCACAACATCTACACTGAGGACAGTGATATCTCATATGACAATGTCTAGACTGAGGAGAGTGATAGCTCAGTATCACAATGCCTAAAATGAGGGCAGTAATAGCTCAGTAACACATTATCTACACTGAGGAGAGTGATAGCTCATTATCACAAAGTCTGCACTTAGAGGATGTTAGCTCAGTATCACAATATTCTACACTGAAGGCACTGACAGTTCTGTATCACAATGTCTACACTGAGTACAGTGATAGCTCAGTATCGCAATGTCTACACTGAGGACAGTGATAGCTCAGTATCACAACGTCTACACTGAGGACAGTGAAACCTCAATATCACAACGTCTACACTGAGGACCGTGATATCTCATATGACAATGTCTACACTGAGGACAGTGATAGCTCAGCATCACAACATCTAGACTGAGGACAGTGATACCTCAGTATCACAATGTCTACACTGAGGACAGTGATAGCTCAGTGTTACAATGACTAAAATGAGGACAGTGACAAACAGCATCACAATTTTCTACACAGAGGACAGTGATAGCTCAGCTTCACATTATCTACACCGAGGTCAGTGATAGTTCAGTATCACAATGTCAACGTTGAGGACAGTGATAGCTCAGTATCACAATTTCTAGACTGAGGTGAGTGATAGCTCAGTATCACACTGTCGGCACTGAGCAAGCTGATAGCTCAGTATCATACTGTCTACACTGAGGACAGTGATATTCCAATATCACAATAACTACACCGAGGACAGTGATAGCTCTGTATCACAACGTCTACACTGAAGGCAGTGATAGCTCAGTATCACAATGTCTACTCTGAGGACAGTGATAGCTCAGTATCACAATATCTACACTGAGGACAGTGATAGCTCAGTATCACAACGTCTACACTGAGGACAGCGATAGCTCAGTATCACAATGTCTACACTGAGGACAGTGATAGCTCAGTATCACAATGTCTACACTGAGGACAGTGATAGCTCAGTATCACAATGTCTACAGTGAGCACACTGATAGCTCAGTATCACAATGTCTACACTGAGGTCAGTGATAGCTCAGTATCACAATGTGTACACCGAGGGCAGGGATAGATAGTATCACAATGTCTAGACTGAGGACAGTGATAGCTCAGTATCACAATGCCTGCACTGAGGGCAGTGATAGCTCATTATCACAATGTCTACACTGAGGACAGTGATAGCACAGTATCACAACGTCTACACCGAGCACAGTGATAGCTCAGTATCACAATGTCCACACTGAGGACAGTGAAACCTCAGTATCACAACATCTACACTGAGGACAGTGATATCTCATATGACAATGTCTAGACTGAGGAGAGTGATAGCTCAGTATCACAATGCCTACAATGAGGGCAGTAATAGCTCAGTAACACATTATCTACACTGAGGAGAGTGATAGCTCATTATCACAAAGTCTGCACTTAGAGGATGATAGCTCAGTATCACAATATTCTGCACTGAAGGCACTGACAGCTCTGTATCACAATGTCTACACTGAGTACAGTGATAGCTCAGTATCACAATGTCTACACTGAGGACAGTGATAGCTCAGTATCACAACGTCTACACCGAGGACAGTGAAACCTCAGTATCACAACGTCTACACTGAGGACCGTGATATCTCATATGACAATGTCTACACTGAGGACAGTGATAGCTCAGCATCACAATGTCTACACTGAGGGCAGGGATAGCTCAGTATCACAATGTCTAGACTGAGGACAGTGATAGCTCAGTATCACAATGCCTAAACTGAGGACAGCGATAGCTCAGTGTCACAATGTCTACACTGAGGACAGTGATAGCTCATATGACAATGTCTACACTGAGGAGAGTGCTAGCTCAGTATCACAATGTCTACACTGAGGACAGTGATAGCTCAGTCTCACAATGTCTACACTGAGCAAAGTGATAGCTCAGTATCACAATGTCTACAAAGAGGGCAGTGACAACTCAGTATCACAATTTTCTACACAGAAGGCAGTGACAGCTCAGAATCACAATGTCTACACTGAGGACAGTGATAGCTCAGTATCACAATATTCTACACTGAAGGCACTGACAGCTCTGTATCACAATCTCTACACTGAGGACCGTGATATCTCATATGACAATGTCTACACTGAGGACAGTGATAGCTCAGCATCACAATATCTAGACTGAGGACAGTGATACCTCAGTATCACATTGTCTACACTGAGGACAGTGATAGCTCAGTGTTACAATGACTAAAATGAGGACAGTGACAAACAGCATCACAATTTTCTACACAGAGGACAGTGATAGCTCAGCTTCACATTATCTACACCGAGGTCAGTGATAGTTCAGTATCACAATGTCAACGCTGAGGACAGTGATAGCTCAGTATCACAATTTCTAGACTGAGGTGAGTGATAGCTCAGTGTCACAATATCTACACTGAGAACAGTGATAGCTCAGTATCACACTGTCGGCACTGAGCAAGCTGATAGCTCAGTATCATACTGTCTACACTGAGGACAGTGATATTTCAATATCACAATAACTACACCGAGGACAGTGATAGCTCTGTATCACAACGTCTACACTGAAGGCAGTGATAGCTCAGTATCACAATGTCTACTCTGAGGACAGTGATAGCTCAGTATCACAATATCTACACTGAGGACAGTGATAGCTCAGTATCACAACGTCTACACTGAGGACAGCGATAGCTCAGTATCACAACGTCTACACTGAGGACATTGATAGCTCAGTATCACAATGTCTGCAATATGGAGAGTGATATTTCAAGATCACAATAACTACACTGAAGTAAGTGATAGCTCAGTATCACAACGTCTACACTGAAGGCAGTGCAAGCTCAGTATCGCAATGTCTACACTGAGCACACTGATAGTTCAGTATCACAATGTCTACACTGAGGACAGTGATAGGTCAGTATCACAATGTCTACACTGAGGTCAGTGATAGCTCAGTATCACAATGTGTACACCGAGGGCAGGGATAGATAGTATCACAATGTCTAGACTGAGGACAGTGATAGCTCAGTATCACAATGCCTACACTGAGGGCAGTGATAGCTCATTATCACAATGTCTACACTGAGGACAGTGATAGCACAGTATCACAACGTCTACACCGAGCACAGTGATAGCTCAGTATCACAATGTCCACACTGAGGACAGTGAAACCTCAGTATCACAACATGTACACTGAGGACAGTGATATCTCATATGACAATGTCTAGACTGAGGAGAGTGATAGCTCAGTATCACAATGCCTGCAATGAGGGCAGTAATAGCTCAGTAACACATTATCTACACTGAGGAGAGTGATAGCTCATTATCACAAAGTCTGCACTTAGAGGATGATAGCTCAGCATCACAATATTCTACACTGAAGGCACTGACAGCTCTGTATCACAATGTCTACACTGAGTACAGTGATTGCTCAGTATCACAATGTCTACACTGAGGACAGTGATAGCTCAGCATCACAATGTCTACACTGAGGGCAGGGATAGCTCAGTATCACAATGTCTAGACTGAGGACAGTGATAGCTCAGTATCACAATGCCTAAACTGAGGACAGCGATAGCTCAGTGTCACAATGTCTACACTGAGGACAGTGATAGCTCATATGACAATGTCTACACTGAGGAGAGTGCTAGCTCAGTATCACAATGTCTACACTGAAGGCAGTGATAGCTCAGTATCACAATGTCTACACTGAGCAAATTGATAGCTCAGTATCACAATGTCTACAATGAGGGCAGTGACAACTCAGTATCACAATTTTCTACACAGAAGGCAGTGACAGCTCAGAATCACAATGTCTACACTGAGGACAGTGACAGCTCATTATCACAAAGTCTACAATGAGGAGAATGATAGCTCAGTATCACAACCTTCTACACTGAAGGCACTGACAGCTCAGTATCGCAATTTCTACACTGAGTACAGTGATAGCTCTGTATCACAATGTCTAGACTGAGGACAGTGATAGCTCATATGACAATGTCTACACGGAGCACAGTGTTAGCTCAGTATCACAATGTCTACACTAAGGGTAGTGATAGCTCAGTAACACAATGCCTACACTGAGGGCAGTGATAGCTCAGTATCACAATGTCTACACTGAGGGCAGGGATAGCTGTGTATCACAATGTCTACAGTGAGGACAGTGATAGCTCAGTATCACAAAGTCTACACTGAGGACAGTGATAGCTCAGTATCACAATGTCTACACCGAGCACAGTGATAGCTCAGTATCACAATGTCTACACTGAGGACAGTGAAACCTCAGTATCACAACATCTGTACTGAGGACAGTGATACCTCAGTATCACAACGTCTACACTGAGGGCAGTGAAACCTCAGTATCACAGCGTCTACACTGAGGACAGTGATACCTCATATGACAATGTCTACACTGAGGACAGTTATAGCTCAGTATCACAATGATAACACTGAGGGCAGTGACAGCTCAGTGTCACAATGTCTACACTGAGCACACTGATAGCTCAGTTTCACAATGTCTAGACTGAGGACAGTGATCGCTCAGTATCACAATGTCTACTATGAAGACAGTGATAGCTCAGTATCACAATGTCTACACTAAGAACAGTGATAGCTCAGTGTCACAATATCTAGACTGAGGACAGTGATACCTCAGTATCACAATGTCTACACTGAGGGCAGTGATAGCTGCGTTTCACAATGTCTGCACTGAGGACAGTGATAGCTCAGTGTCACAACGTCTACACTGAGGACAGTGAAACCTCAGTATCACAACGTCTACACTGAGGACCGTGATATCTCATATGACAATGTCTACACTGAGGACAGTGATAGCTCAGCATCACAATATCTAGACTGAGGACAGTGATACCTCAGTATCCCAATGTCTACACTGAGGACAGTGATAGCTCAGTGTAACAATGACTAAAATGAGGACAGTGACAAACAGCATCACAATTTTCTACACAGAGGACAGTGATAGCTCAGCTTCACATTATCTACACCGAGGTCAGTGATAGTTCAGTATCACAATGTCAACTTTGAGGACAGTGATTGCTCAGTATGACAATTTCTAGACTGAGGTGAGTGATAGCTCAGTGTCACAATATCTACACTGAGAACAGTGATAGCTCAGTATCAAAATGTCGGCACTGAGCAAGCTGATAGCTCAGTATCATACTGTCTACACTGAGGACAGTGATATTTCAATTTCACAATAACTACACCGAGGACAGTGATAGCTCTGTATCACAATGTCTACACTGAAGGCAGTGATAGCTCAGTATCACAATGCCTACTCTGAGGACAGTGATAGCTCAGTATCGCAATGTCTCCACTGAGGACAGTGATAGCTCAGTATCACAATGTCTACACTGAGGACAGTGATAGCTCAGTATCACAATGTCTACTCTGAGGACAGTGATAGCTCAGTATCACAATGTCTACACTGAGGACAGTGATAGCTCAGTATCACAATATCTACACTGAGGACAGTGATAGCTCAGTATCACAACGTCTACACTGAGGACAGCGATAGCTCAGTATCACAACGTCTACACTGAGGACAGTGATAGCTCAGTATCACAATGTCTGCAATAAGGAGAGTGATATTTCAAGATCACAATAACTACACTGAAGTAAGTGATAGCTCAGTATCACAACGTCTAGACTGAAGGCAGTGCAAGCTCAGTATCGCAATGTTTACACTGAGGACAGTGATAGGTCAGTATCACAATGTCTACACTGAATTCAGTGATAGCTCAGTATCACAATGTGCACACCGAGGGAAGGGATAGATAGTATCACAATGTCTAGACTGAGGACAGTGATAGCTCAGTATCACAATGCCTACACTGAGGGCAGTGATAGCTCATTATCACAATGTCTACACTGAGGACAGTGATAGCACAGTATCACAACGTGTACACCGAGCACAGTGATAGCTCAGTTTCACAACGTCCACACTGAGGACAGTGAAACCTCAGTATCACATCATCTACACTGAGGACAGTGATATCTCATATGACAATGTCTAGACTGAGGAGAGTGATAGCTCAGTATCACAATGCCTACAATGAGGGCAGTAATAGCTCAGTAACACATTATCTACACTGAGGAGAGTGATAGCTCATTATCACAAAGTCTGCACTTAGAGGATGATAGCTCAGTATCACAATATTCTACACTGAAGGCACTGACAGTTCTGTATCACAATGTCTACACTGAGTGCAGTGATAGCTCAGTATCGCAATGTCTACACTGAGGACAGTGATAGCTCAGTATCACAACGTCTACACTGAGGACAGTGAAACCTCAATATCACAACGTCTACACTGAGGACCGTGATATCTCATATGACAATGTCTACACTGAGGACAGTGATAGCTCAGCATCACAACATCTAGACTGAGGACAGTGATACCTCAGTATCACAATGTCTACACTGAGGACAGTGATAGCTCAGTGTTACAATGACTAAAATGAGGACAGTGACAAACAGCATCACAATTTTCTACACAGAGGACAGTGATAGCTCAGCTTCACATTATCTACACCGAGGTCAGTGATAGTTCAGTATCACAATGTCTACACTGAGGACAGTGATAGCTCAGTATCACAATGTCTACACTGAGGACAGTGATAGCTCAGTATCACAATGTCTACAGTGAGCACACTGATAGCTCAGTATCACAATGTCTACACTGAGGTCAGTGATAGCTCAGTATCACAATGTGTACACCGAGGGCAGGGATAGATAGTATCACAATGTCTAGACTGAGGACAGTGATAGCTCAGTATCACAATGCCTGCACTGAGGGCAGTGATAGCTCATTATCACAATGTCTACACTGAGGACAGTGATAGCACAGTATCACAACGTCTACACCGAGCACAGTGATAGCTCAGTATCACAATGTCCACACTGAGGACAGTGAAACCTCAGTATCACAACATCTACACTGAGGACAGTGATATCTCATATGACAATGTCTAGACTGAGGAGAGTGATAGCTCAGTATCACAATGCCTACAATGAGGGCAGTAATAGCTCAGTAACACATTATCTACACTGAGGAGAGTGATAGCTCATTATCACAAAGTCTACACTTAGAGGATGATAGCTCAGTATCACAATATTCTGCACTGAAGGCACTGACAGCTCTGTATCACAATGTCTACACTGAGTACAGTGATAGCTCAGTATCACAATGTCTACACTGAGGACAGTGATAGCTCAGTATCACAACGTCTACACCGAGGACAGTGAAACCTCAGTATCACAACGTCTACACTGAGGACCGTGATATCTCATATGACAATGTCTACACTGAGGACAGTGATAGCTCAGCATCACAATGTCTACACTGAGGGCAGGGATAGCTCAGTATCACAATGTCTAGACTGAGGACAGTGATAGCTCAGTATCACAATGCCTAAACTGAGGACAGCGATAGCTCAGTGTCACAATGTCTACACTGAGGACAGTGATAGCTCATATGACAATGTCTACACTGAGGAGAGTGCTAGCTCAGTATCACAATGTCTACACTGAGGACAGTGATAGCTCAGTCTCACAATGTCTACACTGAGCAAAGTGATAGCTCAGTATCACAATGTCTACAAAGAGGGCAGTGACAACTCAGTATCACAATTTTCTACACAGAAGGCAGTGACAGCTCAGAATCACAATGTCTACACTGAGGACAGTGATAGCTCAGTATCACAATATTCTACACTGAAGGCACTGACAGCTCTGTATCACAATCTCTACACTGAGTACAGTGATAGCTCAGTATCGCAATGTCTACACTGAGGACAGTGATAGCTCAGTGTCACAACGTCTACACTGAGGACAGTGAAACCTCAGTATCACAACGTCTACACTGAGGACCGTGATATCTCATATGACAATGTCTACACTGAGGACAGTGATAGCTCAGCATCACAATATCTAGACTGAGGACAGTGATACCTCAGTATCACATTGTCTACACTGAGGACAGTGATAGCTCAGTGTTACAATGACTAAAATGAGGACAGTGACAAACAGCATCACAATTTTCTACACAGAGGACAGTGATAGCTCAGCTTCACATTATCTACACCGAGGTCAGTGATAGTTCAGTATCACAATGTCAACGCTGAGGACAGTGATAGCTCAGTATCACAATTTCTAGACTGAGGTGAGTGATAGCTCAGTGTCACACTGTCGGCACTGAGCAAGCTGATAGCTCAGTATCATACTGTCTACACTGAGGACAGTGATATTTCAATATCACAATAACTACACCGAGGACAGTGATAGCTCTGTATCACAACGTCTACACTGAAGGCAGTGATAGCTCAGTATCACAACGTCTACACTGAGGACAGCGATAGCTCAGTATCACAACGTCTACACTGAGGACATTGATAGCTCAGTATCACAATGTCTGCAATATGGAGAGTGATATTTCAAGATCACAATAACTACACTGAAGTAAGTGATAGCTCAGTATCACAACGTCTACACTGAAGGCAGTGCAAGCTCAGTATCGCAATGTCTACACTGAGCACACTGATAGTTCAGTATCACAATGTCTACACTGAGGACAGTGATAGGTCAGTATCACAATGTCTACACTGAGGTCAGTGATAGCTCAGTATCACAATGTGTACACCGAGGGCAGGGATAGATAGTATCACAATGTCTAGACTGAGGACAGTGATAGCTCAGTATCACAATGCCTACACTGAGGGCAGCGATAGCTCATTATCACAATGTCTACACTGAGGACAGTGATAGCACAGTATCACAACGTCTACACCGAGCACAGTGATAGCTCAGTATCACAATGTCCACACTGAGGACAGTGAAACCTCAGTATCACAACATGTACACTGAGGACAGTGATATCTCATATGACAATGTCTAGACTGAGGAGAGTGATAGCTCAGTATCACAATGCCTGCAATGAGGGCAGTAATAGCTCAGTAACACATTATCTACACTGAGGAGAGTGATAGCTCATTATCACAAAGTCTGCACTTAGAGGATGATAGCTCAGCATCACAATATTCTACACTGAAGGCACTGACAGCTCTGTATCACAATGTCTACACTGAGTACAGTGATTGCTCAGTATCACAATGTCTACACTGAGGACAGTGATAGCTCAGCATCACAATGTCTACACTGAGGGCAGGGATAGCTCAGTATCACAATGTCTAGACTGAGGACAGTGATAGCTCAGTATCACAATGCCTAAACTGAGGACAGCGATAGCTCAGTGTCACAATGTCTACACTGAGGACAGTGATAGCTCATATGACAATGTCTACACTGAGGAGAGTGCTAGCTCAGTATCACAATGTCTACACTGAAGGCAGTGATAGCTCAGTATCACAATGTCTACACTGAGCAAATTGATAGCTCAGTATCACAATGTCTACAATGAGGGCAGTGACAACTCAGTATCACAATTTTCTACACAGAAGGCAGTGACAGCTCAGAATCACAATGTCTACACTGAGGACAGTGACAGCTCATTATCACAAAGTCTACAATGAGGAGAATGATAGCTCAGTATCACAACCTTCTACACTGAAGGCACTGACAGCTCAGTATCGCAATTTCTACACTGAGTACAGTGATAGCTCTGTATCACAATGTCTAGACTGAGGACAGTGATAGCTCATATGACAATGTCTACACGGAGCACAGTGTTAGCTCAGTATCACAATGTCTACACTAAGGGTAGTGATAGCTCAGTAACACAATGCCTACACTGAGGGCAGTGATAGCTCAGTATCACAATGTCTACACTGAGGGCAGGGATAGCTGTGTATCACAATGTCTACAGTGAGGACAGTGATAGCTCAGTATCACAAAGTCTACACTGAGGACAGTGATAGCTCAGTATCACAATGTCTACACCGAGCACAGTGATAGCTCAGTATCACAATGTCTACACTGAGGACAGTGAAACCTCAGTATCACAACATCTGTACTGAGGACAGTGATACCTCAGTATCACAACGTCTACACTGAGGGCAGTGAAACCTCAGTATCACAGCGTCTACACTGAGGACAGTGATACCTCATATGACAATGTCTACACTGAGGACAGTTATAGCTCAGTATCACAATGATAACACTGAGGGCAGTGACAGCTCAGTGTCACAATGTCTACACTGAGCACACTGATAGCTCAGTTTCACAATGTCTAGACTGAGGACAGTGATCGCTCAGTATCACAATGTCTACTATGAAGACAGTGATAGCTCAGTATCACAATGTCTACACTAAGAACAGTGATAGCTCAGTGTCACAATATCTAGACTGAGGACAGTGATACCTCAGTATCACAATGTCTACACTGAGGGCAGTGATAGCTGCGTTTCACAATGTCTGCACTGAGGACAGTGAAACCTCAGTATCACAACGTCTACACTGAGGACCGTGATATCTCATATGACAATGTCTACACTGAGGACAGTGATAGCTCAGCATCACAATATCTAGACTGAGGACAGTGATACCTCAGTATCACAATGTCTACACTGAGGACAGTGATAGCTCAGTGTAACAATGACTAAAATGAGGACAGTGACAAACAGCATCACAATTTTCTACACAGAGGACAGTGATAGCTCAGCTTCACATTATCTACACCGAGGTCAGTGATAGTTCAGTATCACAATGTCAACTTTGAGGACAGTGATTGCTCAGTATGACAATTTCTAGACTGAGGTGAGTGATAGCTCAGTGTCACAATATCTACACTGAGAACAGTGATAGCTCAGTATCAAAATGTCGGCACTGAGCAAGCTGATAGCTCAGTATCATACTGTCTACACTGAGGACAGTGATATTTCAATTTCACAATAACTACACCGAGGACAGTGATAGCTCTGTATCACAATGTCTACACTGAAGGCAGTGATAGCTCAGTATCACAATGCCTACTCTGAGGACAGTGATAGCTCAGTATCGCAATGTCTCCACTGAGGACAGTGATGGCTCAGTATCACAATGTCTACACTGAGGACAGTGATAGCTCAGTATCACAATGTCTACTCTGAGGACAGTGATAGCTCAGTATCACAATGTCTACACTGAGGACAGTGATAGCTCAGTATCACAATATCTACACTGAGGACAGTGATAGCTCATTATCACAATGTCTGCAATAAGGAGAGTGATATTTCAAGATCACAATAACTACACTGAAGTAAGTGATAGCTCAGTATCACAACGTCTAGACTGAAGGCAGTGCAAGCTCAGTATCGCAATGTTTACACTGAGCACACTGATAGCTCAGTATCACAATGTCTACACTGAGGACAGTGATAGGTCAGTATCACAATGTCTACACTGAATTCAGTGATAGCTCAGTATCACAATGTGCACACCGAGGGAAGGGATAGATAGTATCACAATGTCTAGACTGAGGACAGTGATAGCTCAGTATCACAATGCCTACACTGAGGGCAGTGATAGCTCATTATCACAATGTCTACACTGAGGACAGTGATAGCACAGTATCACAACGTGTACACCGAGCACAGTGATAGCTCAGTTTCACAACGTCCACACTGAGGACAGTGAAACCTCAGTATCACATCATCTACACTGAGGACAGTGATATCTCATATGACAATGTCTAGACTGAGGAGAGTGATAGCTCAGTATCACAATGCCTACAATGAGGGCAGTAACAGCTCAGTAACACATTATCTACACTGAGGAGAGTGATAGCTCATTATCACAAAGTCTGCACTTAGAGGATGATAGCTCAGTATCACAATATTCTACACTGAAGGCACTGACAGCTCTGTATCACAATGTCTACACTGAGGACCGTGATATCTCATATGACAATGTCTACACTGAGGACAGTGATAGCTCAGCATCACAATGTCTACACTGAGGGCAGGGATAGCTTTGTATCACAATGTCTAGACTGAGGACAGTGATAGCTCAGTATCACAATGCCTAAACTGAGGACCGCGATAGCTCAGTGTCACAATATCTACACTGAGGACAGTGATAGCTCATATGACAATGTCTACACTGAGGAGGGTGCTAGCTCAGTATCACCATGTCTACACTGAAGGCAGTGATAGCTCAGTATCACAATGTCTACACTGAGGACAGTGATAGCTCAGTATCACAATGTCTACACTGAGCAAAGTGATAGCTCAGTATCACAATGTCTACAATGAGGGCAGTGACAACTCAGTATCACATTTTTCTACACAGAAGGCAGTGACAGCTCAGAATCACAATGTCTACACTGAGGACAGTGACAGCTCATTATCACAATGTCTACAATGAGGAGAATGATAGCTCAGTATCACTATGTCTAGACTGAGGACAGTGATAGCTCATATGACAATGTCTACACGGAGCACAGTGTTAGCTCAGTATCACAATGTCTACACTAAGGGTAGTGATAGCTCAGTAACACAATGCCTACACTGAGGGCAGTGATAGCTCAGTCTCACAATGTCTACATTGAGGGCAGGGATAGCTGTGTATCACAATGTCTACAGTGAGGACAGTGATAGCTCAGTATCACAAAGTCTACACTGAGGACAGTGATAGCTCAGTCTCACAATGTCTACACGGAGCACAGTGATAGCTCAGTATCACAATGTCTACACTGAGGACAGTGAAACCTCAGTATCACAACATCTGTACTGAGGACAGTGATACCTCAGTATCACAACGTCTACACTGAGCGCAGTGAAACCTCAGTATCATAACGTCTACACTGAGGACAGTGATGCCTCATATGACAATGTCTACACTGAGGACAGTGATAGCTCAGTATCACAATGTCTACACTGAGGACAGTGATAGCTCAGTATCACAATGTCTACACTGAGGGCAGTGATAGCTCAGTTTCACATTGTCTGCAATAAGGAGTGATATTTCAATATCACAATAACTACACTGAAGTACGTGATCGCTCAGTATCACAATGTCTACACTGAGCACACTGATAGCTCAGTATCACAATGTCTACACTGAGGACAGTGATAGCTCAGTATCTCAATGTCTACACTGAAGGCAGTGATAGCTCAGTCTCACAATGTCTACACCGAGCAAAGTGATCGCTCAGTCTCACAATGTCTACACTGAGCACACTGATAGCTCAGTATCACAATTTCTACACTGAGGACATTGATAGCTCAGTATCTCAATGTCTACACTGAGGGCAGTGATAGCTCAGTATCACAATGTCTACACTGAGGGCAGTGATAGCTCAGTATCACAATGTCTACACTGAGGACAGTGATAGCTCAGTATCTCAATGTCTACACTGAGGGCAGTGATAGCTCAGTATCACAATGTCTAAACTGAGGACAGTGATAGCTCATATGAAAATGTCTACACGGAGCACAGTGATAGCTCAGTATCACATTGTCTACACTAAGGGTAGTGATAGCTCAGTATCACATTGTCTACACTAAGGGTAGTGACAGCTCAGTATCACAATGCCTACACTGAGGGCAGTGATAGCTCAGTATCACAATGTCTACAGTGAGGACAGTGATAGCTCAGTATCACAACGTCTGCACTGAGGACAGTGATACCTCATATGACAATGTCTACACTGAGGACAGTTATAGCTCAATATCACAATGGTAACACTGAGGACAGTGATAGCTCAGTATCACAATGTCTACACTGAGCACAGTGATAGCTCAGTATCGCAATGTCTACACTGAAGTCAGTGATAGGTCAGTATCACAATGTCTACTCTGAGGACAGTGATAGCTCACTATCACAATGTCTGCACTAAGAACAGTGACAGCTCAGGTTCACAATATCTGCACTGAGGACAGTGATAGCTCAGTGTCACAATATCTAGACTAAGGACAGTGATACCTCAGTATCACAATGTCTACACTGAGGACAGTGATAGCTCAGTATCACAATGTCTACACTGAGGACAGTGATAGCTCAGTATCACAATGTCTACACTGAGGACAGTGATAGCTCAGTATTACAATGACTAAAATGAGGACAGTGACAAATCAGCATCACAATTTTCTACACAGAGGACAGTGATAGCTCAGCTTCACATTGTCTACACCAAGGTCAGTGATAGTTCAGTATCACAATGTCGACGTTGAGGACAGTGATAGCTCAGTGTCACAATATCTACACTGAAGAATGTGATAGCTCAGTATCACAATGTCTACACTGAGGACAGTGAGATTTCAATATCACAATAAGTACACTGAGGACAGTGATAGCTCAGTATCACAATGTCTACACTGAAGGCAGTGAAAGCTCAGTATCGCAATGTCTACACTGAGCAAGCTGATAGCTCAGTATCATACTGTCTGCACGGAGGACAATGATATTTCAATATCACAATAACTACACCGAGGACAGTAATAGCTCTGTATCACAATGTCTACACTGAAGGCAGTGATAGCTCAGTATCACAATGTCTACTCTGAGGACAGTGATAGCTCAGTATCACGATGTCCACACTGAAGGCAGTGATAGCTCAGTATCACAATGTCTAGACTGAGGACAGTGATAGCTCAGTATCACAATGTCTACTCTGACTACAGTGATAGCTCAGTATCACAATGTCTACACTGAGGGCAGTGATAGCTCAGTATCACAATGTCTAGACTGAGGACACTGAGAGCTCAGTATCACAATGTCTACACTAATGACAGTGATAGCTCAGTATCACAATGTCTAGACTGAGCACAGTCATAGCTCAGTCTCACACTGTCTAGACTGAGCACAGTCATAGCTCAGCATAACAATGTCTAGACTGAGGACAGTGAAACCTCAGTATCACAACGTCTACACTGAGGACCGTGATATCTCATATGACAATGTCTACACTGAGGACAGTGATAGCTCAGCATCACAATATCTAGACTGAGGACAGTGATACCTCAGTATCACAATGTCTACACTGAGGACAGTGATAGCTCAGTGTTACAATGAATAAAATGAGGACAGTGACAAACAGCATCACAATTTTCTACACAGAGAACAGTGATAGCTCAGCTTCACATTATCTACACCGAGGTCAGTGATAGTTCAGTATCACAATGTCAACTTTGAGGACAGTGATAGCTCAGTATCACAATTTCTAGACTGAGGTGCGTGATAGCTCAGTGTCACAATATCTACACTGAGAACAGTGATAGCTCAGTATCACAATGTCGGCACTGAGCAAGCTGATAGCTCAGCATCATACTGTCTACACTGAGGACAGTGATATTTCAATTTCACAATAACTACACCGAGGACAGTGATAGCTCTGTATCACAATGTCTACACTGAGGACAGTGATAGCTCAGTATCACAATGTCTACACTGAGGACAGTGATAGCTCAGTATCACAACGTCTACACTGAGGACAGCGATAGCTCAGTATCACAACGTCTACACTGAGGACAGTGATAGCTCAGTATCACAATGTCTGCAATAAGGAGAGTGATATTTCAAGATCACAATAACTACACTGAAGTAAGTGATAGCTCAGTATCACAACGTCTACACTGAAGGCAGTGCAAGCTCAGTATCGCAATGTCTACACTGAGCACACTGATAGTTCAGTATCACAATGTCTACACTGAGGACAGTGATAGGTCAGTATCACAATGTCTACACTGAATTCAGTGATAGCTCAGTATCCCAATGTGTACACCGAGGGCAGGGATAGATAGTATCACAATGTCTAGACTGAGGACAGTGATAGCTCAGTATCACAATGCCTACACTGAGGGCAGTGATAGCTCATTATCACAATGTCTACACTGAGGACAGTGATAGCACAGTATCACAACGTCTACACCGAGCAAAGTGATAGCTCAGTTTCACAATGTCCACACTGAGGACAGTGAAACCTCAGTATCACAACATCAACACTGAGGACAGTGATATCTCATATGACAATGTCTAGACTGAGGAGAGTGATAGCTCAGTATCACAATGCCTACAATGAGGGCAGTAATAGCTCAGTAACACATTATCTACACTGAGGAGAGTGATAGCTCATTATCACAAAGTCTGCACTTAGAGGATGATAGCTCAGTATCACAATATTCTACATTGAAGGCACTGACAGCTCTGTATCACAATGTCTACACTGAGGACAGTGATAGCTCAGCATCACAATGTCTACACTGAGGGCAGGGATAGCTTAGTATCACAATGTCTAGACTGAGGACAGTGATAGCTCAGTATCACAATGCCTAAACTGAGGACAGCGATAGCTCAGTGTCACGATGTCTACACTGAGGACAGTGATAGCTCATATGACAATGTCTACACTGAGGAGAGTGCTAGCTCAGTATCACCATGTCTACACTGAAGGCAGTGATAGCTCACTATCACAATGTCTACACTGAGGACAGTGATAGCTCAGTATCACAATGTCTACAATGAGGGCAGTGACAACTCAGTATCACATTTTTCTACACAGAAGGCAGTGACAGCTCAGAATCACAATGTCTACACTGAGGACAGTGACAGCTCATTATCACAATGTCTACAATGAGGAGAATAATAGCTCAGTATCACAATGTCTAGACTGAGGACAGTGATAGCTCATATGACAATGTCTACACGGAGCACAGTGTTAGCTCAGTATCACAATGTCTACACTGAGGACAGCAATAAGGAGTGATATTTCAATATCACAATAACTACACTGAAGTAAGTGATCGCTCAGTATCACAATGTCTACACTGAGCACGCTGATAGCTCAGTATCACAATGTCTACACTGAGGACAGTGATAGCTCAGTATCTCAATGTCTACACTGAAGGCAGTGATAGCTCAGTATCACAATGTCTACACTGAGGACAGTGATAGCTCAGTATCACAATGTCTACACTGAGGACAGTGATAGCTCAGTATCTCAATGTCTACACTGAGGGCAGTGATAGCTCAGTATCACAATGTCTACACAGAAGGCAGTGACAGCTCAGAATCACAATGTCTACACTGACGACAGTGACAGCTCATAATCACAAAGTCTACACTGAGTACAGTGATAGCTCTGTATCACAATGTCTAAACTGAGGACAGTGATAGCTCATATGAAAATGTCTACACGGAGCACAGTGATAGCTCAGTATCACAATGTCTACACTAAGGGTAGTGACAGCTCAGTATCACAATGCCTACACTGAGGGCAGTGATAGCTCGGTATCACAATGTCTACATTGAGGGCAGGGATAGCTGTGTATCACAATGTCTACAGTGAGGACAGTGATAGCTCAGTATCACAAAGTCTACAC
Organism: Somniosus microcephalus; assembly: GCF_052327205.1. Classification (NCBI taxonomy): domain Eukaryota; kingdom Metazoa; phylum Chordata; class Chondrichthyes; order Squaliformes; family Somniosidae; genus Somniosus; species Somniosus microcephalus. The sequence goes on along the minus strand of NC_140999.1, from coordinate 39,189,765 downwards.
TGAGGACAGTGATAGCTCAGTATCACAATGTCTACACCGAGCACAGTGATAGCTCAGTATCACAATGTCTACACTGAGGACAGTGAAACCTCAGTATCACCACGTCTGCACTGAGGACAGTGATACCTCATATGACAATGTCTACACTGAGGACAGTGATAGCTCACTATCACAATGTCTACACTAAGAACAGTGACAGCTCAGGATCACAATGTCTGCACTGAGGACAGTGATAGCTCAGTATCACAATATCTAGACTAAGGACAGTGATACCTCAGTATCACAATAACTACACCGAGGACAGTGATAGCTCTGTATCACAATGTCTACACTGAAGGCAGTGATAGCTCAGTATCACAATGTCTACTCTGAGGACAGTGATAGCTCAGTATCACGATGTCCACACTGAAGGCAGTGATAGCGCAGTATCACAATGTCTAGACTGAGGACAGTGATAGCTCAGTATCACAATGTCTACTCTGACTACAGTGATAGCTCAGTATCACAATGTCTACACTGAGGGCAGTGATAGCTCAGTATCACAATGTCTAGACTGAGGACACTGAGAGCTCAGTATCACAATGTCTACACTAATGACAGTGATAGCTCAGTATCACAATGTCTAGACTGAGCACAGTCATAGCTCAGTCTCACATTGTCTAGACTGAGCACAGTCATAGCTCAGCATAACAATGTCTAGACTGAGGACAGTGATAGCTCAGTATCACAATGTCTACTCTGAGGCCAGTGATAGCTCAGGACCACAATGTCTACACTGAGGACAGTGACAACTCCGCATCACAATTTTCTACACAGAAGGCAGTGATAGCTCAGTATCACAATTCCTACACAGAGCACAGCGACATCTCAGCATCACATTTTCTACACTGAGGACAGGAGTCGCTCAGTATTAAAATGTCTACTCCGAGGTCAGTGATAGTTCAGTATCACAAGGTCTACACTGAGGACAGTGATAGCTCAGTATCACAATATCTACACTGAGGACAGTGATAGATCAGTTTCACAACGTCTACACCGAGCACAGTGATAGCTCATTATCACAAAGTCTGCACTTAGGAGAGTGATAGCTCAGTACAGGTATCACAATGTCTACAATGAGGGCAGTGACAACTCAGTATCACAATTTTCCACACAGAAGGCAGTGATAGCTCAGTATCACAATGTCTACACTGAGAACACTGATAGCTCATCATCACAACGTCGACAATGAGGACAGCGATAGCTCAATCTCACAATGTCTACACTGAGGACAGTGATAGCTCAGTATCACTATGTCTACACTGAGGACAGTGATAGATTAGTATCACAATGTCCAGACTGAGGACAGTGATAGCTCAGTATCACCATGTCTACACCGAGCACAGTGATAGCTCATTATCACAAAGTCTACGCTGAGGACAGTGATAGCTGAGTTTCACAATATCTACACTGAGGACAGTGAAACCTCAGTATCACAATGTCTACACTGATGACACTGACAGCTCAGTATCACAATGTTTACACTGAGGACAGTGATAGCTCAGTATCACAATGTTTACACTGAGGACAGTGATAGCTCAGTATCACAATGTCTACTCTGAGGGCAGTGATAGCTCAGTGTCACAATGCCTGCACTGAGGACAGTGATAGCTCAATGTCACAATGTCTACACTGAGGACAGTGATAGCTCAGTATCACATTGGGGCAGTAATTCCTCCCCAAATGCCTGAGTACGGAAGGGGTACTCACGCGTCTGGCCGGAGGAAATGCCGGTTTTCAGCATGCACAACGCATGCGCTGAAAACCGGCATTTCCTCTCCTCTAACCCAAGAGGTGAAGTGGCTAGCGCGTGCGCTGTAGGGGGCAGCGCGTGTGACTTGGATTTCCTCTGTTTTGGGGGATTTGCGCATGTGTAAAGGCCTCCGGTCTTTACGCTTGTAAAAAGCACACGTAAGTATTTATTTTTACAGGTAAGTGGTGTTTTAGTGCAATTTAGAATTTTTTTTTCCACAGGTTTATTATTTTGAAGAATCTACAATAAGGTAAGTTTAGTTTTAGGCCCTTTTTATTAAAAATTTATTTTTTCAAAAAAAAAAATTGTTTAAATTATTTTTTAAACTTATTTATACTTAATTTAATGATTGGGATGTTTTTTAAAATTTTATTTAAAGATTAAGTAGTGTTTTGGGGTGCAGTACTTCTCATGAGTTTGACAGTTCTTACTCTCAAACTTATGAATGAAGTTTCCCCTCACCTGATTGGCTGAACAGTGTCACCTGATCCCAGCCGGCACATCGCACTAACTACACCGCTGGGTCAGGTCAGCACAGCGCGCCGACATCAGAACTGGGCCACTGACAGGAAATCCACTGCGGGCCCGGTTTCAGATGTCGGCGCGCCGGGTAAGTGCACATCGGGGGCTTGCACGCGCGGCAAGCCCCCGACACCAAGTTCTGGGCCATTGTCTACACTGAGGACAGTAATAGCTCAGTATTACAATGTCTACACTGAGGTCAGTGACAGCTCATTATCACAAAGTCTACACTGAGGACAGAGAAACCTCAGTGTCACAATCTCTGCACTTAGGAGAGTAATAGTTCAGTATCACAATGTCTACACTGAGGACAGTGATAGCTCAGTATCAAAACGTCTACATTGAGGACAGCGATAGCTCAGTATCACAACGTCTACACTGAGGACAGTGATAGCTCAGTATCACAATTTCTAGACTGAGGACAGTGATAGCTCAGTATCACAATTTCTAGACTGAGGACAGTGATAGCTCAGTCTCACAATTTCTAGACTGAGGACAGTGATAGCTCAGTATCACAATGTCTACACTGAAAGCAGTGATAGATCAGTGTCACAATGTCTACACTGAGGACAGTGATAGCTCAGTATCACAATGTCTACTCTGAGGGCAGTGATAGCTCAGTATGAAAATCTCTACACTGAGGACAATAATTGCTCAATATCACAATGTCTACACTGAAGGCAGTGAAAGCTCAGTATCGCAATGTCTACACTGAGCACACTGATAGCTCAGTTTCACAATTTCTAGACTGAGGACAGTGATAGCTCAGTATCGCAATGTCTACACTGAGGACAGTGATAGCTCTGTATCACAATATCTAGACTGAGGACAGTGATGCCTCAGTATCACAATGTCTACACTGAGGACAGTGATGCCTCAGTATCACAATGTCTACACTGAGGACAGTGATAGCTCAGTATCACAATGTCTACACTGAGGACAGTGATAGCTCAGTATCACAATGTCTACTCTGAGGACAGTGATAGCTCAGTATCACAATGTCTACACTGAGTACAGTGATAGCTCAGTATCACAATGTCTACACTGAGAACAGTGACAGCTCAGTATCACAATGTCTACACTGAGGACAGTGATAGCTGAGTTTCACAATGTGTAAACTGAGGACAGTGATTGCTCAGTATCACAATGTCTAAACTGAGGACAGTGATAGCTCAGTATCACAATGTCTACTCTGAGGACAGTGATAGTTTAGTATTAAAATATCTAGACTGAGAGCGATAGCTCAGTATCACAATATGTACACTGAAAACAGTGATAGCTCAGTATTACAATGACTGCAATGAGGACAGTGACAAATCAACATCACAATTTTCTACACAGAGGACAGCGATAGCTCAGCTTCACATTGTCTGCACTGAAGGCAGTGATAGCTCAGTATCACAATGTCTGCAATGAGGAGAGTGGTATTTCAATATCACAATAACTACACTGAAGAAACTGACAGCTCAGTATCACAATGTCTACACTGAGCACACTGATAGCTCAGTATCACAATGTCTACACTGAGGACAGTGACAGTTCAGTTTCACAATTTCTAGACTGAGGACAGTGATAGCTCAGCTTCACATTGTCTGCACTGAAGGCAGTCATAGCTCAGTATCATAATGTCTACAATGAGGTCAGTGATATTTCAATATCACAATAAGTACACTGAGGACAGTGATAGCTCAGTATCACAATGTCTACACTGAAGGCAGTGATAGCTCAGTATCACAATGTCTACACTGAGGACAGTGATAACTCAGCATAACAATGGCTACACTGAGGACAGTGATAGCTCAGTATCACAATGTCTACACTCAGGGCTGTAATAGCTCAGTATCACAATGTCTACTCTGAGGACAGTGATAGCTCAGTATCACAATGTCTACACTGAGGACAGTGATAGCTCAGTATCACAATGTCTACACTGAGGACAGTGATAACTCAGCATAACAATGGCTACACTGAGGACAGTGATAGCTCAGTATCACAATGTCTACACTCAGGGCTGTAATAGCTCAGTATCACAATGTCTACTCTGAGGACAGTGATAGCTCAGTATCACAATGTCTACACTGAGGACAGTGATAGCTCAGTATCGCAATGTCTACACTGAGGACAGTGATAGCTCAGTATCACAATGTCTATACTGAGGACAGTGATAACTCAGTATCACAATGTCTACACTGAGGTCAGTGATAGCTCAGTATCACAATGTCTACACTGAGATCAGTGATATTTCAATATCACAATAAGTACGCTGAGGACAGTGATAGCTCAGTATCACAATGTCTACACTGAAGGCAGTGATAGCTCAGTATCACAATGTCTACACTGAGGACAATGATAGCTCAGTATCATAATGTCTACATTGAGGACAGTGATATTTCAATATCACAATAAGTACGCTGAGGACAGTGATAGCTCAGTATCACAATGTCTACACTGAAGGCAGTGATAGCTCAGTATCACAATGTCTACTCTGAGGACAGTGATAGCTCAGTATCACAATGTCTACACTGAGGACAGTGATAGCTCAGTATCACAATGTCTACACTGATGACAGTAATAGCTGACTATCACAATGTCTACACTGAAGGCAGTGATAGCTCAGGACCACAATGTCTACACTCAGGGCTGTAATAGCTCAGTGTCAAAATGTCTACTCTGAGGACAGTGATAGCTCAGTATCTCAATGTCTACTCTGAGGACAGTGATAGCTCAGTATCAAAATATCTAAACTGAGGAGAGTGATAGCTCAGTATCACAATATGTACACTGAGAACAGTGATAGCTCAGTATTACAATGACTGCAATGAGGACAGTGACAAATCAGCATCACAATTTTCGACAGAGAGGACAGCGATAGCTCAGCTTCACATTGTCTGCACTGAAGGCAGTGATAGCTCAGTATCACAATGTTTGCAATGAGGAGGGTGATATTTCAATATCACAATAACTACACTGAAGAAAGTGATAGCTCAGTATCACAATGTCTGCACTATCAGTGTGCTCAGTGTAGACATTGTGATACTGAGCTGAGGACAGTGATAGCTCAGTATCATAATGTCTACACTGAGGACAGTGATATTTCAATATCACAATAACTACACTGAGGACAATGATAGCTCAGTATCACAATGTCTACACTGAAGGCAGTGAAAGCTCAGTATCGCAATGTCTACACTGAGCAGACTGATAGCTCCGTATCAGAATAGCTAGACTGAGGACAGTGATAGCTCAGTATCACAATTTCTACACTAAGGGCAGTGATAGCTTAGTATCACAATATCTAGACTGAGGACAGTAATACCTCAGTATCAAAACATCCACACTGAAGGCAGTGATAGCTCAGTATCGCAATGTCTAGACTGAGGACAGTGATAGCTCAGTATCACAATGTCTACACTAATGACAGTGATAGCTCAGTATCACAATGTCTAGACTGAGCATAGTCATAGCTCAGTATCACAATGTCTAGACTGAGCACAGTCATAGCTCAGCATAACAATGTATAGACTGAGGACAGTGATTGCTCAGTATCACAATGTCGACACTGAACATAGTGATAGGTCAGTATCACACTATCTTCACTGAGGACAGTGATAGCTAACTATCACAATGTCTACAATGAAGGCAGTGATAGCTCAGGACCACAATGGCTACACAGAGGGCTGTAATAGCTCAGTATCACAATGTCTACACTAAGCGCAGTGATAGCTCAGTGTCACATTGTCTACACTGAGGACAGTGATCGATCTGTGCCACAAAGTCTACACTGAGGTCAGTGTGAGCTCCGTTTGACAATGTCTACACTGAGGACAGTGATAGCTCAGCATCACAATGTCTACACTGAGGACAGTCATAGCTCAGTATCACAATATTTGGACTGAGGATAGTGATAGCTCAGTATCACAATGTCTACAATGAGGACAGTGACAACTCCGCATCACAATTTTCTACACAGAAGGCAGTGATAGCTCAGTATCACAATGCCTACACAGAGCACAGCGACATCTCAGCATCACATTGTCTACACTGAGGACAGTAATAGCTCAGTATTACAATGTCTACACCGAGGTCAGTGATAGTTCAGTATCACAAGGTCTACACTGAGGTCAGTGATATCTCAGTATCATACTGTCTACGCTGAGGACAGTGATAGCTCAGTATCACAATATCAATTCGGAGGGCAGTGACAACTCAGTATCACAATTTTCTACACTGAAGGCATGAAAGCACAGTATCGAAATGCTTACACTGAGGACAGTGATAACTCAGTATCACAATGTCTGCACTGAGGACAGTGATAGATCAGTACCACAAAATCTACACTGAAGGCAGTGACAGCTCAGTATCACAATGTCTACACCGGGCACAGTGATAGCTGAGTATCATAATGTCTACAATGAGGGCAGCGATAGCTCAGTATTACAATGTCTACAGTGAGGACAGTAATAGCTCAGTATCACAATGTCTACACCGAGCACAGTGATAGCTCATTATCACAAAGTCTGCACTTAGGAGAGTGATAGCTCAGTATCACAATGTCTACAATGAGGGCAGTGACAACTCAGTGTCACAATTTTCTACACAGAAGGCAGTGATAGCTCAGTATCACAATGTCTACACTGAGAACACTGATAGCTCATTATCACAATATCTACAATGAGGACAGCGATAGCTCAGTATCACAATATCAACTCTGAGGGCAGTGAGAACTCAGTATCACAATTTCCTACACTGAAGGCATGATAGCTCAGTATCACAATGTCTACACTGAGGACAGTGATAGCTCAGTATCACAATGTCTAGACTGAGGACAGTGATAGCTCAGTATCACAATGTCTACACCGAGCACAGTGATAGCTCATTATCACAAAGTCTGCACTTTGGAGAGTGATAGCTCAGTATCACAATGTCTACAATGAGGGCAGTGACAACTCAGTATCACAATTTTCTACACAGAAGGCAGTGATAGCTCAGTATCACAATGTCTACACTGAGCACAGTGATAGCTCATTATCACAAAGTCTAGACTGAGGACAGTGATAGCTCAGTATCACAATGTCTACACCGAGCACAGTGATAGCTCATTATCACAAAGTCTACGCTGAGGACAGTGATAGCTGAGTTTCACACTATCTATGTAGTGTATGTACTTTGAAGAAGGAACTATATTCTGCAGCCCCTGTATACTGCAGTACCAGTAGTGACCACCCCGGTATATAAGCCTGTATAGTAACTTTGTATAGTAGTTCCAGTTTTGTCTCCATTCAGTAAACACCTGTTATAACCAACTCCTGCAGTCCGTGTCTCAATTACACACAGACGTTACACTGGCGACGAACAGATCCGAGCTTACCTACAGTTCTGCACCACCTCACGGGGATCCATCCCTGAAGTGAAGTTGTTAGAGGTCGAGGCCAGAAGGAAGAAATCCAAAAAGAAAAAAAAACAGAAGAAATGGGCGTCAACCGTGGGCAACCGCCCTCTGATTCATCGAATTCGAAGATTTGCAGGAGAATCTGTCGAGAGCTGGGCTTGGTTATCCAGTCTATGGTGTTCCAGCTAATCAGGCTGGTGGCAGGTAGCACACTGATCCTTCCTGGGCTGCAGCGGGCTAGAGCTCGATCGGGTGGCTTTTCAACAGGGCCGAGCAGTGTTGTCGGGAAGAGGAGAGAGAGAGAGAGGGTGGAGCACACAGGGCGCGGCCGGTGCTACGAAGCCGGGCAGCATACAGACCCGAGAAGAGGGAGGAAAGTGTCCCATAGGGTCTGCTCTGACGACGGGAACAGTAATAAATTAGAAGCGCAGAAAGCCGCCAGGAGCTGCAGTTTGCCACAGGGACCGCGGAGAGCGGCGTTGGCAGCAGCGCGGGGGGGAAGTGCGCGAAGACCATAGGGCATCGCCATCAAGGCATAAAAACGCCAGCAACAGCGCTAGCAGCAGTGGAAAAGACAGAAAGCGCGGGAGGCGCCATCTTAATCCAGCGGGGAAGAAGGCAAAGCGCGGGAGGCGCCATTTTGTTCAATCGGGGAAGAAGGCAAAGCGCGGGAGGCGCCATCTTAGATCTCCAAGATGCCGAAGACTGGCAATATCACTGCCTTTGATAATGCAATAGAAGACTGGACCACGTATGTGGAAAGAGTCGAAGTATATTGCAAGGCAAATGAAGTAGCCGATGAGAAAAAGGCCTCGGTACTACTAAACTTAATGGGCGCAAGAACGTATGGCCTATTGCGGAACCTGATCACTCCAGTCAAACCGATGGCGAAGAGTTTTAACAAAATTGTTGATATCCTACAGGAACACCTAAATCCTACACTGCTGCTGATAGCAGAAAGATTTAAATTCCACAAGAGAAATCAGCATAAAGATGAGAGCAATGCTGATTACCTTACGGAACTACGCAAGCTATCAAAGCACTGCCAGTTCGGAGCAGGACTGGCAGATACCCTACGGGACAAATTTGTCTGTGGACTCCTGAGTGAAGGAACCCAGAAGAGGTTACTCTCAGAGAAAGAGCTGACGCTAGATAAGGCTTTCAGCGTGGCAGTATCGTATGAAGCAGCAGCAAGGGGAGCTGCGGAAATACAGCAAAAGCCACAGGAATACGGCACCCATGAAATGACACGGGGATTTGAAAAATGTTATTGCTGCGGCAGAACAACCCATGACCAGAAGGACTGCTGGTCCAAGGACAAAACATGCAGGCAATGCGGAAAGATGGGACACATTGCACGAGTTTGCAGGTCCGGGAAGAAGACTAACGACAACAAAAAGACTACTAAGGAAAAGTACAGGAAAGTACAAAAGATGATGGACAGTAGTTCCGAAGACTAGAAGAGCGATAGTGAATCCGGGAACAAGAGACTAAGCTGTCTCAAACTACACAACGTAATCACAAAAGAGGATCACAGAACCATTTGGGTCACCCTCACGATAGCAGGGTCCCAAGTCAAAATGGAATTGGGTACAGGATCAGCCCTGACCGTCATGAATCGACGAGACTACGAGCGGCTATTCTCACACATACCCTTGAAAGACACATCCATTGTCTTGAAGACATATACGGGGCAGAAAGTATACCCCAGAGGGAAAATAAGGGTGCCTGTCGAATACAACGGCAAGGAAATACAGAAATTGTATCTGTACATACTGCAAGATGGTGGACCACCGTTATTGGGACGTGAATAGATCAGAAAGATAAGTTTAGATTAGCACTCCATTCAGGCACTGACGGTGGCTGGTAAAAAGGATGACGACGTCACACCTGGACAATTGTCAAAAAATCTTGGCTAACGCTAAAGAGGTATTTCAACAAGAACTGGGAACTCTTAAAGGCGTAACCGCCTCGATAAAAATAGAAGAGAATGCAATTCCCAAGTTTTTCAAAGCAAGACCGGTACCGTATGCAATTCGCCCAGCCGTCGAGGCAGAGCTGGAGAATCTGGAGAATGCAGGCGTGCTAACTAAGGTAGACTGGAGCGAGTGGGCGACACCCATCATTCCTGTCATGAAGAAAACGTTAAACAATAAGTCTGAGGAGCCAAGGAAGGTGCGCATCTGTGGGGACTTCAAGGTGACTGTGAACCCAGTCCTTCACACAGTACAGTATCCTCTTCCGAGGGTAGAAGATATTTTTGCCTCACTATCTGGAGGGAAACGTTTTACAAAAATTGACCTAGCGCAAGCATATTTGCAGATGGAGGTTGAAGAATTCTCTAGGAAATATCTCACGATAAACACTCACAAAGGTCTTTACCAGTATAATCGACTGGTATTCGGAGTTGCATCAGCTCCGGCTATATGGCAAAGAGCGATGGAACAAATCCTGCAAGGGATTCCGGGGACTCAGTGTTACTTGGACGACATCCTAGTGACAGGTGAAAATGACAGTGAACACCTTGCCAACCTAGAGCAGGTGTTCACTAGACTAAGAGAACATGGGCTACGAGCCAATCGCCCCAAGTGCGAGTTTTTTACGAAGCAAATATCGTACTGTGGCCACGTGATTGATGAAGAGGGGTTACATAAGTCCCCTGACAAAATTAAAGCGGTAGTTAAGGCTCCAGCACCTGAAAATGTGTCGCAACTGAGGTCATTCCTCGGATTGGTGAATTACTACCATAAGTTTTTGCCGAATTTGTCCACAATTCTGCACCCACTGAACGCCCTGCTACAAACTGGAGTAGCATGGAAATGGAGCGATGAATGTAAGCGGGCCTTTCAGAAGTGTAAAGGCCTGATCACTTCAAGAGAAGTATTGGCTCACTACAACCCATCACTACCGATAAGACTGGCGTGTGATGCGTCTCCCTACGGCGTTGGAGCGGTACTGTCACATAAATCCCTTGATGGTTCAGAGAGGCCGATAGCTTTTGCGTCACGCTCGTTAACTGCAGCCGAGAGTAACTACGCCCAGATTGACAGAGAGGACCTCAGCCTGGTGTGGGGGGTGAAGAAGTTCAATCACTACCTGCACGGACAGAAATTTACTCTACTAACTGATCATCAACCTCTTGTCTCCATTTTCAACCCTAAGAAGGGCGTCCCGATAATGACAGCACAACGGCTACAGAGGTGGTCCCTTTTCCTAGGGGCACACCAATATGACATCGAGTACAAAGGAACTAAACAGCATGGGAATTCTGATGGATTGTCGCACCTACCGTTGCCGACGATGGAAGAAGCACCTGCAGTGGATCCTGTGGAGATATTCCACTCGACCATAGTCGAATGTCTACCTGTGACGAATGCAAAGATAGAAAAGGAAACACGAAATGACCCGACACTCTCCAGGGTCTATGATTTAACGGTGAAGGGATGGCCAGCACATGGCGAACCACTTTTGCCAGCATTCTCGCCGAGAAGAGAACAGCTGTCAGTGTGCCGAGGAACCTTGATGTGTGGATCCAGAGTAGTAATTCCACCCAAATTGAAGGATAGAGTGCTCAATGAGCTTCATGAGGGTCATCTGGGAGGTGTAAAAATGAAGAACTTAGCTAGAGCGTTTGTGTGGTGGCCGGGAATCGACAGACAAATCTAAGAGATGACCAAGAGCTGTACAGGATGCCAGAAGGTCCAAAACGCCCCACCACATGCCCCTCTACATCCATGGAAGTGGCCCTCATCTCCATGGCAAAGGGTACACATTGATTTTGCTGGTCCATTTATGGACTCGATGTTTTTAATTGCGGTGGATGCACATTCAAAGTGGCCAGAGGTAATAAAAATGTCCTCAACCACCACAGAAAAAACCATCACAGTCTTACGAACCATATTCGGCAGAAATGGGCTGCCTGAACAGATTTGCTCCGACAATGGACCACAGTTTGTGTCTGAAGAGTTCCGGAGGTTCTTAAAGAACAATGGTGTTAAGCATTACACATCCGCCCCATATCATCCAGCCACCAATGGATTGGCTGAGAGGTTCGTTCAAACATTCAAGAAGGCTATCAAGGCAATGTGTAATGAAGACATACCCCTACAACACAAGGTGGATAACTTCTTGTTTGCCTACCAGAATGCGACACATGCGGTTACCAACCAAACTCCAGCCATGATGTTCTTCAATCGAATACTAAGATGCCGCTTGGATTTGGTTAAGCCAAACATCAGAAGAGATGTGGAGAACAGGCAGTTTCAGAATATGAATGAAAGGCCAACCAGGAGTTTTAAGACAGGTCAACCAGTATTGGCCCGGGACTACCGCACAGAGAAATGGCAGCCAGGAACGATCTGCACACGGCAAGGATCTCTAATGTATACCGTGGACGTTGGAGAGAGCATTGTAAGACGCCATGCTGACCAGATTCTAGGGTCACTGGAAAACGTTAAATCCACACCACGATCCGATACACCTGGTGATGAAACCGAAGTACCAATTGCATCTACCTCAGAATCGGTGATATTGGAAGCAAACGAACCAAACAACGACGTTGATCCTGAATCAACTTTGCCAGAAGAATCTGATACCCCAAAGAGGCGTTATCCGGACTGAATCAGGAAGCCTCCTCAAAGACTGAATTTATAATTGCTTAACTTCAGCTGATGTATATAGCAACTGTAATTGTAAATATGTTATTTAATTATTAATCGAATGTTATGTACTGTTTAGCTAAAAGGGGAGGAATTGTAGTGTATGTACTTTGAAGAAGGAACTATATTCTGCAGCCCCTGTATACTGCAGTACCAGTAGTGACCACCCCTGCATATAAGCCATGCGCAGTAACTTTGTATAGTAGTTCCAGTTTTGTCTCTGTAATGATATCAGCAAATAGAGATGGTATTTGCCTGTTTGATTATGATGCCTTATCAGCATGTTTGCATGTATTGATTGCTTGTGCCTGACCAGCAGAGGGCATGTGACCGAGACAAGCAAGGCAGTTTAGTTTGGTTTCAGTTTCGTTCTAGATGCATCACAAGCATCGTGTCTCCTGTAAAGCTGTATAAAGAGTTGCACAGACTTTAGATTAAAAGACATTCTCTTTCATAAATGTCTCGTCATTGAACCCACAAAGAAATCAATACAGTCTCCATTCAGTAAACACCTGTTATAACCAACTCCTGCAGCCCGTGTCTCAATTACACACGGACGTTACAATCTACACTGAGGACAGTGAAACCTCAGTATCACAATCTCTACACTGAGGACAGTGATAGCTCAGTGTCACAATGCCTACACTGAGGACAGTGATAGCTCAGTGTCAAAATGTCTGCACTGAGGACACTGATAGCTCAGTGTCACAATGTCTACACTGAGGACAGTGATAGGTCAGTATCACATTGTCAACACTGACGACAATAATAGCTCAGTATTACAATGTCTACACTGAGGTCAGTGATAGTTCAGTATCACAATGTCTACACTGAGGGTAGTGATAGCTCAGTATCACAACGTTTACACTGAGGACAGCGATAGCTCAGTATCACAACGCCTACACTGAGGACAGTGATAGCTCAGTATCGCAACGTCTACACTGAGGACAGTGATAGCTCAGTATCACAACGTCTACACTGAGGACAGTGATAGCTCAGTATCACAATGTCTGCAATAAGGAGAGTGATATTTCAATATCACAATGACTACACTGAAGTAAGTGATAGCTCAGTATCTCAATGTCTACACTGAAGGCAGTGATAGCTCAGTATCACAATGTCTACACTGAGGACAGTGACAGCTCATTATCACAAAGTCTACAATGAGGAGAATGATAGCTCAGTATCACAATCTTCTACACTGAAGGCACTGACAGCTCAGTATCGCAATTTCGACGCTGAGTACAGTGATAGCTCTGTATCACAATGTCTAGACTGAGGACAGTGATAGCTCATATGACAATGTCTACACCGTGCACAGTGATAGCTCAGTATCACAATGTCTACACTGAGGAGAGTGATATCTCAGTATCATAATATCTAGACTGAGGGCAGTGATAGCTCAGGACCACAATATCTAGACTGAGGACAGTGATAGCTCAGTATCACAATGTCTACATTGAGGACAGTGATAGCTCAGGACCACAATATCTAGACTGAGGACAGTGATAGCTCAGTATCACAATGTCTACACTGGGGGCAGTGATAGCTCAGTATCACAATGTCTACACTGAGGGCAGTGATAGCTCAGGACCATAATATCTACGCTGAGGACAGTGATAGCTCAGTATCACAATGTCTATACTGAGGGCAGTGATACCTCAGTATCACAACGTCTACACTGAGGACAGTAATAGTTCAGTATCACAATGTCTACACTGAAGGCAGTGACAGCTCAGTATCACAATGTCTACACCGAGCATAGTGATAGCTCAATATCATAATGTCTACACTGGGGGCAGTGATAGCTCAGTATCACAATGTCTACACTGGGGGCAGTGATAGCTCAGGACCGCACTATCGACACTGAGGACAGTGATAGCTCAGTATCACAATGTGTACACTGAGGGCAGTGGTACCTCAGTATCACAACGTCTACACTGAGGACAGTGATAGATCAGTACCACAAAATCTACACTGAGGACAGTAATAGTTCAGTATCATAATGTCTACACCGAGCACAGTGATAGCTCAGTATCACAATATCCACACTAAGGACAGTGATAGCTCAGTATCACAATGTCTAGACTGAGGACAGTCATAGCTCAGTTTCACAATGTCTAGACTCAGGACAGTCATAGCTCAGTATCACACTATCTTCACTGAGGACAGTGATAGCTCAGTATCACAATGTCTGCACTGAATATAGTGATAGATCAGTATCACAATGTCTACACTGAGGACAGTGAAAGCTCAGTATCGCAATGTTTACTCTGAGGACAGTGATATGTCAGTATGACAATGTCTGCACTGAGGAAAGTGAGAGCTCAGTATCGCAATGTCTAGACTGCGTACAGTGATAGCTCAGTATCACAATGTCTAGACTGAGGACAGTGATAGCTCAGTATCACAATGCCTGCACTGAGGACAGTGATAGCTCAGTATCACAATGTCTAGACTGAGGACAGTCATAGATCAGTATCACAATATCTACACTGACGATGGTGATAGCTCAGTATCACAATAACTACACTGAGGGCAGTGATAGCACAGTATCACAATTTCTACACTAAGGTCAGTGATTGCACAGTATCACAATGTCTACACTGAGGGCAGTGATAGCTCAGGACCACAATATCTAGACTGAGGGCAGTGATAGCTCAGTATCACAATTTTCTACACTGAAGGCAGTGACATCTCAGTATCGCAATTTCTACACTGAGGGCAGTGATAGCTCACTATCACAATGTCTAAACTGAGGACAGTGATACCTCAGTATCACAATGTCTACACTGAGGGCAGTGACACCTCAGTATCACGATTTCTACACCGAGCACAGTGATAGCTCAATATCACAATATCTACACTGAGCACAGTGATAGCTCAATATCACAATGTCTACAATGAGGGCAGTGACAACTCTGTATCACAATTTTCTACACAGAAGGCAGTGGTAGCTCAGTATCACATTGTCTACACTGAGAATAGTGATAGCTCAGTATCACAATGTCTCCAGAGGGCAGTGACAACTCAGTGTTACAATTTTCTAAACTGAGGACAGTGATAGCTCAGTATCGCAATGTCTACACTGAGGACAGTGATAGCTCACTATCACAATGTCTATACTGAGGGCAGTGATAGCTCAGTATCACAATGACTTCACTGAGGACAGTGATAGCTCAGTATCTCAATGTCTACACTGAGGGCAGTGATAGCTCTGTATCACAATGTCTACAATGAGGGCAGTGATAGCTCAGTACCACCCCAGTCTACATTGAGTGCAGTGATAGATTAGTATCACCCTGTGTACACTGAGGACTCTTGACGTACAGTTACACTGACACAGTCTCTTGTTGTTTTCCATTTCCCAGCCACTCTGGTACATCTCCTCGTACCCATTCTTTCTCCGTGACCCTGGACATGGAGTGTTGGCGGGATATTCAATTCAGGGGTAACTCAGCCAAGCTTGATTCTGTATGCACAAGATTTTTTTTTATTCGTATATCAGATGTGGGCATCGCTGGCAAGGCCAGCATTTATTGCCCATCCCTAATTGCTCTTGAGAAGGAGGTGGTTATCCGCCTTCTTGAACCACTGCAGTCAGTGTGGTGGAGGTACTCCCACAGTGCTGATAGGGAGGGAGCTCCAGGATTTTGACCCAGTGACGATGAAGGATCCGCGATATACTTCTAAGTCATGATGATGTGTGACTTGGAGGGGAACTTGTAGGTGATGGTGTTCCCATGCGTCTGCTGCCCTTGTCCTTCTAGGTGGTAGAGTTCACAGGTTTGGGAGATGCTGCCGAAGAAGCCTTGGCGAGTTGCTGCAGTGCATCTTGTAGATGGTACACACTGCAGCCACAGTACACCAGTGGTGGAGGGAGTGAATGTTTAAGGTGGTGGATGGGGTGCCAATCAAATGGGCTGCTTTGTCCTGGAAGGAGCTGAGCTTCTTGAGTGTTGTTGGAGTTGCACTCATCCAGGCAAGTGGAGCGTATTCCATCACACTCCTTACTTGTGCCTTGTAGATGGTGGAAAGGCTTTGGGGAGTCAAGAGGTGAGACACTCGTCGCAGAATACCTAGCCTCTGACCTGCTCTTGTTGCCACAGTATTTATGTGGCTGGTCCAGTTAAGTTTCTCGTCAATGGTGACCCCAGGATGTTGATGGTGGGGGATTCGGCGATGGTAATGCCGTTGAATGTCAAAGTTAGACTCTCGCTTGTTCGAGATAGTCATTGCCTGGCACTTCTGTGGCGCGAATGTTACCTGCCACTTATCAAGGCACAGTTCCCAGCTGTGACCACGATTTCGATTGGATTTGCCAATGAGGGTGAGTGGGATCTGTTGTCTCCCTCTCAATTAGGGAGGAACAAGAAATTTGGAAGTTCCTCTGTTACAAAGATTCCTTCTGTTGTCTTTTGATTTTTTCCTGTTGTGAGAAGTTACACCACATTAAATATCAGCTCGGCTTCATTGCATGAGGGCTTCCTTCATGTTCAGATTTGTCACTCATTTTGGCATGATGACTTCCCAATATACAGGGCGGTGTGGTGAAGGACAACCCATAACCCTCCACACTCCCAGACAGCTCCAAAAATATCTTTCTGTTTATATTTCAGGTTTCCAGCATCCGCAGTATTGTGCCTTTGTTCAAAAATATCTTATTGGACTCAGACATCTGGTAACATGTAACTTTTACAGCCCCTATGCATTTCAAAAAAAGCTTTTGTTCCGATTCATGAACTCCGTGGTATTGCACATTTAACCTGACACAAGATTCTCCAAGATCTCTGAGAATATTGTAGACTGATGGATTACAGACACACACACTGTTTGTTTATGGGAACAGCAGAAGTATTGATGTGTGTAATTCATGTTAGCCTGGCTCTGATGAGAGTACAGACACCCACTCTCGTTTAGGCTTTGAACAAAGAATGAAGTTCAGAGTGAAACTTTACATGGCATTCTGACTCTGAAACAAACCGTGTTTGATGTTGTTCAGCAAACAGTCATGGCCAAGCTGCTCAGCACACTCACTGCTACATCTGGGTAAATTCTCGCTTTGTCTTTTGAAAACTCTGACACTCGGATTCCTGAACCTGCACCAACATGTAGGGACCAACCTCAGAAAAATCAGCTGGGGTTCTCCCTCCTCATCATTGTCCAGGGACTCCCTCCTCCACAACACAGATGTGTGTGGTTATCAGTTGAGGACAGGATCGGGTTTGGTTCGGACTCCCAAAGTATATCAACAGTCACTGTCCAAGCTTCCATGTCAAGACTAGCCACTTAAGCTATGTACTGGGCGGCAGCCAGCATCAGTGGAGCAGCGGGAGTCAGTGTCTTGGGAACTGTACCCCAGTGAGAGATCATGCCTGGGGAACTGTACCCCAGCATGAGGCAATGTCCAGGGAACCTTACCCCAGCAAGTGCCAATGTCCAGGGAGCTGTACCCCAGCATGAGGCAATGTCCAGGGAACCGCACCCCAGCAAGAGCCAATGTCCAGGGAACTGTACCCCAACAAGAGCCAATGTCCAGGGAACCGTACTCCAGCAAGAGGCAGTGTCTAGGGAATTGTACCCCAACATCAGGCAATGTCCAGGGAACCGTACCTCAGCAAGAGCCAATGTCCAGGGAACCATACCCCAGCAAGAACCAATGTCTAGGGAACCGTACCTCAGCAAGAGCCAATGTCCAGGGAACTGTACCCCAGCAAGAGCCAATGTCCAGGGAACCATACCCCAGCAAGAGCCAATGTCCAGGGAACTGTACCCCAGCAAGAGCCAATGTCCAGGGAACTGTACCCCAGCAAGAGGCAATGTCCAGGGAACTGTACCCCAGCAAGAGGCAGTGTCCAGAGAACCATACCCCAGCAAGAGCCAATGTCCAGGGAACCATACCCCAGCAAGAGCCAATGTCCAGGGAACCATACCCCAGCAAGAGCCAATATCCAGGGAACTGTACCCCAGCAAGAGCAGTTGTCCAGGGAACTGTACGCCAGCAAGAGCCAATGTCCAGGGAACTGTACCCCAGCAAGAGGCAGTGTCCAAGGAACTGTACCCCAGCAACAACAACAACTTGCATTTATATAGCACTTTCAACGTAGTAAAACTTCCCAAGGCGCTTCACAGGAACATTATCAAACCAAGCCACATGATGACTATTAGGACTGATGACTAAAAACCTGTTCAAAGAGGTAGGTTTTAAGGAGCGTCTTAAAGGAGGAGAATGAAGTAGAGATGTGGAGAGGTTTAGAGAAGGAATTCCAGAGTTTAGGGCCTCGACAGCTGAATGCAATGGTGTTGCGATTAAAATCGGGGATGTACAAGAGGCCAGAATTAGAGGAGCACAGATCTCAGAGGGTTGTACGGCTGGAGGAGGCTAGAGAGATATGGAGGGGGCGAGGCCATGGAGGGATTTGAAAACAAGAATGAGAATTTTTAAATCGAGGTGTTGCTTAACCGGGTACCAATGTAGGTCAGCAAGAGGCAGTGTCCAGGGAATTGTGCCCCAGTGAGTGATAGCATGTTCAGGAGAGGGGAGAAAAAGTACATGTTTAATAATATCTCATATTGAAAAATCAAAAAATCGCTCCAGCAGGATTTCCTTGCTCTTGGAATCCACAGGCTTTTAAAACGTAAACTCGGTGTCACCTAACCACTATTTTGGATTAATCTTGTCTCCTCCCCATTCTTGATGTGGTGCTGTACTAGGGGCAGTGATTGTGGGCAGTGGGCCTTCACTAATGATTAAAGGTGGCAGAGTCAGTTAGATAATCTGCTCTGTATGTAAACTGAGAGTTTGATTTGGATTTTTACTTTGTAAAGTGTAACAAAGAGTGCTTGCGTGTGGTGAGAAGAGAATGAGTTTCTGGAGTCCCCAACCGTTCACATCACTGGTCCTTCTTCGAGGCCAAAGGGTTTATGGAAGCCAGGCTCAGCTACAAGCTCCCATTTCAATACTGGGAGAAATATTTGGAACAAAAACGTTCCAGCTTTATCCAAACTCAAACCTGCAAAGCGTTTGATTTTTGGCTCACTTTGGAAATAATGATGTTGGAAAGTTTCGAC
The DNA here is from genome assembly GCF_052327205.1 of Somniosus microcephalus. NCBI lineage: Eukaryota > Metazoa > Chordata > Chondrichthyes > Squaliformes > Somniosidae > Somniosus > Somniosus microcephalus. Next base: position 39,170,333 of record NC_140999.1, on the reverse strand, counting down.
CCTTTCACTGGCCCAGCGTGCTTCCTGAGCAGTGTTAGCAGTTACAGGCTGAATCACCAGCTTTAGTTAGTCATTCCATACCAAGAGAAACTAGAACCTCAGCTGTGACAACATTGATCTGGAGCCTTTAAACAATGCAGAAATCTGAGGCCCTGGAGTTAGAAATGGCTGTAACACAAGGGGTTTATTTTTAAAAAGCTACTGTTTAAGCAGGTATGGAGAGTGTAGAAATAGTTTGAACATTGTAAGGAACCAATCACTGTCCCCAGTGACGGGTTCCCTATAGTGACGGGTTTCCTACAGTGACGGGCTCCCTACAGGGATTGGCTCTCTACAGGGATTTCCCCCCTACAAGGATTGGCTCTCTACAGGGATTGGCTCTCTACAGGGATTTCCCCCCTACAGGGATTGGCTCTCTACAGGGATTTCCCCCCTACAGGGATTGGCTCTCTACAGGGATTGGCTCTCTACAGGGATTGGCTCTCCACAGCGATTGGTTCCCTAAAGGGATTGGCTCCCTACAGCGATTGGCTCCCTACAATGATTGGCTCCCTACAACGATTAGCTCCCTACAGCGATTGGCTCCCTACAGCGATTGGCTCCTTACAATAACAGGCTCCTTTTTAATTGAAATATCTGTCAGACTTACCAATACACCTGGAGCCATCCAGGCTCGTGACAAAGCCACGTGGACAGGTGCAGACGTAGCTACCAACCGTGTTTGAGCATTCACCTCCATCACAGACTCCAGAAATGGTGCTGCATTCATCAATATCTGGAAGGAGAATAACAGAAACATCAAAATATGGACAAAGAGCTGGAAACTCATTGACTGAAGGCCGAGGGTATTGAACATTAATTTAAGGACTTTGAACCCCACTGAGCCATGTCAAAACATATCATTGTGACAAACTGCTTGGTGTTTTGTTAAAAAACAATTCCACAAAATTATAGAAATTCTGGGTGTTGCACTGCAGGTCAGAGGGGTGAAAGTTCAAACCTGTCATTCCGCAGTGAGAGGAACCAGAACCTTGTCTGTGACATCAGGGAGGTGACAAAGTGACGTGGCCAATCCCCATGGAGACAGAGTGACCACGGTCTAATTTGTGTGCCTCCTAGTGGCCTCCCACAGTATAACATTGGCAGAAGTCTCTGAGCATCTGGCTGGTTAGGCGGGGTACAATCCAAAGAAGGGAAATGGAGAACAATCTACACAATGCCAGAAACCAGCATGTGATTGAACTGGACACTGCACTTAAACTGACTGACCTATTTGCAATCTGCCAGGACAGCATCAGATCATCAACAAATGTTCAATGAAACACCTTTACTCCAGAGTAACTCTTGACCTGCACTTACCTAGCGCGCCAGTTGTTGAGCTGAAGGCCCCCGTGGAATTCCGATCCTGGGCCTGCTCCAACTGCCGGCGCGCAGTGCTTGCATATCCCAGGGGCGCAGTTAGTTCGATGCGTCCCCTGGGATCACGTGGGCCATGGGGAGCCAATCAGAGCAGGGAATGCTTCATTCATAAGTTTAACAGGAAGGGCTGTCAAACTTATAAATACTATAAGCCCCAAAACATCACTAAATCTTCAAATAAATTTTTGAAAAATCACATTTTTTAAATAAACTATAAATTACATGAAATAACTATTTTAAACAATAATTTAAATTTTTGAAAAAAATAAATTTATTTTCTAACGGGGCTAAAAATAAACTTACCTTTCTTTAAAGTATTTAAAAATAATAAACCTGTGAAAAAATGTTTTAATTTTAATTAATTCATCACTTACCTTGTAAAAAGCAGGCCTTGCGCCTGCTTTTTCTATGTGTAACTTCTGGAGACTTACCCTCCCGGGAAAACCTGCAAATAAACCGTAAGTTCGATGCGCACGCGCAGCCTCTCCTGCGCACGCATTCGAACTCTGAACCCCTTCTTTCAGGGGAACGGAAGTGCCGGTTTCCCGCGCAGGCGCAGTGCATGCAGGAAACCGGCACTTCCATTGGGCTTACGGGTGAGTACCCCGTGCGTACTCACCCGTGGAGACCCGAATTTCTGGGCCATTGTGTATAATTCCCACCTACATCTGCGACTCTTCTAACGCCCTCCGCCACTTTAACAGTTTCCAGTTTCCCGGCCCCAACCGCCTCCTTTTCACTATGGACGTACAATCCCTCTACACCTCCATCCCCCACCAGGATGGCTTGAGGCCGCTCCGCTTCTTCCTTGAACAGAGGCCCAACCAGTCCCCATCCACCACCACCCTCCTCCGCCTGGCTGAACTTGTTCTCACATTGAACAACTTCTCCTTTGACTCCATTCATTTGCTCCAAATCAAAGGTGTTGCTATGGGTACACGCATGGGTCCTAGCTATGCCTGCCTTTTCGTGGGATATGCAGAACACTCTTTGTTCCAGTCCCACTTGGGTCCCCTCCCTCACCTCTTTTTCCGGTACATTGATGACTGTATCGGTGCCGTCTCCTGCTCTCGCCCTGAACTAGAAAATTTCATTCACTTTGCTTCCAATTTCCACCCTTCCCTCACCTTCACATGGTCCATCTCCGACTCTTCCCTTCCCTTCCTCGACTTCTCTGTCTCCATCTCTGGGGATAGGCTATTGACTAACATTCAGTACAAGCCCACTGACTCCCACAGCTACCTGGACTACACTTCCTCCCACCCCGCCTCCTGTAAGGACTCTATTCCATTCTCCCAGTTTCTCCATCTCTGCCGCATCTGCTCCGATGATGCCACCTTCCATACCAGTGCTTCTGACATGTCTTCCTTTTTCCTCAACCGAGGATTCCCTTCTACTGTGGTTGACACGGCCCTCCACCGTATCCGTTCTATCTCCCGCACTTCTGCCCTCATCCCTGCCCCTCCCTCCCGGAACCACGATAGAGTTCTCCTTGTCCTCACCTTTCACCCCACTAGCCTCCACAGTCAACGGATCATCCTCCGCCATTTCCGCCACCTCCAGCGTGATCCCACCACCAAACGCATCTTCCCCTCACCTCCCCTTTCAGCACTCCGTAGGGACCGCTCCCTCCGCGACACCCTAGTCCACTCCTCTACCACCCCCAGCACCCCTTCCCTTTCGCCCAGCACCTTCCCGTGCAAGCGCAGGAGATGCAACATATGCCCTTATACCTCCCCCCTTCCCACTGTCCAGGGCCCCAAACACCCCTTGCAGGTGAAACAGCGATTTACTTGTACTTCTTGCAATCTAGTATACTGTAGTCGCTGCTCTCGATGTGGTCTCCTCTACATTGGGGAGACCAAACGCAGATTGGGTGACCGCTCTGCGGAACACCTCCATTCAGTCCATAAGGGGAACCCCGAGCTCCCGGTGGCCTGTCACTTTAATTCACTGCCCCATTCCCACTCAGACCTCACCATCTTCGGCCTCTTGCATTGTTCCACAGAAGCTCAGCGTAGGCTCGAGGAACAGCACCTCATCTTTCGATTAGGCACTCTACAGCCCTCTGGACTCAACATAGAGTTCAACAATTTCAGATCATAACCTCGGCCCCTATCACATATATATATTTTCTTTTTTTTATCCACACTTTTTGTTTTTTCTTCCTTCCCTTTAGCTGTCCTTCATTCTGCCAGCGCAATTCACACCCCATCTAGAGCCATCCTTTGGTCCTTAACCTGTCCCATTTCCACCTCCCCTTGCCTTAAATATCTCTTAATGTCTCTCAAGGTCTCTTAATCTCTCCTGCGTTCTATCCTATCACTGACCTTCCCTTTTGTTCTTTCATCCCCCCCCCACTTTTCCCAGCCCCCAAACTTGCTTTCCACTTTCTGCTTTTTTTCCAGTTCTGACGAAAGGTCATCGATCTGAAACGTTAACTCTGTTTCTCTCTCCACCGATGCTGCCTGGCCTGCTGAGTGTTTCCAGCATTTCCTGTTGTTATTTCAGATTTCCAGCATCCGCAGTATTTTGCTATCGTATTAATGTGAATAACGCTGATCAACATGGTTTATGGTTTAAAAGTGGGGTCACAGTACATTCAGTATACATCTGAGTTGATGCAATCAACAGGACATGACTGGGTAAATGGATACCGTGTACTCACAGATCAACTTCTCTTCAAAGACAGTCTGAAACAAGAGAACATTACCTGAAATGTTCAGGAGCCCAGCTGAGTGATGTTAAGCATTTGTACAGTTATATATAAAACAAACACCAGCTCAGCGAATGTGCACAACAGAAGTGTTTGTGTAAACACAAACTCTGAGAAAGTCCAGTGTTTGTCAGGTGGTGACAGACTAATGTTACTTAACGGAAACGCTAAGGCCTTATTGTAGGAAATCAGGCCTGATGGCTTACTTACACAGCCTGAGGCCTACAGTACTAATTATGTAGGGCTGCCAGCTCTGAGTGGAGGTATTCATGGAGGTTTGATCACGTGATATCTGACCACATGATGTCTGATCACATGAAGTCTGCAAATATTATTGCATTTACTTTATAGAGGTTGGCTCCCCTGTAGTTGATTATCTTTGCTCGTGGTTTTGTGCCAACTGCTGTTGTGGAAGATGTTCCAGGAATCGGGAAGCCACCCATGAACAGGTGACGAGGGGAAATGGAGGACAAGGAAGAGGGGATACCAAATGTGGGGGAGAAATTCACAGGGGGGAAACCAGAGGTGGGAGGAACTTTGATTGCACCAGTAACTAATAATAACTCACCGAAATTGCACCAATAACTAATACTGAATATTGGTGACACTTAGGTGCTCTTCATAACGAACAGTAATACAATAACTCACTGATAGTCTGTAACTGGTAGCAACTGGTAGCAATAGGTGTAGTGTCCCGATGTCTTACCTGTAACTAGTAGTAATCCTATAACCCACTGATAATCACCCTGTAACTACAGCCAGAATCCCCCTGCACTGCACAAGGTGCAGTCAGGCTCCACAGTCGATGCCATTTTTAACTCTCTCTCTATCTCCTTGGACTCAGATTCTGTGTGAAAATGACAACTCTGAACTAGGAGCCTCAGTCAGAGCCGATCTATACTTGGACTTCAAATGTCTAAACCAGCCAGCACACACTGACCGGAATCAAACTGAGAGATCGCACGAAGAGCAGTGGGCTCAGTGTTTGGGCACTTCTAACAGGGCACAATGACCTGAACTCAGCTCAGCACCAACATTTCTAAACCACTCCCTGGGCTCAGACTCAATAAAGGAGAGTCTTCATAGAATGATGGCAATTACAGCACAGGAGGAGGCCATTCGGCTCCCGGTGCCCGTGCTGGCGCTGGCACTCTCTCCTGTAACCCCATTCCTCCTTTTCAAATACTTATCCCATTCCCTATCAAATAATGCTCTAGTCTCTGCCATTTGTGGTGAAGCATCCCATGGTCTTATAGCCCTCAGTTAAAAACCTTCATAATCATAATCATAATCAACTTTATTGTCATTGTTAGTGCACAAGTGCAGTACAACGAAATGTAGGCTTGCGGCTCCCGAGAGTGTACATTTAGATTAAGACATTTAAACATTCAACATTCATTTGGCTTGTAATACATTAACATAAACATAACCATAATAAAGTGCATTGGCAGATGTGCAGGCTTTAGAGTTTATCTGTGGAGTTCAGTAGGATGACAGCCCTGGGAAAGAAGCTGTTCCTAAATCTGGTCGTTCGGGTGCCAATGCATCTGTAGCGTCTCCCAGATGGCAGGAGGGCGAACAGACTGTGGCTGGGGTGGGTAGGGTCTTTGATGATGGTCCGTGACCTCCGTAAACAGCGTTTCTGGTATATGTGCTCTATGGTCGGTAGCCGGGTGCTGGTAATGCATTGGGCAGTTTTGACTACCCGCTGCAGGGCTTTCCGGTCATAGTAGCTACAGCTGCCATACCATACTGTGATACAGTTAGTCAAGATGCTCTCTATTGTGCAGCGGTAAAAGTTAGAGAGGATCAGGGGTGACAGGTTACATCCCTTCAGCCTCCTTAGGAAATATAGGCGCTGCTGGGCCTTCTTCACCAGAGAGGAGGTATTGAGGGACCAGGAGAGGTCTTCCGTGATGTGGACTCTGAGGAACTTAAAGCTGTCCACCCTTTCCACCACAGCCCCATGGATGTGGATGGGGGTGTGACTTCCGCCTTTAGACTTCCTGAAGTCCACAATGATTTCTTTGGTTTTCTTGATGTTAAGGGCCAGGTTGTTATCGGCGCACCACTTCACGAGATGCTGGACCTCCTCCCTGTAGGCTGACTCATCGTTGTTGGTGATCTGGCCTACTACCGTGGTATCATCCGCAAACTTGATGATGGTGTTGGAACCATGAACAGCCACACAGTCGTGGGTGAAGAGGGAGTAGAGGAGGGGGCTCAGCACACATCCTTGTGGGGCCCCCGTGTTCAGGGTCAGGCGGGGGGGAGGTGTGGTTACCTAATTTGACAGACTGGGGTCTGTTTGTTAGGAAGTCCAGGGTCCAGTTGCAGAGGGAAGTGTTCAGGCCAAGAGTGTGGAGTTTGGTGGCCAGCTTGTTGGGGACGATAGTGTTGAATGCTGAGCTGTAGTCTATGAGCAGCATTCTGATGTAGGTCTCTTTACCATCTAAATGATTCAGTGCAGAGTGTAGAGCAGTTGTGATTGCATCCTCCATTGATCTGTTTGCACGATAGGCAAACTGGTGTTGGTCAAGAGAGGCGGGAACACTGGCTTTGATGTGAGCCAGGACCAGTCTCTCGAAACACTTCATTATGATGGGTGTGAGTGCGACAGGTCGATAGTCGTTCAGGCACGTCACAGCCGTTTGCTTTGGCACAGGAATAATGGTAGCGGTCTTGAAGCATGTAGGGACTACTACCTGGGCCAATGACAGATTGAAGATGGCGGTGAAGACATCAGCCAGCTGACCAGCACATTCCTTGAGTACCCGTCCAGGGATGCTATCCGGTCCAGCAGCCTTTCGTGTGTTCACTCTGCGTAGAACACCCCTTACGTCGGAGGTCGACAGAGTGAGCACCTGGTCTTCCGGGGGTGGCAAGGCTTTGGTAGCCGGCTCCCTGTTGTCCCTGTCGAAGCGAGCGTAGAAGTTGTTAAGCTCCTCCGGAAGGGAGGCATCGCTAACCGGGGGGCTGGTGTTTTTGCTCTTGTAGTCAGTGATGGACTGGATGCCTTGCCACATGCGCCGGGGGTCCAAGTTGTTGTGGAAATGATCCTCTATCCGCAGTGTCTGTTTCCTTTTGGCAGTCCTGATACCCTTTTTTAGGTTGGTCCTAGCTGCACTGTAAGCTGCCGCGTCGCCAGATTTAAATGCTGCGTCGCGTGCTTTCAACAGCGAGCGGACCTCTCCGTTCATCCAGGGTTTCTGGTTGGGGTATGTCCTGATATTTTTATGGGTCGTGACGACCTCGGCGCAACTGTTAATGTAGAATAGCACTGTGGATGCGTATTCCTCGAAGTCATTATGGGCAAACATGCCCCAATCAGTGCGTTCGAAGCAATCCTGAAGCTCCGAGACTGCCCCCTCTGGCCATATTTTCACTGATCTCACTGATGTTCTCACTCTTTTGATGAGCGGTTTGTATGCCGGGGCTAGAAACAGGGAGAGGTGGTCAGACTTCCCAAGGTGGGGGCAGGGAATGGCCTTATAAGCATCTACAATGCTCGTGTAGACTTGATCCAGTGTGTTCTCCCCTCTTGTGGGGCAGGAAACATTCTGGTGGAATTTCGGTAGTACAGATTTTAGGTTTATGTGATTGAAGTCCCCCGCTACGATAAAAGCTCCGTCTGGGTGCACAGTTTGTTGTTGGCTGATGGCCCTGTAGAGGTCCTTCAGTGCTAGTTTGGCATTAGCGTGTGGTGGGATGTAGACCGCAGTGATGATAACAGCTGTGAATTCCCGAGGCAGGTCGAAGGGTCTGCACCTTACCATGAGGAATTCCAAATCAGCCGAACAGGATCTATCGATTATGTCCGTGTTAGTGCACCAGGCATTGTTAGTGTAAATGCACAAACCGCCTCCCTTGCTCTTACCGGAGTCTGCAGTTCTGTCGGCGCGGAAGACCGTGCGTCCTTCTAGCTGGATGGTGGTGTCAGGGATGCCGTTGTTCAACCAGGTCTCTGTGAAGATCATGGCGCAGCATTCCGTTGTCCTTTTCTGTGAGGAGAGATCAAGTTTGATCTCATCCATTTTATTTTCTAGTGACCTGACGTTGGCCAGGAAAATACTTGGGAGGGAGGGTTTGTGTGGGGCCCTCTTCAGCCTATTTTGGATTCCGGCCCTCTTACCCCGCTTCTGCTTGCGTTCTCTGCGCAGTCTGCGCCGACTTCCAGCTGGGGAAGGACGCCACGCTGGTCCCGGGGGTCGGGCGATGTCGGGAGGCAGATCGACGGCGCCGAGTGTGAGCCGCACGCAGTCGGCCCCGATGTCGAGGAGTGTCTGCCGGCTGTACAGTAGGTCTGCCCTCAATTCCCGTATCAGCAGAGTCCAGAAGAGACTCAGAAAGAGGGTAAAAACGCTCAGTCTCGGGAGAGACAAAGCCGCTGCGTCCATGCGCGCCACCATTTTTTTTTCTCTCTCTCTCTCTCTCTCTCTCTCTTCTCCCTTCCCCCTTGGTTCTTCCAGTAAGAATCCTTGCTCTCCATCCCAATGTTCCCCATTCGCCCACCAGTGGAGACAATCCTTCACCATTTACCCACAGTAAAGTCCCCAGGTTTCACTCACCCCTTTACTGACTGCTCCTCTCTCAGCGCCGCTCCCACTCACCACGTTGCTGCAGCTCCACCCAGCTCTGCAGGAAATGCTGGGCCCCACACCACCCTTTTTCCTAGTCTCCTCTTCTCCCCCGCCGCCCGAACCCCAAACCTCCTCGACTCCCTGTCTCCCTCTCGCCCAGCCCCCAAATCCCATTCTACAGTCACCCTCTCTCCTCCGACCCCCATTCTCCAGTCACCCTCTCTCCTCCCGACAGTCACTACCTCACCCACTTGGTCCTCAGCTGGAGCTGTGAGCAGAGAACATAAGGTAAAGAAGGGAAAGCCATTATATGTTCTGGTTCCAAGTGGCCGATTCCTGCTCCTATTTCTTATGTTCTTATGTTGAGGCGCCATTATGCGCACGGTGTGGTGCGAGGGCCTCTCGATGCCAGAGCTACAATCTGAACATAAAACAGGTAAACTCCACACTTTCAACCCAAATTTTCATGGCTCCCAAAGTGCAAACACCAGACCCCTTCCCACTGGCACCCCAACAGGCCCAATAGGACTGGCAGCAAGTGGGTAAAGAGAAACCCTAGATGGGGGTTAGGGTCTCTGCTGAAGCATCGCTCTCTGGAGCTTCAGCAGCAATAGGAAAAAACCTTAAACCCTCAGAAAAGTAAAAAGGGACAGTAAATATTTATGGGCATAGGAACAAGAGTAGGCCATTCAGCCCCTTGAACCTGTCCCACCATTAGGTCTTGGCTGATCTGTACATCAAGTACATTTACCCTCCTTTATTCCCTATCCCTTGTGCCCTTACCTAACAAAAATCTAACAATCTCAGTTTTGAAAATTTCAATTCACTCAGCATCCACAGCCTTTTGAGGAGATAGTTCTAGATTTCCACTAGCCTTTGTGTGAGAAAGTGCTTCCTGAATTCACTCCTAAATGGCCTAGCCCTAATTTTAAGATTGTGCCCCCTTGTTCTGGATTCCTCACCAGAGAAAATAGTTTCTCTGTATCTACTCTATCGAATCCTTTTATATAATGTTAAATACCTCAATTAGATCACCTCTCAACCGTCTAAACTCAAGCAATGCAACCCAAGTTTATGCAATCATATTTTTAACCCTTTAAGCACTGGCATCATTCTGGTGAATCTGTGCAGTGCCTCTTCATGTCTGAAGTGTTTGTGCATGTGCATGTTTTAAATATCGCTCCAAGCTCAGGAGAGAGCAGATGCCAATCACCCAACTCCAATTCTAAATGATGGCCATTTGACGTAATTTGTGGAAAGTATTCCCTGAAGTGATTGCGTTTTAATCACCACCTCAAACTTTCACAACACAAACGTTTTTAATCAGAGCTTTTAAAATATCCCGTTTCTAGTGGCCTGGCATGCCTGATACATTTGTTCTTGGCTTTGACGTAATTCTTGGTCAAATGCCAAAAAAAAGTACTATTTTTTCCCCTGATCATTTAGCTAAATTGGAACAGATTCCAATCATCTCTTTGCTCCTTTGCCAGAGCCTGGTCCACATTGATATCATCTCCAGCCCAGCCAACACAAACATTATCACATTCCATGTATTGTCCACTTACGGGACTTACTCCATGCGAGTCCCCTCTCCTCTCCCCCCACACGATCCCTCAGCCTTTAAAGTTGCTGGAAACTCTCAGCACTTTGGTTCCTCTCTAACCATTTGTGCTGTTACTATTTCTCGCCCAGACTCATATTTTCACATGCTAATCTGTTATTAATTGTTTGCCTAAATGGCTCCATTTAACATCTCATTGCTCAGTTTGGACTAATCCTGCCACGTTGAGCTGAGTTGCAATTCCTACATGAAGCTACTTATAGTGTGTTAGGTGCGACAATGAGGGATAATCAAAGTATAGATTCAGCTACTCCTTTGGTTACATTTTCAGGAACCTCACTAGCAATCAGGTAGCCAACTCCCCTCTCCCACCACTGTCTGGGACACGTCTCACCAATTACCAATTCTTACCCACTCTCCTGTGCCATGGAAACCAAATTGAAATAGGTAAGAGAGAAAGAACTTATATATCATGTCCCAAAGCACTTCACATCCAATAAATTACTTTTGAAGTGCAGTCACTGCTATGTGGGGAGACGTGGCAGCTAATCTGGGCACAGCAAGGTCTCTCAAACTATAAATGAGATGAATGACCACTTAAATGGCTTTTGGTGGTGTTGCATGAGGGAGGAATGTTGACTAGAACACCAGGAGAACTCCCTGCTCTTCTTCAAATCATGCCTGGGGATCTTTTACATCCATCTAAACAGACAGACATGGTCTAGATTATGTGCTCAAGATCTGATGGGAGCTTGAACCCACAATCTTCTGATTCAGTGTGGACATGCTATCAACTGAACCAAACTCACACGTAAGAGTGACGGGTAAGGATGTGTGGGTCACACTCATTACTGTGAATAAAACTGCTCCGAAGACATCTGAGACTATGATAAGGAGACTGGGTATTGAGCTGTTCCAGAGACCGTACCATGTCTCCTAGTGCCTTGGCACAGCTGAGACTCTCACCAGAAAGCCATTTACCCATTTCCCTTTCTAAGAGAAGGGGACAGAAAGAGAGAGAAAGACAAGAAACAAAACTTGCATTTATATAGTGTCATATCACATCTGTCAGAAACATACACAGTGATTCACATTCAATGAATCACTTTGAAGTGCAGTGACTGTTGAAACATAGGTGAGTTGTGGAGATAAAACAAATAATAAACATATTGAAGCTTTGGACACTACACCATTGTCTTAGTTACAGGATCAGATCACTTTGAACCCAAACTGGATGGAACTGGGTGAAGTTCTCAATTATCATGAATGAAGAGTCTAGAACTAGGGGTCAGAGTCTCAGGATAAGGGGCTGGTCATTTATGTAATGTATGTACCTTTAAGGGGGGGAACTACTTTCTGCAGCTCATGTATACTGTACTACCGGCAGTGACCACACCTGTATATAACGCTGAGTAGTAATCTGTTTCAGTTGCAGTTTGAACCACGTTGAGTAAACACCTGTTGTAACGTTCTCTGCAGTCCTTTTCTTATTATTACACGGACATAACAATTTAGGACTGAGATGAGGAGAAATTCCTTCACTCAGAGGGTTGTGCATCTTTGGAATTCTCTACCCCAGAGGGCTGTGGATGCTCAGTCATTGAGTATATTCAAGGCTAAGATCGACAGATTTTTAGATGCTAAGAGACTCAAGGGATGTGGGGAACAGGCGGGAAAGTGCAGTGGATGTAGAAGTTCAGCCATGATCTCTTCGGCTAAAAGGGCTATATGGCCTACTCCTGCTCCTATTTCTTATGTTCTTAAGAATCCAAAATAATTACAGATTCACTCATCAGATTTAGGACTCAGCCAGATACTTGACTACATCTATTTATGCCTCTCTCACTCACAGTACCTATGTACACACTATCTATGCTTTTCTCTCACACACAGATACACACTGTCTATGCCTCTCTCACACACACATACACACTGTCTATGCCTCTCTCTCACTCACACATACACACTGTCTATGCCTCTCTCTCACACACACATACACACTGTCTATGCCTCTCTCACACACACATACACACTGTCTATGCCTCTCTCTCACACACACATACACACTGTCTATGCCTCTCTCTCACACACACATACACACTGTCTATGCCTCTCTCTCACACACATACACACTGTCTATGCCTCTCTCTCACTCACACATACACACTGTCTATGCCTCTCTCACTCACACATACACATTGTCTATGCCTCTCTCTCACTCACACATACACACTGTCTATGCCTCTCTCTCACTCACACAGACACACTGTCTATACCTCTCTCTCACACACACATACACACTGTCTATGCCTCTCTCTCACTCACACATACACATTGTCTATGCCTCTCTCTCACACACACACACACACTGTCTATTCCTCTCTCTCACTCACACAGACACACTGTCTATGCCTCTCTCTCACTCACACATACACACTGTCTATGCCTCTCTCTCACACACATACACACTGTCTATGCCTCTCTCACACACACATACTCACTGTCTATGCCTCTCTCTCACACACACATACACACTGTCTATGCCTCTCTCTAAAACACACATATACACTGTCTATGCCTCTCTCTCACTCACACATACACACTGTCTATGCCTCTCTCTCACTCACACATACACACTGCCTATGCCTCTCTCTCACTCACACATACACACTGTCTATGCCTCTCTCTCACACACACATACACACTGTCTATGCCTCTCTCTCACTCGCACATACACAGTCTATGCCTCTCTCTCACTCACACATACACACTATCTATGCCTCTCCCTCACTCACACATACACACTGTCTATGCCTCTCTCTCACACACACATACACACTATCTATGCCTCTCTCTCACACACACATACACACTGTCTATGCCTCTCTCTCACACACACATACACACTGTCTATGCCTCTCTCACTCACACATACATACTGTCTGTGCCTCTCTCTCACACACACATACACACTGTCTATGCCTCTCTCACACACACATACACACTGTCTATGCCTCTCTCTCACTCACACATACACACTGTCTATGCCTCTCTCTCACACACACATACACACTGTCTATGCCTCCCTCTCACTCACACATACACACTGTCTATGCCTCTCTCTCACTCACACATACACACTGTCTATGCCTCTCTCTCACACACACATACACACTGTCTATGCCTCTCTCTCACACACACATACACACTGTCTATGCCTCTCTCTCTCACACACATACACACTGTCCATGCCTCTCTCTCACACACACATACACACTGTCTATGCCTCTCTCTCACACACACATACACACTGTCTATGCCTCTCTCTCACTCACACATACACACTGTCTATGCCTCTCTCTCACTCACACATACACACAGTCTATGCCTCTCTCTCACACACACATACACACTGTCTATGCCTCTCTCTCACACACACATACACACTGTCTATGCCTCTCTCTCACTCACACATACACACTGTCTATGCCTCTCTCTCACACACACATACACACTGTCTATGCCTCTCTCTCACACACACATACACACTGTCTATGCCTCTCTCTCACACACATACACACTGTCTATGCCTCTCTCTCACACACACATACACACTGTCTATGCCTCTCTCTCACACACACATACACACTGTCTATGCCTCTCTCTCACTCACACATACACACTGTCTATGCCTCTCTCTCACACACACATACACACTGTCTGTGCCTCTTTCACACACACATAAACATTGTCTATGCCTCTCTCTCACTCACACATACACACTGTCTATGCCTCTCTCTCACACACACATACACACTGTCTATGCCTCTCTCTCACACACACATACACACTGTCTATGCCTCTCTCTCACTCACACATACACACTGTCTATGCCTCTCTCACACACACATACACACTGTCTATGCCTCTCTCTCACTCACACATACACACTGTCTATGCCTCTCTCTCACACACACATACACACTGTCTATGCCTCTCTCACTCACACATACACACTGTCTGTGCCTCTCTCTCACACACACATACACACTGTCTATGCCTCTCTCACACACACATACACACTGTCTATGCCTCTCTCTCACACACACATACACACTGTCTATGCCTCTCTCTCACACACACATACGCACTGTCTATGCCTCTCTCTCACTCACACATACACACTATCTATGCCTCTCTCTCACACACACATACACACTGTCTATGCCTCTCTCACACACACATACACACTGTCTATGCCTCTCTCTCACTCACACATACACACTGTCTATGCCTCTCTTTGGTATTGGTGAGGCCGCACCTGGAATACTGCGTACAGTTTTGGTGTCCATATTTAGGAAAGGACATACTTGCTCTCGAGTCAGTACAAAGAATGTTCACTCGGTTAATCCCGGGGATGAGGGGATGGACATATGAGGAGAGGTTGAGTAGATTGGGACCCTACTCATTGGAGTTCAGAAGAATGAGAGGCGATCTTATTGAAACATATAAGATTGTGAAGTGGTCGGATCGGGTGGATGCGGGGAAGATGTTCCCGATGATGGGTGAAACTAGAACTAGGGGGCATAGTCTTAGAATAAGGGGCGGCTCTTTCAAAACTGAGATGAGGAGGAACTACTTCACTCAGAGGGTGGTAGGTCCATGGAATATGCTGCCCCAAAAAGCTGTAGAAGCTACATCATTACATAAATTTAAAACAGAAATAGACAGTTTCCTAGAAGTAAAGGGAATTAAGGGTTACGGGGAGCGGGCAGGAATTTGGACATGAGTCTCGGTTCGGATCGGTCATGGCCCTGTGGGTAACGGAGCGGGCCCAGGGGCCGTGTAGCCTGATCCTGCTCCTATTTCGTGTGTCTAATTCTGTTAGATTCAGGAGATGGTTCTGTGATAGTGGATTGGCGGTTAGGATCAGATCAGCCATGATCTTATTGAATGGAGGAGCAGGCTCGAGGGGCCGATTGGCCTACTCCTGCTCCTATTTCTTCTGTTCTTATGTTCTTATGTTCTCTCACTCACACATACACACTATCTATGCCTCTCTCTCACACACACACATACACACTGTCTATGCCTCTCTCTCACACACATACACACTGTCTGTGCCTCTTTCACACACACATACACATTGTCTATGCCTCTCTCTCACTCACACATACACACTGTCTATGCCTCTCTCTCACACACACATACACACTGTCTATGCCTCTCTCTCACACACACATACACACAGTCTATGCCTCTCTCTCACTCACACATACACACTATCTATGCCTCTCTCTCACTCACACATACACACTGTCTATGCCTCTCTCTCACACACACATACACACTATCTATGCCTCTCTCTCACACACACATACACACAGTCTATGCCTCTCTCTCACTCACACATGCACACTATCTATGCCTCTCTCTCACACACACATACACACTGTCTATGCCTCTCTCTCACACACACATACACACTGTCTATGCCTCTCTCTCACACACACATACACACTGTCTATGCCTCTCTCACTCACACATACACACTGTCTGTGCCTCTCTCTCACACACACATACACTGTCTATGCCTCTCTCACACACACATGCACACTGTCTATGCCTCTCTCTCACACACACATACACACTGTCTATGCCTCTCTCTCACACACACATACACACTGTCTGTGCCTCTTTCACACACACATACACATTGTCTATGCCTCTCTCTCACTCACACATACACACTGTCTATGCCTCTCTCTCACACACACATACACACTGTCTATGCCTCTCTCTCACACGCACATACACAGTCTATGCCTCTCTCTCACTCACACATACACACTATCTATGCCTCTCCCTCACTCACACATACACACTGTCTATGCCTCTCTCTCACACACACATACACACTATCTATGCCTCTCTCTCACACACACATACACACTGTCTATGCCTCTCTCTCACACACACATACACACTGTCTATGCCTCTCTCACTCACACATACATACTGTCTGTGCCTCTCTCTCACACACACATACACACTGTCTATGCCTCTCTCACACACACATACACACTGTCTATGCCTCTCTCTCACACACACATACACAGTCTATGCCTCTCTCTCACACACACATACACACTATCTATGCCTCTCTCTCACTCACACATACACACTGTCTATGCCTCTCTCTCACACACACATACACACTGTCTGTGCCTCTTTCACACACACATACACATTGTCTATGCCTCTCTCTCACTCACACATACACACTGTCTATGCCTCTCTCTCACACACACATACACACTGTCTATGCCTCTCACTCACTCACACATACACACTATCTATGCCTCTCCCTCACTCACACATACACACTGTCTATGCCTCTCTCTCACACACACATACACACTATCTATGCCTCTCTCTCACACACACATACACACTGTCTATGCCTCTCTCTCACACACACATACACACTGTCTATGCCTCTCTCACTCACACATACACACTGTCTATGCCTCTCTCTCACACACACATACACACTGTCTGTGCCTCTTTCACACACACATACACATTGTCTATGCCTCTCTCTCACTCACATACACACTGTCTATGCCTCTCTCTCACACACACATACACACTGTCTATGCCTCTCTCTCACTCACACATACACACTATCTATGCCTCTCCCTCACTCACACATACACACTGTCTATGCCTCTCTCTCACACACACATACACACTATCTATGCCTCTCTCTCACACACACATACACACTGTCTATGCCTCTCTCTCACACACACATACACACTGTCTATGCCTCTCTCACTCACACATACATACTGTCTGTGCCTCTCTCACACACACATACACACTGTCTATGCCTCTCTCACACACACATACACACTGTCTATGCCTCTCTCTCACACACACATACACAGTCTATGCCTCTCTCTCACACACACATACACACTATCTATGCCTCTCTCTCACTCACACATACACACTGTCTATGCCTCTCTCTCACACACACATACACACTATCTATGCCTCTCTCTCACACACACATACACACTGTCTATGCCTCTCTCTCACTCACACATACACACTGTCTATGCCTCTCTCTCACACACACATACACACTATCTATGCCTCTCTCTCACTCACACATATACACTCTCTATGCCTCTCTCTCACACACACATACACACTATCTATGCCTCTCTCTCACACACACATACACACTGTCCATGCCTCTCTCTCACACACACATACACACTGTCTATGCCTCTCTCTCACACACACATACACACTGTCTATGCCTCTCTCACTCACACATACACACTATCTATGCCTCTCTTTGGTATTGGTGAGGCCGCACCTGGAATACTGCGTACAGTTTTGGTGCCCATACATAAGAAAGGACAGACTTGCTCTCGAGTCAGTACAAAGAAGGTTCACTCGGTTAATCCCGGGGATGAGGGGATGGACATATGAGGAGAGGTTGAGTAGATTGGGACTCTACTCATTGGAGTTCAGAAGAATGAGAGGCGATCTTATTGAGACATATAAGATTGTGAAGGGGTTGGATCGGGTGGATGCGGGGAAGATGTTCCCGATGATTGGTGAAACTAGAACTAGGGGGCATAGTCTTAGAATAAGGGGCTGCTCTTTCAAAACTGAGATGAGGAGGAACTACTTCACTCAGAGGGTGGTAGGTCCATGGAATATGCTGCCCCAAAAAGCTGTAAAAGCTACATCATTACATAAATTTAAAACAGAAATAGACAGTTTCCTAGAAGTAAAGGGAATTAAGGGTTACGGGGAGCGGGCAGGAATTTGGACATGAGTCTAGGTTCGGATCGGTCATGGCCCTGTGGGTAGCGGAGCGGGCCCAGGGGCCGTGTAGCCTGATCCTGCTCCTATTTCGTGTGTCTAATTCTGTTAGATTCAGGAGATGGTTCTGTGATAGTGGATTGGCGGTTAGGATCAGATCAGCCACGATCTTATTGAATGGCGGAGCAGGCTCGAGGGGCCGATTGGCCTACTCCTGCTCCTATTTCTTCTGTTCTTATGTTCTCTCACTCACACATACACACTATCTTTGCCTCTCTCTCACACACACATACACACTGTCTATTCCTCTCTCTCACACACACATACACACTGTCTATGCCTCTCTCTCAAACACACATATACACTATCTATGCCTCTCTCTCTCACACACATACACACTGTCTATGCCTCTCTCTTACTCACACATACACACTGTCTATGCCTCTCTCACACACACATACACACAGTCTATGCCTCTCTCTCACACACACAGACACACAGTCTATGCCTCTCTCTCACACACACATACACACAGTCTATGCCTCTCTCTCACACACACAGACACACTGTCTATGCCTCTCTCACACACACATATAAAATCGCTGCTTCTCACAATTTCTTTCTCTGGTTCTCTCTCCCTTTTGTCTCCAATATTCCATTCCAATTCATGTACCACAATCCAGTATCCTGCCTGTTGCCACATATTTTGGATTGCTGCTGTCTTTGCTTTTCCACCTCTCTCCCCATTTCCAAACTGCCCAAAATTTCTGCATCTTTAAGATCTTGTCTTGCTCTCTGCACCTCAGACTCTCTCGGCCACCACTCCCAACCCCCCCGCAGTCTAAATTTAATTCCCCACACTAAGGGGTAGATTTTCCTGGAGCCGTCAGGCGGGGTTTCAGGCGTGTGGGGGGTGGGGGGGGAAATCCCAAATTCGGGGGTCCTGACACCATCCTGCCCAAAACCCGCCTCCACCTAAGTTTCACAGGAGGCGGGTACCCGCGCCGCACTAGGACCCGCCGACCCGAGGCGGGAAGTGATTAGTGCCAATTAACTGCCTGTTAGCAGGTAGTTAACAGGCAGTTTTTAGCCTAATCCCTATTTTGAGGGGTGTCGTGTGGGATTCTCGACGGCTCCAAACCATGCCAGGTTAGAGCAGTCGGGCCGTCGGGTTGAAGGGCTTGGAGGGGTCGCGATGTCGGTGTTCAGGTGAGTGATGGGTGCATGAGTGCAAAGGTAATTGTGTTTGGTGTGTCTAAAGTGTGTAAAGAAGTTTAAATTACCTGTACTTACCTTAACAGCCTTTCTTCCTCTAGGTTTCGGGAGTCCATCATTCAGCCGGCACTGAAAGCAAAATGGCTGCGATCTGACAAAAGTGACAGCCTTCAGCTTTCATTGCCGGTGACAGTTCTAACTGAGTCTGTGTAGAAGGACTCAGGTTAGAAGTCAGACTGTCAGTGTTTGACAGCTTCAAACAGCTGTGAAATATTGATATTTCATCTGTCAAGACCACACCTTGGCCTAAAAATTGGGTTGAAGCGCCAAAGTGGCGCCAAGTTCGCCTGGGCGCTGATTTTTGCGCAGCGCTCGGAGCATTAGCGAACGTCAGAAATTCAGTTTCAGCGCCCCTAGAGGGAGACGGGGCGAGGCTCGAAGCGCTCCGCATCCCTCTTAGGGCGCTGAAACTGAATATTGCAGTGCAACGTGCCGCAGCGCCACACGCTGCGGCACGGCACGCTGTGGTGCTGCAGGCCTTCCTCCCATTGTTAAGGGGCAGGGGCCTGCAACAGGTCAATCCCCGATCGTGAGTGCCGGCAAATGAGCCCGGCACCGAGGAGAAGTGCCGGGCTCTCGGGAAACAGCTGGCAATGCCGCGGGGCAGGGGGGGTGGCGGTCAGAAGGCCGGGGACGGAGGTGCTGGCAGGCGGCCGCCGAAAAAGGCAGCCGCCCCGCACCTCCAACTTAACTTGCGCCACTGCCGGCACAGCAAGGCCCCGTGAACCGGGCGCGGGTAGCGAACGGCGCTGCAGCGGCGTTCACTACCAAATATCGCGATCGGGGCGCTGCGCACACCGATGACGTCATCGGTAGCGGCGCAGCGCAACAGGCTAACGCCACCATTAGCGCCCCTGCTGAATATCGCGGGAGGCGCAGCCAGTGGCACTACAGCCACTGACTGCCCTCTTTAGGTGCTAATAGGTGGCGCTACATACCCAATTTCTCCCCCCTTGAGTATTGTGTGCAGTTTTGGTCACCTTTTCTGAGGAAGGATGTTTTTGCATGGAGGGAGTGCAGCGAAGATTCACCAGACTGATACCTGGGATGGCAGGAATAACGTCTGAGGAGAGATTGGGTCGATTGGGCTTATACTCACTGGAGTTTAGAAGAATGAGAAGGGATCTCATTGAAACTTATAAAATTCTAACAGGACTAGACAGACTAGATGCAGGAAGGATGTTCCCAATGGCGGGGGAGTCCAGAACCAGGGGTCACAGTCTAAAGATAAGGGGTAAGCCATTTAGAACAGAGATGAGGAGGAATTTCTTCACCCAGAGAGAGGTGAACCTGTGGAATTCTCTACCACAGAAGGCAGTTGAGGCCAATTCATGAAATATATTCAAGGAGGATTTAGATATATTTCTTAAGGCTAAAGGGGTCAAGGGATATGGGGAGAAGGCAGGGACAGGGTACTGAGTTTGGATGATCAGCCATGATTTCATTGAATGGCGGAGCAGGCTCGAGGGGCCGAATGGCCTACTCCTGCTCCTATCTTCTATGTTTCTATATGTTTCTATGTTTCTATCTCTGCCTTGAGTTTTACATTCTGCCCTCTCCCTCACCCACATTCCCCAACCTTCTCCCTCACACCCACATTCCCCATCCCTCTCCCTCACACCCACATTCCCCATCCCTCTCCCTCACACCCACATTCCCCAACCTTCTCCCTCACACCCACATTCCCCATCCCTCTCACCCACATTCCCCATCCCTCTCCCTCACACCCACATTCCCCATCCCTCTCCCTCACACCCACATTCCCCAACCTTCTCCCTCACACCCACATTCCCCATCCTTCTCCCGCACACCCACATTCCCCATCCTTCTCCCTCACACCCACATTCCCCACCCCTCTCCCTCACACCCACATTCCCCAACCTTCTCCCTCACACCCACATTCCCCAACCTTCTCCCTCACACCCACATTCCCCACCCCTCTCCCTCACACCCACATTCCCCAACCTTCTCCCTCACACCCACATTCCCCAACCTTCTCCCTCACACCCACATTCCCCAACCTTCTCCCTCACACCCACATTCCCCAACCTTCTCCCTCACACCCACATTCCCCATCCTTCTCCCTCACCCACATTCCCCAACCTTCTCCCTCACACCCACATTCCCCAGCCTTCTCCCTCACACCCACATTCCCCAACCTTCTCCCTCACACCCACATTCCCCATCCTTCTCCCTCACACCCACATTCCCCATCCTTCTCCCTCACCCACATTCCCCATCCTCTCCCTCACCCACATTCCCCAACCTTCTCCCTCACACCCACATTCCCCATCCTCTCCCTCACCCACATTCCCCAACCTTCTCCCTCACACCCACATTCCCCATCCTTCTCCCTCACACCCACATTCCCCAACCTTCTCCCTCACACCCACATTCCCCATCCTCTCCCTCACCCACATTCCCCATCCTTCTCCCTCACACCCACATTCCCCAACCTTCTCCCTCATCCACATTCCCCATCCTTCTCCCTCACACCCACATTCCCCATCCTTCTCCCTCACACCCACATTCCCCATCCTTCTCCCTCACCCACATTCCCCATCCTCTCCCTCACCCACATTCCCCATCCTTCTCCCTCACACCCACATTCCCCATCCTTCTCCCTCACCCACATTCCCCATCCTCTCCCTCACCCACATTCCCCATCCTTCTCCCTCACACCCACATTCCCCAACCTTCTCCCTCACCCACATTCCCCATCCTTCTCCCTCACACCCACATTCCCCATCCTTCTCCCTCACCCACATTCCCCATCCTCTCCCTCACCCACATTCCCCATCCCTCTCCCTCACACCCACATTCTCCAACCTTCACCCGTGTGCTGACATTCCCCACCCTTGCTCCATGTATTTCCAGTCCTGGAGTAGGTGGCAGTTTGTCATATCCATTGAACCCAAAAGAACAATTTCCAAAGAGTTGGCAGACACACATTGTGCCATTATATACGATTTAACAACTATATTTGATTAAATTTTAACGTTTCCAGATTGTGTGCGCGGATGTTCAAGATAATAATGAATTATCAACACTTGGAAAGTTTTAGGGCTGTAACAGCTCAATCTTCATCTGGACAAATAGTTTGTTTTTCTTGGCAATGATCTCTCCTGTCCCCTCCCCAAAGGCATTGAGTATTGTTGAGGTACAGTACCCGTGTTACAGATTCCTCAGCTCCTGACTCTTGCTGGCTACAGTTCTCTGAGAGTTGACTCATGTTGGCTACAGTTCCCTGGGCGTTGAGTCATGATGGGGTACAGTTTCCCATGCACTGACTCTTGCTGGGGTATCGATTCACCTAGACAGGGGTGCCGACAGGGTATTTAAATGTAGTGGCATTATAGTTGAGCCTCTTCCTGTTCTCACTCAATGTCCAAAATATGTGTGCTGTTTTCCCCTTTCTATAACCAGGTATCTGAGGCTAATTATAGTCCTCTCTCCCATTTGCACCACCTTAATTAAGATCAGCTAACTCAGTACAGACCAAGAATGGAACCTGTGATACAGTTTTGCTCTCCAGTGGATATGTTCGCTGGGCTATTGGCAAGTAGGGTGGGATCAAACAAATATCTGAACAGTGATGAACAATGTGTTGTACCCTCAGGGGGAGTATAGCGTGTGTCCATTCATTGTACTGCTTCAGTTTATGAACACAGGAGTTCTATAATTACTTCCCTCCCACTACCCCAAACAGCCAGCTCTGTGTGATGGGATGTTAACTTCACTTAGAAGCATAAAGCTCCAGATGTTAACAACAGAACCTAAAACAACTGCTCCTTTGAAAACAGAAACTGCCGGAAACACTCAGCAGGCCAGGCAGCATCTGCGGAGAGAGAAATGGTGTTAACGGGAGAAATTTTTCGGGGGGGTCAGAGGGCACGTTTGGTGGTGGGTCAGGTGGGAATTTTTTTTTCACAGCTGTTCGGGAACCTGCTGTCAACCCGCCGCCATGTGACTTTCCCAGATGTCGGGTCTGTCAACGCTGAACAGACCCGACACGCAGCGGCGGGGGAAGCAATTAAGGTCATTATGACCTTGTTAACAGCCCATTAAAAAGTATTTTGAGCTCACCTTTACATTTTACAAGGTTGCCCACTGATATACCTATCAATTCGTCCAATAAAAAGCGATGAGTTAGGAACGTAACTAAAGGTTTTTATTGACTAAATAACAGAGCCCACCCTCGTGGGTGATCGGGTCCAACAAGGAGGAATACCAGCCAGTCGACTACCTTTATACCTGGGCAGGTAGGTGGAGCCATGGGCGGAGTCGGAGGTGGTCAGCCCAGGTATAACAGCGCGACAAGAGGCGACCTCGTATCGTGATACAACAGTGATAACGGTGATAACAATACAACAGTGATAACTATAGTGTAACGATAAAAGTGGTTTACCACACCCACGAAGTCCACGCTGCTCAGAGAGTACGTCAGGTAAGGGAGTATGACCATGGGATCATCTCATTAGTTGACAGCTGCAAATGTGTTGTTAAAGCTCCCATCTCACAGCTGTTCACTTTCCAAGCTCAGAAGCTGTTGCTTACTGCATTTCGAAGACAGACTGAGCTTTATGCAGGTTGCAAGTGTTTGGAGTAAACTCTGTATCTCAGGTCACCTCATTGAAACAACCTCTCTCACCATTGAAAAATCGCTTCTGTCATCTCAAGTTCACCTGCCATCTATTACATCAACATTGGTGCCCTTGAAACTATCTCACCTTGGTCATCAGACTCCCACCACGATCAGCCCCAACACCAACAGCACCAACAACACCAATCTTCTCCGCAATCAACTAATGCTGCACAGTACACAGGGCATCAGCACCCGACCACATTTCTGCCCAGGACGTCAGGGATGGCCTCACCATGGCCAGATTTACTTCACTTGACGCTGTACACCCTGGCTGCCCATAATGCACCAAGTTGGCACCACTCCACAGCAACACCATAAAGCATCCCCACAATGCCCTGCATTGGCAAAGACCCCCAGCTCAGGAAAATGGGTCAGGGTTAAGATAGTCCCACCCTGCCACAAAGAGGGAATTGCACTCTGATTATTTTTAATGTTAACAGAACAAATAATCGGCAGTATTGTCACCTGGTTATTTTGTTGTCGCTCTTCATGAATATCTGATCATGTGCCGTATGCAAGGGAATTCTTAAATTATTAAGCTTACGCTGAACAGAGCTGGGGAGAGCATCTTAAAATGAAAAGAAAGGCCTACAAGTGGAATAAGAAGTGGTGCAATATTATCCAATTTGGTGCAAATCCTGCTGCTGTGGAGGAATTGCTGAAACAGGCAACCATCAGAAGGAGTGAATCCTAATCCATTCAATTTAAATTATTTTTGTGTTGTCAGACACTGCTGGGTAATCAACAGGACACCCATGAACTCGGAGTCCCACCCTCCCCATTTTCCTCTCGCAGTGTTGCCAGGCGACACTTGGCACGGTTAAGTGTAGAGTTGCCAACCCTCCAAGTTTGTCCTCGAGTCTCCAGGAATTGAAGATTAATCTCCAGATCACTGTTGTCAGAGAAAAATCATAGGGGCATTGAACAAAATTGAGTTTTATACCTTTTCTTTGAACATTTACATTTATTAGCTGTAAAAATATTGGAGATGGAGAAAAAAGGCTGTCTCACTAACAGCCAAGATTAATCCAATTAGATAACAAGAATCTGTTCCCTTTCCAATTGGCTGTGGGAGGCAGTGCACCCAGAGGATGGGCCAATGGCGGAAGAAAGGCCTGTGCTTTGTACTACCCCTGAGGACAGCTCTTGGTCCCCTTAAAAACAGGTCAATGACTCTTAAGCTCGGTGAACACATCGTTCTTCCAGAAATTGAAAAAATGCTGATCCTGTCACTTTAAGCCAATCGCTGGCCTGGCATTGAAGAGGTCAAATACTAACTCAAAGCATTTTTGTTGCTGCAGACAAATTAAATTGGGGTTTAAAAAGATTAAAAGTTTTGTGTTTCTCAGTCAGATAACAGCCTCTTTGTTCTGTCGCCTTCTCAGCAAAGAAAAGATCCAGTTTGAGCTGAATAACCTGAGCAGTTTGGATAAATGGCTGTTGACAGGATTTGGCCAACTGTTGGCATTCCAGTCTGTGTAATTATCATTCTAAATTACAAAGACATACTCGATAATAATTATTATCTAGCTGGAAATGGAAGGAACCCAAATTAATATGTAAAAAGGCTATTCACTTTAACCAATTATTTTTATGTTAGAACCTTTCTGTGGTCAATTCCCAGTCTTAAGACAATAATGACCATCTTAGGCCAAGGATCCTACATTAAAAGACCAGGCCACGAATCCCATATTAAATAGGCCAAGAATCCTACATTAAATAAGCAGGCTCTTGTACAGTTAGCATGCCAAATGTGATAACTCAGACTGTGTACATGTACACTGCATTTGTATGTACATTTGTCACTATGTATATGCACATGTGCAACTTTTTCATCTTTATCGTGAATTAGGAGGGGTGGGTGGGTCTCAGTCAGATGCAGCAGATTGGACAGGGGATTACGATTGCTTGGAAAAATAGCAATCTGGTTATGTTTTTAAATGATAAAAGTTCCTCGTGTTACAGGTTAGTGATATTGTAATTGTGTTTTTGATACCTTCTCCTAGTATGTCAAGTGTCAGCCGTGGCTCAGTGGGTAGCACTCTCTAGGTGGGAGGGGCTAGGAGTGAGCCAGGTGTTACTGGTTGCCTGGTTGCAGCTGGGAGTTGGAGGGAGTTTTGTAAAAAGTTGGTGGTGGGTTTTGGGGTTTTGTTTTCAGGTTTTAGGGCCTTTTTGGCCCACAAAAACAGCCAGATGGCTGCTGAGGGGTCCGGAGTGCCGGGCCCCTCAGGGGACAGTGTTCCCGAGAGGAATTTAATTAGGGAAGAAACTGTGGTGGGAAAGGCAAAAAAAAGGCCCAAAGATTTGGGCTGGGACCCCAGCAGGTTTGGTAAAGAAAACACGGTGGTGGTGCAGTGTGAGGATAAGAAGATTCAAGCTTGGGATATTATCCAGGCGGTTCATGAGGACTGTGGCGAGGGAAGCTGCTTTGCCTGCCGACCAAAGCCGAATGTGGGATTCGAGGTGACGGTCAGTGGCCGTGAGGAGGTGGAAAGACTGTTACTCAGTCTGAAAGTTGGTGAGAAATTCATGGAGGTGACTCTGCTATATTCAGAGGAGGTGGTGGTTTCATTTTTAAACTTGCCAGTTTACATTGAGGACGAAGTGCTAAGCAAAAAGTTGGAGTCGTGGGACATTAAAATCTGTTCTGCAATAAAGAGGAGGTACTATCCAGGAACACGGGTAGCAGACGGAACCCAATATGTAAAGGTGTGGTTCCCAGAGGGGGTGAGGTCATTGCCGTACAGTATGAAGTTCGAGACACTGGAAGGAGTGCAGTACTTTCGTGTGCTGCATGATAACCAAGTAAAGGTGTGCTATTATTGTCTTGGACATGACCATCTCGTAAGAAACTGTCCAGACCTGTATTGTTACAATTGCGGTGAGTCAGGACACATCGCTCGGAGCTGCAAGGCGGAGAGCTGTGGGGTGTGTCACAAAGGCCCCACCTGCTGTGAGTGTGTGGCAGAAGGGAGCGATATGAGTGATGAGGAGATGGGAGAAGGAGGAGGAGATGAGAGTGGAACGACCGGAGGAGCGGTGCAGTCGGAGGACACAGCCGGTAAAATGAAGGAGAAAGGAGCACAGGAAGAGGCAGAGGATGGCGGAGCGGAGAACGGGATGGAGATGGCGGAAAACATGCCGAGTGCTGTGGAGGGGAACAAAGACAGCAGCGGGCTGCGAGGGTCGAGTGCAGACTCGAGCCTTAGTATGGTTTGGCTCCCCCCTGGGGAGTCTGGTGTCTGCGGGGGGAGAGGAGGCGGGAGCGGGGTGTGTGGTGGATGTGGGTGCTCCGGGGAGAGGCGGGGAGTCGGATATCTTGGTGAGCGGGAGGGGGCAGGACGGGGAGAGGGTGCAAGAGGCAGGAGCCTTAAAGGGACAGCAGGATGGGATCGGCGAGATAGAGACGTCAGAAGGGAACAATTTAGGCGCACCATTGTCCCATGGAGAGAGGGAACAGGGTGCAAAGGTCAGAGGTGGAGGTGTGGTCGAAGGGAGAGGCACAGTGGGAGAAACTGCGATAGCAGGAAGACTATGGGAGATGAAGTATCTGATGGGGAGCAGGATTATGTATCTGATGGGGAGCAGGCACAGGGGGTTGCAGAAGAGCTTGAGTGTGAGGAATTAGAGGGGGACAGAGACATGGAAGTCGGGGGGTGGGGTGGCATCATGTGGAAAGGGAAAGGTTAGTGAGGGGCAGGAGGAGGGAGGAAGGGCAGCTCCTGGGCCCAAACTTAATGCAAGGAAGAGGCTGAAACAGCAGGGAAAGTTTAAACAGGAGGTGAAAAAGAGTCGGATGCTGCAGGAAAAAGCAACAGCTGCCCGAAATGTTGGCAAGGAGCATTTGAGGAGGGAAGGGCCAGAGATTAAATGATGGGGAGATTATCAGGCATACTTCCCTTCTTTGGAGCCATGATTACATTGGTCTCTATTAATGTGAACAGACTGAGGGGTGAGAGGAAATTGCAGCAGTTGTTGCAGGGTTTTAAAGGTACGGACTTGTTGTGTCTGCAAGAAACCTTTTGGGATGAGGATATCCTAGAAAGAGTTCAGAAGGTTTGGAAGGGAGAGGTGTTTGCAAGTTGTGCAAACAATAACCATAGAGGGGTGGCTGTTTGGTGAGTCCGTCCATAGAAGAGAACGTTGCCTTGGTGGACAAGGACACTGAGGGGAAATTTTTACGGCTAAGGGTAAAAATGGAGAGATTTAATTGCGATCTCTTTAATATCTATGCACCGAACGACCATTGCAAGCGTCGCGAGTTTTTTCGGGGGTTATTCACTGAAGCGGCAGAGGTGGAAAATCCTTGTATAGTGGGGGATTTCAATGTATCTCGGATGGATATTTCAGCCCAGATGACCTTTAAGGATGATAACTCCAGAGGGATGATTGTAAAAATGATGGCAACTTTAAATTTGAGAGACTTTTGGAGGGACCGGAACCCCATAAAAAGGGAGTTCTCCAGATCAGGTTGGGTGGGTGATGTTTTAAAACAGAGCTGAATAGATTTTGTGTTAATGCGGGAAGGGTTAAGTTCTGAGGTGATAGAGATTTATTATAAAAAAGTATTTTTTAGTGATCAATCGGCTTTGGTTCTGAGAATTAGGAACAGCAGAGTTAAGATTGGTTCAGGGGTGTGGATTTTAAACAATCAATACCTGAAAGAAATTGCTTATAAAGAAGCGATTATAAATATAATAAAGAATGCGCGGAAGGAACCTTTGTTCTTGAAAGAAAGAAGAGTTTGGTGGGACAATTTCAAATATGAGGTAAAAGTTTTTTCGGTACGTTATGGGAAAAAGAGGGCGGCAGCTAACCGGCATCAAGAAGAGAATATAAACAAAAGGTTTATGGATGTCTATAAAGCAGTTGACGGAGGGGATAAGGGAGCAGAGACTAAGTTCCGGGTGCTAAAGGAAGAGTGAGAATTATTGCAAGCTGAAAAATGCAAGGGGGCCATTCTCCGTGCAAAGGCTAGAGATACACTGGAGGGCGAAAGATGCACTAGATATTTTCTAGAGCAAGAGAAGCTGCAACAGAGATTATCATTAATTGAAGAGTTGAGGGTCGGGGAGAAGATCGTTCATGAAAGTGGGGAGATTTTAGAGGCGGCTAGCAGCTTTTATCAAGAGTTACAAAAGAAGACATTTCCAATTTGGCGATGGAAAAGGTTACTGCTTTTATTGAAGAGGGTTTAAAGGAGGATGAGAGAAGCATGTGTGACAAAGAAGTAGGATTAGCAGAAATAAAAGTAGCAATAAGTGGAATGAAGGGGGGGGAGAAGCCCAGGGTCCGATGGACTAAGTGCAGAATTTTATAAAGAATTTTTCACGATTTTAAGTCCATTGCTCTTCGGAGTTTTTAAGGAAATTAAAATTGAGGGAAGCCTGGCCCCATCTATGAGGAGAGGTATTATAAGCTTAGCTTATCTATCTATATTATATATATATAAACCGGTCCGTCCATCTCTCTGTCTGTCTGTTTGTCTGTCTGTCTGTCTGTCTGTCCGGCTATACAATCAAAAGTTATAGAGCGTACCTACACATATGTTATATCAAAAGAAAGCTTATTAGGGGAGTCTAGTAGGCATATTTACTTTTTGGTCAGACAAAAATTGTTCAGACAGTATACAAAAAAGTTTCAAAAAACGGCAACATTCCACTCATTAGCGTTGAGTGACGTGATGGTCGACCAATCATACAGGGGCCCCCTTCCCCCACCCCCCCCTTCCCACCTCCCACACACCTCCTTCCCCCCCCACCTTCCCACCCCCCTTCCCCCCCACACCCCCTCACACACCCCCTTCACTTTCCACCCCCCCTTTCCCCCCTCCCTCCCACACCCCCCTTCCCCTCCCCCCTTCCCCCCACCCCCCCTCCTTCCTCCCTTCCCTTCCCCCCTCCCCCTCTTCCCCTCCCTCTCTTCCCGTTTCCCTTCCCCCCTCCCTTCCCCCTCCCCCTTTCCCTTCCCCCCTCCCCCTCTTCCCCCCCTCCCTCCTCCCCCCTTCCACCTCCCCTTCCCTCTCCCACCTCCCACCTCCCCTCTTCCCCATCCCCCCACCCCTCCACCGCCCCACCCCTTTCCCCCCACCCCTTTCCCCCCACCCCTCCCTCCCCCCCACTCCTTTCCCCCCACCCCTCCCTCCCCCCACCCCTTTCCCCCCCCACCCCTTTCTCCCACCCCTTTCCCCTCCACCCCTTTCCCCCCCACCCCCCCACCTCTTTCCCCTTTCTCTCCTTCCCTCTCTCTCCTTCCCTCTCTGTCTCTCTCTCTCCCTGTCTCTCTCTCCCTCTCTCTCTCTCCCTCTCTCTCTCTCTCCCTCTCTCTCCCCCCCAGTCTCTCTCTCTCTCTCTCCCCCCCCCAGTCTCTCTCTACTCCCCCCAGTCTCTCTCTCTCTCTCTTCCAACAACAACATGCCCTCAAAAAACCCTCGGCACCGCCGGGCACTCCAGCTAGTATAAAAATAAAGGGGATAGACGGGATCTGAAGAATTGGAGGCCTATCACATTATTAAATGTGGATTATAAGATCTTGGTGAGGGTTATGGCAAATCGTTTGAAGGAGGTGTTACCGGAGATAGTTTGACCCTCTCAGTCCTATGGAGTCGTAGGCCGGGACATCGCAGACTTTGTGGTCTCAATCCGAGATGCGATAGAGCTCATGGAAGAGAGTGGGAGGGAGGCTTATGTATTAAAGATAGATCAAGAGAAAGCCTTTGATAGGGTCTCTCATGAGTTTTTATTGAAGGTTTTGGAAGCATTTGGTTTCAGGGAAAATTTCATTCAGTGGATAAGGATTTTTTATTCAAACATATTTAGCTGCGTTAAATGTAATGGTTTTTATCCAAGTATTTTCCGATACAGAAATCAGTGAGACAGGGTTGTCCCCTGTCCCCATTGTTGTACACATTGGTTGCAGAACCATTAGGTTATATGATGCGAAAGAAACAAGGTGTAGTGGGGATTGTGGTCCCCAGTTCTGGGCTGGTGTCGGTGATACACCAATATGCAGATGACACAACCTTAACATTGAGAAATAGGGAGTCAGTGAGGAAAGCTATGGATGTAGTGGAGGAATATTGTAGAGCTTCAGGAGCCAGAGTGAATTATAGTAAGTCCCAATGCCTGGTTGCTGGGAGGGGTAGGGAGGAAGGGTTGGGGGAAAGTCTCTTTAAGGTGGCGGAGGTTTTGAATGTTCTGGGGGTGCATATGGGGTGCAAGAAAGACGGATGAAGTGGATCAATTAAATTGGGAACCAAAGTTTATGAAAATTAAAAAGATTTTGGGAAGATGGGAAAGAAGGTGGTTGAAAGTGCAAGGAAGAGCGACAGTAGTGTCTGCTCTCCTGCTATCTAAACTATGGTACTTATTATTGACGGTGGAGGATATTCCCGAGTGGGCGGAAAAGTCCATTCGAGAGGCTTGTGTGAGGTTTTTATGGGAAGGGAAACCAGCCTTGATGGCTTACAATACCATCATTGGACGGAGAAATCAGGGAGGACTCAATTTCCCAGATATTGATTTGAAGAAAAAATCCTTTAGAATCAAATGGGTGAAGAGATTTCTTCAGAAGTCAAATACAAGTTTTTGGAAGAGTTGTTTTGAGCATTTTTTAAAACGAAGTGGGATAGGAGGGCAGGGGATATTGTATATGGAATACAATAATATGTTTTTGAAATCAATTAAACTTCTCCCGAGGTTTTATAAGGGGGTTGTGGAGGCTTGGGCCCAATTTTTAAAAAGTGTGCAGTTTATGCCCAAGGGGGCTGAGGAATTTCTAGAACAGCCCTTATTTTTGAACAGGTGGTTCAACATCGAAGGAGAGGTTTTATTTAATCAAGCTTTTATAAAAGTTGGGATTATATCTGTGAAAGATGTATTATACGAGGTAATTCCAGGTTGGTTGCCGGAAGCGATAGTGAGGGACATGGTGTGGGAGGAGGATCAGGAGGTAGAGGAAAAAGCAATAGGTGTCATGTATGAGAAGATTGTGAGGGCAATGCAACAGGATTGGATGGGAGAAATAAATGCGGAAATCTCCAAAGGAAGTAAAATGCGTCCTGCTTTTCCAAGCTTTGTACTGGAGAAAGGGGGAGAGTTGGTCCAATTTGACAACTGTAATACCCGAGATTTCTATGAGGTATTTAGAGAATCGAGATTCAAGATACCTGCTGGTCAGGAGTTTTGGCAGAGTATATACCCACAGCTGGACTTCAACAGGATTTGGAAGGGAGTGTGGGCGAGTTTTAAATGTGCTGATTGGATTGAACTGGATTTCAAATTGGCTCATAACCGGATTTTTACCATGACGGTCTTGTGCAAGATTGGACAAGCGGAGGCGGCAACTTGCCCAGTGTGTGGGACACGGGATGAGACTCTGCCCCATTTACTGGTGTTATGTCCGTGGTTAAATAATTTTAAGTACTATGTTCGACAGTTGTGTGGAGTTTTTTTGCTGGGCGGGGACCGAAGAGCGAGAATGGGAATCCCGTGGGACTCAATTTTGAGATGGGGATTGCAGGAGAGTCTGCCCGAGTCTAGCGGAGTGGCAATTAATTTAATGTTCAGTTTGGCTAGATTCGTGATTGTGCAAAGAAGGAATGCACTGTTTTTTAAGGGGAGGCGAATCAATCTAAAAGAGTATTTTAAATATAAGTTGAAGGATCATAATAAGGCTCTGTGGTTGTTTTATACAGAAAGGAATTCAAGGATAGTATTTTACAACCAATTTTTAAAGTACAATCGATTAATATATGTTACAGGTGACAAATTAAACTTCAGGTTTTGATGTTAAAATGTGGTGGCGGAATGGCTGTGCAGAGTGGTGGAATTGATTTGTATCATACAATGTAATGATCACAATGTTGTAAATGTTCTTAATGTTCAATAAAGTATAATATAAAAAAAACGTGGGTAGCACCCTCGCCTCTGAGTCAGAAGGTTGTGGGTTCAAGTCCAGCTCCAGAGACGTGAGCACAAAATCTAGGCTGACACTCCAATGCAGTACTGAGTGAGTGCTGCACTGTCGGAGGTGCCGTCTTTCGGATGAGACGTGAAACCGAGGCCCCATCTTCCCTCTCAGATGGACATAAAAGATCCCATGGCATTATTTCGAAGAAGGGCAGGGGAGTTCTCACCGGTGTCCTGGCCAATATTTATCCCTCAGTCAACATAACAAAACCGATTATCTGGTCATGATCACATTACTGTTTGTGGGAGCTAGCTGTGCACGAATTGGCTGCTGCGTTTCCCACATTACATCAGTGACTACACTCCAAAAAGTACTTCATTGGCTGTAAAGTGCTTTGGGACGTCCTTAGGTCGTGAAATGTGCTATATAAATGCAAGTCTTTCTTTTTTCTTTATGTCTAGTTAAATTTGAAACATTCAAAAACAAATAGAAACAGTGAACAGCAGCAATCTCCCCCAACACACTTAAACTGCCACTACACACAGTGAGTGGGCAAACACTCCGCCGGGCTCCTACATGATTTTTAGTGCATTTTCTGAATTGAGCTTCTATCCAAATACTGCTCCTGTATTCAAATTGGCTCCATATATTGACCAAGATATCGGAACTAATACTGTGGTGCAAAGGGCTCCGTGCAGCCGCAGCTTTCTAGTATAAACTGGTGGTGGGTGAGAGTCCCCAGCATGTATGCAGCACAGTACCTACCCTCTTAACCATGTGTGCTGGGGGGAGGGGCAAATAAATGGCTGCACAGATACAACTACAGAGAGATAGGGTGGGATGAATGTGTTTGCGACAGCAAGCTGTTTACCTTCACACTTCTGGGTGTTCTCGCTTTGTTTGTGCCCAGCTGGGCATTTGCATTCATAGGATCCCACGGTGTTGATGCAGTTTCCTCCCTGACACAGGCCCGGGATTGCCTGACACTCATCCACATCTGTCAAAGAAAACACATCAACTTCATGTCATTGTTCAACACAGAAGAATGTTTTGGGTTCGCCTGTCTGAACACAGGCTGGGCAGTCCTGTGGGTCCAACCCCAATCGTCGATTACCTGAGTACACAGACTCTGGATTTACTGGGGTCGATTTTATCTCCGGTGCGGGGAATTGGCGGGTTCCCCGAATTTAGTGATTCCCACACGATTCCAAATGGGTCTGTGAGATTGATGCAACTTTAACTCAATTGGCCAATTGATTTACAGCGTGTGGGAAGCCTTGCCAATTGAGGATTTCCAGTCAGAAAGTCGCAGAATATGACGTCATCATTGCTGCTGCTTTTAAGGTCCACAGCAAGCCTTGCTTCCTCCGCAGGCTCCCAAACTTCACCATTAAGATGGCACAGGAGCCTACAGGAGCAATGGCCAGCGGGAGGGCAAGAGCTGCCCCAAAATTTGATAAGGCTTCACTGCAGGCATTACTGGATGGTGCTAGGGCCCACAGGGAGGTCCTGTTCCCTTCTTCAGGGAGGAAGAGGCCTCCTAGCCAGATCAAGGCTGTGTGGCTACAGGTGGCAGGTCAAGTCAACTGCTTGGGGCTCACACGAAGAACGTGGTTGCAGTGCAGGAAAAGATTCCATGACCTTCAACGCACTGGAAAAGTGAGTACTGAATGACGTTTCCATCACCCTCAATCTGATCCCCATTGCCTTTCCTCACCAGCACTCAGCTTTAGCAATCTGTTCCTGCACATCCTACTAGACACTCACATCATGCACCCTTACCCATTCCCTCTCTCTCTATGCTCACATTCACAGAACTATGCCACCATGCAGCCCTCAAACTCCCTCTCACTCTGATGCTTTGAACACAACTGACAACACACAGGGAGGGCCCTTGGTATTGCAACCTCACTCCATCTTTGTCTCCTTCTAAGTATCTATGCTATGCAATCTCTGCACTCTTCATTCTCACTCAACCTCCACTTGTCTCCCTCATTGCAGGAAAAGAGAGCTCACAACAGGAGGGAGTGAGCCAGGACAGGAGGAGGGCCACCCTCATTAGCCCAGCTCAACCCCTGGGAGGAAGGCGTCCTGGAGATTGCCAGGGCTGACCGAGATGTGGACGTTGGGGAAGGACAGGCAGGAGCATCCCCGCAAGCTGGTGACAGAATAGTTTTCCATCTCTCTCATTGGCATTGCATGAGTCGCTGATAATGATTCTGAAGCTACATCATATGGACTTATGATCATCTGCAAAATGCAATGTGCATGTAACCTTGGCATCACATCTCTAACCTTTTCCTTGACTCCCCCACAGGACCATCGAGAGCCCCCGTCCCCACTGTGCAGGAGGAAGAGCCTGAGCAGCCAGACTCCTCAGAGGAATCTGCAACATCTGAGGGCGCAGCGTCAGCAGAAATAAGCGCACCCAGCACCAGCGCAGACACTCACACCTCGGTGGGACCTTCGGGACATAGAGTAGAGTTGTCACCTGGTGTATCACAGCTCACAAGTGAGCATCAGCAGATTGTGGAGACAGGGACAGCAGTGGAGAGTCCTCTTCGGAGGGTGCAGGACTCTGCCAGCTCGGCTCAGCTGCATGTCGACCCTCTGCCTCTGGGTCCATCCGTAAGATCAGAGGTGATGGAACTCCATGCACAGATGCAGGAGTCTCTGGCAGGTTTTGTCTCTAGGGTCACTGCGAGTTTGGAGCGAATGGAGGAGTCCATAGCGAACATGAGCAGAGCCTTTGTGGAGTCATTGGCGCATGAACGCATGAACACGGAAAGGATGGCTACCTACGTGGAAATGATTGCTGTCTCCATGGTAAGCCTGGCTACGGTAGAGGAGAGGAGGGCTACGGCCATGGAGGAGGGTAGTCGTCAGGGTATGGAAAACATGGTGAGTGTTCAGAATAGAATGACATCTCTTGAGGAGCGATGGACATCTATTGAACAGAGAAACCAGACCTTCATGGAAGTCCTTCTGAGTAGGACTGCCATTGTAGATACGGGTCCCCATGGCTCCCCTGATGTGCAGCAAGCTGCTCTCAAGCCACTTGCAGGCACTGAGGGGGACCTGACCCATGAGAGGGAGGTTGGTGGCAGACCTCAAGGAAGTGGGGGCTCCTCTCCAAGCGCTCACACTTCCATGCCACTGCAGAGCCCTCGGTCAGAGCCCCGCCGGGGTACACACCCAACGGAGATAGAGGTCTCAACCCCTGCACAGCCGCAAGAGCAGCAGACTGGTGATGAGCCATCACAGGCATGCCACCCCAGAGGACGTCTGACAGGAGCAGCAGGAAAGTGAGCAACGGGCCTCCACATCTGCTGAAGCCACAGGGGAACCACTACGTAGGAGCATGCGTAAGAGGAAAATAAAGCACAAATAGTCACAAGGGTAGTCACTTGGGTGAAATGCTGTGTATTTTGTGAAAATGCCATCAGTTCTGTGTTTTTCATAAAAATTCTGATGGCAACTTCTGCAGTTGTGGCATGTGTCATTTCGCGAATGGGGCTGGAGGTCCTCTAATGCCAAGAGGGGAGGAAAAAAAGGCTTCCCATGCTTCTGGTAGGTGCCTCAGTTGAGGAAGCACTGAGTGAGGGTGGCAAGAGGGGTTTCGCAGGAGGTCACACTGGAGAAGTGTGTGAGGCTCCAACCTTCCACAGGTGTGGTTAGGCCTGGTAAAAGTTGCCCCAGACCTGAGACAACAAAGTCCTGCCACCTGCAAATGATGACTGATCAAATATCCTCTTTAATGTTGGACCTGCAGCTCATAGTCAGCAAGCCAATAGTGTTCACGCCAGGTTTCACAGGCGTGATCCCCACCAGGCGCGTTTTACGTGGGAAAAGGGTTAAACAGGCAAGGGCCTGTTAAAATGGGATTATAAAGGCCAATCAGTGCTGTTTGAGGGCCTTAAAGACCAGTCCCGCCTGTTGCAGGCGGGACTGATTTGGTCAATCAGACACACCTAGGTTAAAATGGCGTGGAGGCGGGAACCAGGTGGGGGGGTCCCGACCCCCAGGTTTTGCGATTTTAATCCCCCGCACGCCTAAAAGCCCGCCTGTCGGCTGAGTTAAAATCAAGCCCACTGTCTCTGATTACCTGTGTACACAGACTCTGTGTTTACTGTCTCTGATTACCTGTGTACACAGGCTCTGGGTTTACTCTCTCTGATTACCCGTGTACACAGACTCTGGGTTTACTGTCTCTGATTACCCGTGTACACAGGCTCTGGGTTTACTCTCTCTGATTACCCGTGTACACAGACTCTGGGTTTACTGTCTCTGATTACCTGTGTACACAGACTCTGGGTTTACTGTCTCTGATTACCCGTGTACACAGACTCTGGGTTTACTGTCTCTGATTACCTGTGTACACAGGCTCTGGGTTTACTCTCTCTGATTACCCGTGTACACAGACTCTGGGTTTACTGTCTCTGATTACCTGTGTACACAGACTCTGGGTTTACTGTCTCTGATTACCTGTGTACACAGACTCTGGGTTTACTGTCTCTGATTACCCGTGTACACAGACTCTGGGTTTACTCTCTCTGATTACCCGTGTACACAGACTCTGGGTTTACTGTCTCTGATTACCTGTGTACACAGACTCTGGGTTTACTGTCTCTGATTACCTGTGTACACAGACTCTGGGTTTACTCTCTCTGATTACCCGTGTACACAGACTCTGGGTTTACTGTCTCTGATTACCCGTGTACACAGACTCTGGGTTTACTGTCTCTGATTACCTGTGTACACAGGCTCTGGGTTTACTCTCTCTGATTACCCGTGTACACAGACTCTGGGTTTACTGTCTCTGATTACCTGTGTACACAGACTCTGGGTTTACTGTCTCTGATTACCTGTGTACA
Source organism: Somniosus microcephalus (assembly GCF_052327205.1). Lineage (NCBI taxonomy): Eukaryota > Metazoa > Chordata > Chondrichthyes > Squaliformes > Somniosidae > Somniosus > Somniosus microcephalus. The sequence goes on along the minus strand of NC_140999.1, from coordinate 39,132,505 downwards.
CAGACTCTGGGTTTACTCTCTCTGATTACCCGTGTACACAGACTCTGGGTTTACTGTCTCTGATTACCCGTGTACACAGACTCTGGGTTTACTGTCTCTGATTACCTGTGTACACAGACTCTGGGTTTACTGTCTCTGATTACCTGTGTACACAGACTCTGGGTTTACTGTCTCTGATTACCTGTGTACACAGACTCTGGGTTTACGGTCTCTGATTACCTGTGTACACAGACTCTGGGTTTACTGTCTCTGATTACCTGTGTACACAGACTCTGGGTTTACTGTCTCTGATTACCCGTGTACACAGACTCTGGGTTTACTGTCTCTGATTACCCGTGTACACAGGCCCTGGGTTTACTCTGTCTCTGATTACCCGTGTACACAGACTCTGGGTTTACTGTCTCTGATTACCTGTGTACACAGACTCTGGGCTTACTCTGTCTCTGATTACCCGTGCACACAGGCTCTGGCCTAGAAATTTGGTGAGCTGCGCCACCAGTTAGCGCCTAAAGAGGGCACTCAGTGGCTTTAGCGCCACTGGCCACGCCTCCTGCGATATTTAGCTGGGGTGCTAATGGCGGCGTTAGCCTGTTGCGCTGCACCGCCACCGATGACGTCATCGGTGTGCGCAGCACCCCGCTACTGCCCCGATCTCGATATTCGCTAGCGACCGCCTCTGTAGCGCCGTTCGCAAATCGCGCCCGGTTCATGGGGCCTACCTGTGGCGGCAGTGGCGCAAGTTAAGGTGGAGGTGCGGGGCGGCCGTTTTTTTCAGCGGCCGCCTGCCAGCACCTCCGTCCCCGGCCTCCTGTTCTCCCCCCGCGGCGTTGCCGGCTGTTTTCCGAGAGCCCGGCACTTCTCCTTGGTGCCGGGCTCTTTTGCCGGCACTCGCGATCTCCGATCACGCTGGTGCAGGCCCCTCCCCCTTAAGAATGGGAGGAAGGCCTGCAGTACCGCAGCGCGCCGTGCCACAGCGTGTGGCGCTGCGGCACGTTGCGCTGCGATATTCAGTTTCAGTGCCCTAAGAGGGACGCGGAGCGCCTCGAGCCTCGCCCCGTGTCCCTCTTGGGGCGTTCAAGCTGAATTTCTGGCGGTCGCAACTGCTCCAATCGCTGCACTAATTCCAGCGCCCAGGCGGGCTGGGCGCCCCGTTTGTGGCTCCACCGAATTTCTCCCCCTTACTCTGTCTCTGATTACCTGTGTACACAGACTCTGGGTTTACTGTCTCTGATTACCCGTGTACACAGACTCTGGGTTTACTGTCTCTGATTACCCGTGTACACAGACTCTGGGTTTACTGTCTCTGATTACCCGTGTACACAGACTCTGGGTTTACTGTCTCTGATTACCCGTGTACACAGACTCTGGGTTTACTGTCTCTGATTACCCGTGCACACAGACTCTGGGTTTACTGCCTCTGATTACCCGTGTACACAGACTGGGCTTACTGCCTCTGATTACCCGTGTACACAGACTCTGGGTTTACTGTCTCCGATTACCCGTGTACACAGACTCTGGGTTTACTGTCTCTGATTACCCGTGTACACAGACCCTGGGCTTACTGTCTCTGATTACCCGTGTACACAGACTCTGGGTTTACTGTCTCTGATTACCCGTGTACACAGACTCTGGGTTTACTGTCTCTGATTACCCGTGTACACAGACTCTGGGTTTACTGTCTCTGATTACCCGTGTACACAGACTCTGGGTTTACTGTCTCTGATTACCCGTGTACACAGACTCTGGGTTTCCTGTCTCTGATTACCCGTGTACACAGACTCTGGGTTTACTGTCTCTGATTACCCGTGTACACAGACCCTGGGTTTACTGTCTCTGATTACCCGTGTACACAGACTCTGGGTTTACTGTCTCTGATTACCCATGTACACAGACTCTGGGTTTACTGTCTCTGATTACCCGTGTACACAGACTCTGGGTTTACTGTCTCTGATTACCCGTGTACACAGACTCTGGGTTTACTGTCTCTGATTACCCGTGTAGACAGACTCTGGGTTTACCCTGTCTCTGATTACCCGTGTATACATACTCTGGGTTTACTGTCTCTGATTACCCGTGTGTTGAATCCGTGATTCTTAAAGTATGATGTTTTCCAATAACTACACGGAGGCTGTAACTTAACAATCAACAGGTGTTTACTGGAGTAGGGTTGTCTCAAGACTGACAGTACAGAGGCATGCTGAAGGCTTATATACAGGTGTGGTCACTGCCGGTACTACAGTATACAGGAGCTGTAAAAGTAGTTCTCTCTTAAAGGTACATACACTACAATTCCTCCCCTTTTAGATTAGCAGTACCCATAATGTTCAAATAACAATTAACACTTTAACATGCACATTAAACTGAAATAGTCCATTTATAGATTCAGTCTTTGGGGCGGCTTCCTGATCCTTTCTGGATAGCGCCTTTCCTGAGGTTCTTGTTCTTGGTGCGGAGGCGATTCTGGCCCCTTTTCGTCGGTTATTTCATCAGTTTCCACTGCTACAGTTTCTGAGGTAGGTGCTACCGGTATGTCGGGTTCATCCCCAGGGACGCAAGACATGGGGTTGACTCGTTCCTGTGACGCTAAGATCTGGTCGACGTGGCGTCTCACAATGTTCTCCCCGACATCCACTGTGTACATTAATGGCCCCTGCCGTGTGCATATCGTTCTGGGTTGCCATTTCTCTGTTCGGTAGTCACGGGCCAGGACTGGTTGTCCTACATTGAAGCTCCTTGTCGGCTTCTCATTGATGTGCTGGAATTGTTTATCCTCAACATTTCTTCACACATTTGGTCTGAGCAAATCCAGACGAGATCTCAACCTTCGGTTATAGAACATCATGGCCGGGGTCTGGTTGGTAACTGCATGTGTCGCATTTCTGTAGGCCAACAGGAAATTGTCCACCTTATGCTGTAGTGGAATTTCATCATCGCACATGGCCTTTATCGCCTTTTTAAAGGTTTGTACGAACCTCTCAGCCAATCCATTTGTGGCTGGATGATACGGGGCGGATGTGTAATGCCTTACCCCATTCCTTCTCATAAATTTCCGAAACTCTTCGGACACAAACTGTGGTCCATTCTCAGAGCAAATCTGCTCTGGCAAGCCGTTCCTGGCAAATATGGTCCGTAGGACTGCAATCGTTTTCTCTGCAGTGGTTGAGGACATTTTTATCACCTCAGGCCATTTCGAGTGAGCATCCACTGCTATTAAGAACATTGAGTCCATGAATGGACCAGCAAAATCAATATGCACCCATTGCCATGGAGAGGAGGGCCACTCCCATGGGTGTAGAGGGGCATGTGATGGTGCATTTTGGACCTTCTGGCATCCTGAGCAGCTCTTGGTTAGGTCCTCGATTTGTTGATCGATCCCCGGCCACCACACATAAGCCCTAGCAAGGCTTTTCATTTTCACCCCTCCCAGATGACCTTCGTGAAGCTCATTGAGCACTCTCTCCCTTAACTTGGGTGGAATTACCACTCGGGATCCACACATCACTGTCCCCTGGCATACTGACAGCTGTTCTCTTCTGGATGAGAATGCTGGCAACAGTGAGTCGCCATGTGTTGGCCATCCCCTCACCGTCAAATCATATACCCGAGACAGTGTCGGATCATTGCGGGTCTCCTTCTCTATATCCGCGTTAGTTACTGGCAATCGTTCAATTATTGACGAATAAAATATCTCGATAGGGTCCACTGCTGGTGCTTCCTCCACAGTAGGCAGTGGCAGGCGTGATAGCCCATCAGCGTTTCCATGCTGTTTCGTGCCTTTATATTCTATTTCATATTGGTTCGCCCCTAGAAAAAAGGACCATCTTTGTAACCGTTGTGCAGTCATCACCGGAACGCCCTTCTTTGGATTGAAGATGGAGACAAGTGGTTGGTGGTCAGTCAGCAAGGTGAACTTCTGCCCATGCAGATAGTGGTTGAATTTTTTTCTCCCCATACTAGGCTGAGGGCCTCCCTGTCAACCTGGGCGTAGTTGCGCTCAGCTGAGGTTAGTGGCCGAGACGCAAAGGCTACTGGCCTCTCCAACCCGTCTGGGAATTTGTGCGACAGCACCGCTCCAATACCATAGGGTGATGCATCACATGCCAACCGAATTGGTAGTGCTGGGTTGAAATGGGCCAACACCTCTTTTGATGTGATCAATCCTTTGCACTTCTGGAAAGCTCGTTTACATTCGTCATTCCACTTCCATGGTACCCCCGTTTGCAGTAGGATGTTCAGTGGGTGTAATACTGTAGACAAATTTGGTAAGAACTTATGGTAGTAGTTTACCAGCCTGAGGAACGACCTCAGTTGTGACACATTTTCCGGTGCTGGAGCCTTGACTACTGCCTCAATCTTTTCAGGGGACTTATGTAACCCCTCTTCATCAATAACGTGGCCACAATACGAGATCTGCTTCTGGAAAAACTCGCACTTGTGGCGATTAGCTCGTAGCCCATATTCCTTTAATCTAGTGAGCACCTTCTCCAGGTTGGCGAGGTGACCACTGTCATTTTCGCCCATGACCAGGATGTCGTCCAAATAACACTGGGTCCCTGGAATCCCTTGCAGGACTTGATCCATTGCCCTTTGCCAAATAACCGGAGCTGATGCTACCCTGAACACCAGCTGGTTGTATTGGTAGAGACCTTTATGAGTGTTGATCGTGAAGTATTGTTTCGAGGCTTCTTCTACCTCCATTTGCAAGTACGCCTGGGCCAGATCAATTTTGGTGAAGCGTTTACCTCCAGATAGCGAGGCGAAAATATCCTCAATCCGTGGAAGCGGATATTGTACCGTGTGAAGGACTGGGTTCACTGTCACCTTAAAATCCCCACAGATGCGGACCTTCTTTGGTTCCCCAGGCGTATTACTCAACGACCTCTTCATTACAGGAACGATGGGTGTAGCCCACTTGCTCCAGTCTACTTTGGACAGTACTCCTGAACGTTCCAACCCTTCCAGCTCTGCTTCGACAGCTGGTCGGATCGCAAAAGGCACCGGTCTGGCCTTAAAAAACTTTGGGCTTGCATTTTCCTCTATTTTAATCGTTGCTGTTATGCCTTTTAGTGTTCCGAGTCCCTCCTGGAACACTTCTTGTGCATCAGTTAGCAATTTTGACAGTCATCCAGGTGTGACGTCGTCATCCTTTTTGGCCTCAACCTTCAGTGCCTGTATGGAATGCCAATCTAATTGTATCTTCCGGATCCATTCACGTCCTAGTAGTGGTGGTCCTCCATCTGGCAATACATATATGTCCATTTTAGGTATTTCCTGGCCTTTGTATGTCACTTTCACCCTTATTTTTCCTTTGGGGTAGACTTTTTGCCCCGTGTACGTCTTCAAGACAATCTCTGTAGCTTTCAAGGGTATATGTGAAAATAGCCGCTTGTAGTCCCTTTGGTTTATGACTGTTAGGGCTGATCCTGTGTCCAATTCCATTTTCACTTGGACTCCGTCTATCTTGAGTGTGACCCAGATAGTCTGGTGATCCTCCATTTTGGTTACCTTATGTAGTTTCAGATGCCCCCTTGCTTCCGGAGTCTGTATCACTTTTCTGTTCGTCTGAACTACTGTCCATCACCTTATGTACCTTTTTGTACTTCTCCTGTGGAGATTTCTTGCTGTTGGTTTTCTTCCCTGACCTGCAGACTCTTGCTATGTGTCCTGCTTTTCCACACTGTCTGCACACTTGGTCCTTGAACCAACAATCCTTCTGGTCGTGTGTTGTTCTGCCGCAGCGAAAACACTTCCCTGCTCCATATGACATTTCATTGGTGCCATATTCTTGCGGTCTCCGTTGTATCTCTGCAGCGCCCTGTGCGGCTGCTTCGTGTGATACTGCCATGCTGAAAGCCTTGTCCAGCGTAACATCCTTTTCTGATAGAAGCCGTTTCTGGGTTCCTTCACTTTGAAGCCCACACACAAACTTGTCCCTTAACGTATCTGCTAGTCCCACTCCAAACTGGCAGTGTTTCGATAGCTTGTGCAGTTCCGTTAAGTACTCAGCATTACTTTCGTCTTTATGCTGGTTCCTTTTGTGGAACTTAAATCTTTCTGCTATCAGCAGCGGTGTGGGGTTTAAGTGGTCCTTTAGGATTTCCACTATGCTTTCGAAATTCTTATCCACGGGCTTTTCTGGGGTTATTAGGTTTCGCAGTAAGCCATAAGTTTTTGCACCCATGGAATTTAACAAAACCAGTGCTTTCCTAGCATCTGGCACTTCATTCGCCCTGCAGTACACCTCAATGCATTCCACATATGTCGCCCAATCTTCGACTTCATTGTCGAACGCAGTGATACTGCCACTCTTCGGCATCCCTGGGTGTGATTTAACTGTCTAAAATGGCGTCTCCCGCGCTCTCCCTTCTCCTCCGCTGGCACAAAATGGCGTCTCCCACGCTTTCCTTTCTTCCCGCGCTCGCCCTTCTTCTCCGCTGCGGCTTCTAAAAATGGCGTCTCCCGCGCTCTCCCTTCTTCTCCGCGGCTCAATGGCGTCTCCCGCGCTCTCCCTTCTTCTCCCCGCGGACGCGATTCAGCCCTTGAGCCCTGGCTGTGCTCTGCGCGTTCTCCTGTGTGCCTTTCCCGTTGCCGTCGCTCGGTCCTGAACCCGGCTGCTGCTTTACCCTCTCTCTCTCTCTGTTTTTCCTCGATGCCGCTCGGTTTTCAACCCCCGGCCGCGCCCTGTGCGCTTCACCCTCTCTCTTACCCCATCGACGCTGCTCGGCTTTTGCTATGCCGTCGGTCGGCTCCAGCCGCCGCTGTCCGGGAATGGTCTGCACTGTACCTGTTGCCAGTCTGTTGCTGGATCGTCGTGGCTGGGGAACCAAGCCCGGCTCTCAACAGCCTCCCCTGCGATGTTCACTCTCTGCCGGATGACTGGGCGGTTGCTCGTGGTCGATGCCCGTGCTTCTGGCCTCGACTTTCTTCCACCGCCCTCCCGGAGAATCCTTGAAGGGAAATGCAGAGTTGCAGGCAGATTCGAATCGACCTCGTCGCCACTGTTGAATCCGTGATTCTTAAAGTATGATGTTTTCCAATAACTACACGGAGGCTGTAACTTAACAATCAACAGGTGTTTACTGGAGTAGGGTAGTCTCAAGACTGACAGTACAGAGGCATGCTCAAGGCTTATATACAGGTGTGGTCACTGCCGGTACTACAGTATACAGGAGCTGTAAAAGTAGTTCTCTCTTAAAGGTACATACACTACACTGTGTACACAGACTCTGGGTTTACTCTGTCTCTGATTACCCGTGTACACAGACTCTGGGTTTACTGTCTCTGATTACCCGTGTACACAGACTCTGGGTTTACTGTCTCTGATTACCCGTGTACACAGACTCTGGGTTTACTGTCTCTGATTACACGTGTACACAGACTCTGGGTTTACTGTCTCTGATTACCCGCGTACACAGACTCTGGGTTTACTGTCTCTGATTACCCGCGTACACAGACTCTGGGTTTACTGTCTCTGATTACCCGTGTACACAGACTCTGGGTTTACTCTCTCTGATTACCCGTGTACACAGACTCTGGGTTTACTGTCTCTGATTACCCGTGTACACAGACTCTGGATTTACTCTCTCTGATTACCTGTGTACACAGACTCTGGGTTTACTGTCTCTGTTTACCCGTGTACACAGACTCTGGGTTTACTGTCTCTGATTACCCGTGTACACAGACTCTGGGTTTACTCTCTCTGATTACCCGTGTACACAGACTCTGGGGGAGAAATTCAGTATCGCCCCATTTGAGGCGCTATTATTGGCGGTGCACAAAGTTTAGCGCCAGGCACTAATTATCGCCTCCGACAGCAAACTTGGCTTTTCTCGCACCTGGAGGTGATTGGAGCACTAAATCAGGCGCTACACACCTCTCAAGGCGCTAAGGCAGAGGAGCGAGGCGCTACCTCACAGCACTGGCGAAGCTCATGTGATTTCAGTCAGCAATGTAACACAGACACACTGGCACCATCCAGTTCTTAAAGGGGAGTTCTGACGAATGGTCATCGAACTGAAACGTTAAATCTGTTTCTCTCTTCACAGATGCTGCTTGACCTGCTGAGTTTCTCCTGCATTTTCTGTTTTTATCTTAAAGGGGGGGGTTGATCTTGCTCTGCATCCACATCCTGCTCATTTCAGCCTTGAATCTCGGCCTGAATCTCGGCCTGGAGAGACCTGTACATCAAATCTGCTGGAAAGAACAATGGAGAGAACCAGGGGAAGAGCTCAGAGTGCAGCCCCCATAGTCTCTTCTAAATCGATACAAGGAAGGGCAAATCAAAGCCAACCTGCAAAGTGCTGCTCAGTACCCAAAACTCCTTCACACAACGTTGAATCTCTCCAGAAGTCTCTCTCTCTCTCAGAATGTGTGATGCAAAAATGTCACCGACAAAAAAAGGCAGGAAGTGGTCGCTTTTAAATAGCGCTCCCCTAGTCCCTTTCTGACAGCCGAACGCTCCCCTCATCCTGTCGTTGCTAGCGGCAGGTGGTAAGGCAGGGGGCGCCACTCAATTTCCGGTCCAGGGTGCTAACGGGACGTTGCGCACTCGACTGACATCACGATCTGCCGGCGCAGCAGATCGTGGCGGTATTGTTTAGCGCTGCCGCAAAATATCCGGTCAATTTCGCGAGAGACGCAGATATCGCCGCGCCCAGGCGCTAGTTGCTTTGCGCCCCACTTAGCGCCCTCTTAAGGTGCTAATGGGTGGCGCTACCAACTGAATTTTTCCCCCTCTGGGTTTACTGTCTCTGATTACCTGTGTACACAGACTCTGGGTTTACTGTCTCTGATTACCCGTGTACACAGACTCTGGGCTTACTGTCTCTGATTACCTGTGTACACAGACTCTGGGTTTACTGTCTCTGATTACCTGTGTACACAGACTCTGGGTTTACTGTCTCTGATTACCCGTGTACACAGACTCTGGGCTTACTGTCTCTGATTACCCGTGTACACAGACTCTGGGTTTACTGTCTCTGATTACCTGTGTACACAGACTCTGGGTTTACTGTCTCTGATTACCTGTGTACACAGACTCTGGGTTTACTGTCTCTGATTACCCGTGTACACAGACTCTGGGCTTATTCTGTCTCTGATTACCTGTGTACACAGACTCTGCATTGTGGGCCTTGGTGGTCCTTAGCAGCAGCAGCAGCACAAACCAGGGAAATGAGGCAAGCTGCTGGGCCACCCTTTCCGGCAGCACTTACCTGCGGTGGGGCGGTGAAGTGGCAGCCATCCTGGTGGGGGCAGGGAGAGGGAAACAGAGTTCGGGTGAAAATGCAACAGTAACCTCACTGGCCAATGTGGATCTGCATAGGAGGAAAATCCAGCCCAGTGCGTCAGTAATTCCAATAAATAACAAAACAGCTCACCTTGACATGCACCGCTGCGAATGTTGGGGATGAAACCACGGCGACAGGGGTGAGGCTGCGCGGGACACATCTCACACGGATGACCCCAAGCTCGACCAATGGTGGCACAGCAGAGGGTTTTGGTGCAGACGATGCCACTCAGTTGTCCCTGGCACATTTGGTTATTGACCTGAGTGAAGCACGGTCCAGTCCGGTAATCTGTAGAGGAGAACAAAACCGGTGAAAATGATAGCAACTTTCCAACAGCTGGTTAGTGATGGTGCTGGTCCATGATGGAGAACGTCACTGCCACTCACTGGTCTCCACAGCATTACTTACATCAGTTACACGCTGAGTAAAATACTAGCGCGCTGATTTTCCGGGTTGGCACTGTCTGCTGGAGCCTCACCACCTGCCACACCTATCGGGAAATCGCAGGTGCCTATTATTGACTAGAACCGAGGCAACGTGCCACCATCTCCTGGTATGCACAACCAGGGGTAAAGCTGCCCATCGGCAATGCAGACTCTGAAAAATCAGCCCTTAAAACTGCAGCTCTCAAATGTTGTGTTTTGACTGAAATGTTGTTAGTTTAACCAGCGCCTGTGTGTAAAGCAGGAGTGACTGACACCCTCCCAATGCAGGGTGAGAGGTATGCCTAGACCAGAGTCTCGTCAAGGGCGTGGGGGGCAAATAATTACAGGAAACATTTATATGTCAGGGACACCCTTAAACATGCTCTGTAATAGGACACCTCATGATATATAGAGGTCTGTCCACATTATAGAATGAAACACACTGTCTTGTAGGGGATAGTTGAACCTATTCTCAGATAAATCATCCTTATATCAGAATGCTGGGATCAGGATAGTTTCAGGACTAACCACAAATTCTCAGAGGAAGGGCACAAGCTCTCAGATTGAAGTTACCAGATCTGGAGGATCTAAACAGCTCCTCCAAGACTGAGAATGATATCTTGACACCAAACAGAAAGGAAAGCTGCCAGTCCCACAAGAGCCAGGGCCAGTTGGTGAGGTGGAGAAGTGCTTTGTGAGTTTATTAGGAGGCTTAATCCCACCGAGCATCGCAGCCTACAGGTGGCTCGGCGATATCAGCGGCCGAATGTTTGACACATTTGTGTGATGTTGATCCGTCTGTTATTTTACCAGAAGTGACAGCTGAATTAAAATGACGGACAGAGGAAGATCAGATGAATGCGATCAGTGAATGGCCGCTGATATCGCACACAGACACTTCAAGGCTATAGTTTTGTTAAATTAACACCAAAAACATATTGGGACGTTGACAGGAAATTAAATCGGTGAAAAATGATCTCATTGCTTCACTTCACAAATCTTTCGCAGCCCACACACCTGGAGCAGATTTATCATGAAGTTTAGGTTTCAAATCGTTAATGCGCCTCAGTGAAAATGTAACATATAAACAAAACGTGGCAAACACATCACTCATTTCAGGTGAAACTTTATAACCCAAACAGGTTTACAATGAATTAACTAAACAATCCCTGCTACTCTAGGACATGATTTGATGAAATTGTAAAGTGTTTTTGAAAAGATTCCCAGACATTCCCCAATACCCCAAGCAACTGAAACAATAGTTAAACAAAGTCTGGAATGGTGTCACTAGAAGGCCTACATACACACAGAGGCGCACACACACGTGCGTATACAGAGGCACACAGATAGACACACTCACAAACTGGCACAATTTCACACACACAGGCACTCTCACACACACACACTCTCACATACACACACTCTCACATACACACACTCTCACACACAGACACACTCTTACACACACACACACACACACTCTCACACACACTCTCACACACACAGGCACTCTCACACACACACTCACACAAACACTCACACACACACACACACACACTCACACAAACACTCTCTCACACACACACACAAACACTCACACACAAACACACAATTTGGGGTCGATTTTAACTCAGGTGCGGGCAATTATCGGGTTCCCCGAATTTCGTGATTCCCACACGAATCTAAATGGATGCGTGAGATTGATGCAATTTTAACTCAATTGGCCAATTGATTTCCAGCGTGTGGGAAGCCTTTGCAAATGGGTTTTTCATGACTGCAAATCCCCTCCGATGACGTCATCATTGCTGCTGCATTTAAGGTCCACAGCAAACCTTGCTTCCTCTGCAGGCTTCCAAACTTTCCCCTTATGATGGCACAGGAGCCTGCAGGAACAATGGCCAGTGGGAGGGCAAGAGCTGTGCCTAAATTTGATGAGGCATCACTGCAGGCATTGTTGGATGGGGCTAGGGCCCACAGGGAGGTCCTGTTCCCTTCTTCAGGGAGGAAGAGGCCTCCCAGTCAGACCAAGGCTGTGTGGCTACAGGTGGCTGGGGAAGTCAACTCCTTGGGGCTCATATGGCGCACCTGGATGCAGTGCAGGAAAAGATTCCATGACCTTCATCACACTGGAAAAGTAAGTATGAAGTTTCCATCACCCTCAATCTGATCCCCATTGTCTTTCCTCACCAGCACTCAGCTTTAGCAATCTCTTCCTCCACATCCATGCACCCTTAGCCATTCCCTCTGTCTCTCTATGCTCACATTCACCTAACTATTCGACCATGCAGCCCTCACACTCCCTCTCACTCTGATGCTCTGAACACAACTGACAACACACATGGAGGGCCCTTGGTCTTGCAACCTCACTCCATCTTTGTCTCCTTCTAAGTATCTATGCTATGCAATCTCTACACTCACTCCTTCATTCTCACTCAACCTCCACTTGTCTCCCTCATTGCAGGAAAAGAGAGCTCACAACAGGAGAGAGTGAGCCAGGACAGGAGGGCCACCCTCATTAGCCCAGTTCAGCAGAAATAAGCGCACCCAGCACCAGCGCAGACACTCACACCTCGGTGGGACCTTCGGGACATAGAGTAGAGTTGTCACCTGGTGTATCACAGCTCACAAGTGAGCATCAGCAGATTGTGGAGACAGGGACAGCAGTGGAGAGTCCTCGTCGGAGGGTGCAGGACTCTGCCAGCTCGGCTCAGCTGCATGTCGACCTTCTGCCTCTGGGCCCATCCGTAAGATCAGAGGTGATGGAACTCCATGCACAGATGCAGGAGTCTCTGGCAGGTTTTGTCTCTAGGGTCACTGCGAGTGTGGAGCGAATGGAGGAGTCCATAGTGAACATGAGCAGAGCCTTTGTGGAGTCAGTGGCGCATGAACGCATCAACACGGAATGGATGGCTACCTACGTGGAAATGATTGCTGCCTCCGTGGTAAGGCTGGCTACAGTAGAGGAGAGGACAGCTACGGCCATGGAGGAAGTTAGTCGCCAGGGTATGGAAAACATGGTGAGTGTTCAGAATAGAATGACATCTCCTGAGGAGCGATGGGCTTCTACTGAACAGAGAAACCAGACCTTCATGAAAGTCCTTCTGAGTAGGACTGCCGTTGTAGATACAGGTCCCCATGGCCCCCCTGATGTGCGACAAGGTGCTCTCAAGCAACTTGCAGGCGCGGAGGGGAAGCTGACCAATGAGAGGGAGGTTGGTGGCAGGTCTCAAGGAAGTGGGGGTTCCTCTCCAAGCGCTCACACTTCCATGCCACTGCAGAGCCCTCGGTCAGAGCCCCGCCGGAGTCCACACCCAAGTGAGATAGAGGTCTCAACCCCTGCATAGCCACAGGAGCAGCAGACTGCTGACGAACCCTCACAGGCTCACCACCCCAGAGGACGCCCGCCAAAGATGTCGAGACAGGAGCAGCAGGAAAGTGAGCAAGGGACCTCCACATCTGCTGAAGCCACAGGGGAACCACTCCATAGGAGCACGCGTAAGAGGAAAATAAAGCACAAGTAGTCACAAGGGTAGTCACTTGGGTGAAATTTTGTGTAATTTGTAAAAATGCCATCAGTTGGTTCTTGTGCATAAAAATTCTGATGGCAACTGTTGCAGTTCTGACGTGTGTCATTTCGCGAATGGGGCTTTCAAATTGAGGGCTTAGGATTACTTGCAGTTGTCAGAATGCTGGTCAAATAGCTAGGAATCCGCAGGGTTTGGCCATTGTCGATGCTCAGGTAAGAAGCTGTGAGGCAAAAGAGTTTGATTTACTAGGCTAAGCAAATCTGGCCAGGATGAGTGCATTCCTTGCATCCCGGGCAGCAATGTTCTCGCGTAATGCTGTCGCTGGTTGATGGGCCTCTGCAGGATGCTCGCTTTTGCCCTCCTCCTCCTCATCATCATCTGAGGAGAGTATGTGAGGGAGCCACTTGGTCCTCAGGAATCTGCAAGCCACGACGCTGTGCCATGTTGTGGAGTGCACAGCAAACCACGACGATTCTGGAGACCCTGGCTGCTGAGTACTGCAGGGCTCCACCTGATCTATCCAGGCATCTGAAGCGCATCTTCAGCAAGCCGATGGCTTGCTCGATAATGGATCTGGTAGAAATGTGGCTGGAGTTGTAGCGCTCCTCAGCTTCGTTGGCTGGCCTCCTCAACGGCGTCATTAGCCAAGTCCTCAGGGGATAGCCCTTGTCTCCAAGTAGCCATCCGTTAAGTTGGTCTGGCGGCCTGAATAGCGGAGGCACACTAGACTGGCGCAGTATGAAGGAGTCATGGCAACTGCCAGGGTACTTGGCACAAACATGCAAAATCTCCTTTTTGTGGTCACACACCAGCTGAACATTAAGGGAGTGGAAGACCTTGCGGTTGACAAAAATACCTGGATTGCGATGGGGTGCCCTAAGGGCCACATGTGTGCAGTCAATGATGTCCTGCATCCTTGGAAAGTCTGCCAGATTAGCTAATCCAACCGCACGCGCCGTCACATTTGCGTGATCCCTGGTGAAATGGATGTGATTGTGCGCGAGGGCAAAGAGGGCATCGGTTACCTGCGTGATGCAAGTGTGTGCGGCCGACTGGGAGATGCCGCTGATGTCTGCTGATGATCCCTGGAATGAGTCTGAGGAAAAAAAGTTGAGTGCGGTGGTGACTTTGATGGCCACTGGTAAGGAGTGTCCACCTGGTCCTCTGGGCAGCAGGTCTTGCTGTAGCATTGCGCAGATGTCAGTCACTGCCTGTCGCGAAAGTCGGAGTCGCCTTTGGCACTGCTGCTCAGTCATGTTGAGGTAGCTGACCCTGTGTCTATAGACCCTGTTTGGGGGATATCTCCTGCGCCGACGGGCTTCCATGCGCTGGCCCCTTCTGGCCTGTGCAGCTTCAGGTGGGTGAGCAGCAGCCTGGCGCTCCTGCTGCTGTTGTTGGTGCTGCTGTTGTTCCTCGTTCTGCTACTGCCGCGCCTGGTGCTCGAGCTCCTCTAATGCCAAGAAGGGAAGGAGAAAAATGGCTCCCATGCTTCTGGCATATGCCTCCGCTGAGGAAGCGCTGAGTGAGGGTGGTGAGAGGGGTTTCCCAAGAGTTCATACTGGAGATGTGTGTGAGGCGCCAACCTTCCACAGGTGTGGTTAAGCCTGGTAAAAGTTGCCCCAGGCCTGAAACAACAAAGTCCTGCTACCTGCAAATGATGTCTGATCAAATCTACTCTTTAATGGTTGACCTGCAGCTGATAGTCAGCAAGCCAATAGTGCTCACGCTAGGTTTCACAGGCGTCATCCCCACCAGGTGCGTTTTATGTGGGAAAAGGGTTAAAAATGCAAGGGCCTGTTAAAATGTCATTATAAAGACCAATTATTGCAGATTAAGGGCCTTAAAGACCAGTCCCGCCTGTTGGAGGTAGGACTGATTCGGGACCATCAGACACGCCTGGGTTAAAATGGCTCGGGGTCGGGAACAAAGCAGGGGGGGGGGTCCCGCCTGCCAGTTTTAGCGATTTTAACCCCCCGCACGCCTCAAAGCCCGCCTCATGGCTCAGTTAAAATCGACCCCAAACACTCTCATACACACACAAACACTCTCACACACACACAGGCACACTGTCACACACACACAAACACTCCCACACACACACACAAACACTCTCACACACACTCTCTCACACAGACACACTATCACACACACTCTCCCACACATTCTCTCACACACACACTCACACAGGCACTCTCACACACAGGCACTCAATAATACAATACAATACAAATCGCTTTATTGGCATGATAAGGTACATCTTATGTTGCCAAAGCATCAAAATACATTTATGGTTGAACACATAAACGCGGTTCCATTCATACAGTGTATAAACAGGTATATCCCTGAGTTTATAAATATATTTTCGCCTTGTTTATATATACTCTTGTCTTAGTTTACTGGTTGTCCCTCTGTTCATGGCAAGCTGTAACATAGTGTGCCGCCAGTGTTACACAGCTTCTCTCCTCCCCCAGTAGGAATGGGAGTTTTTGGTTGTCAGTCAGATTTCTGAATTCAGGGCATATTTGTGAGAATTTTTGATAGAAATTCTCTCTGATGCCCTGATATTTTCCACAGGCTGTGAGGAAGTGCATCTCTGTCTCAACTACTCCCTGACTGCAGTGAGAGCATATCCTGTCTTCTCTTGGCAGCCTGGTCTGCCTGTGTCTGCCTTTTTCGATCGCTAGGCTATGTTCGCTAAGTCTGTACCTTGTCAAGGTTCTTCTCAGTTTGTTATCCTTTACCATGGTCAGGTAATCAGCTATGTTGTATTGTCTGTTTAGGGCCAAGTAGCAATTGAGTTTGCTTTGGGTTTTTGTTGTTTCTGCCCAATATGACAGATATTTTTCCTTTTGCTTAGCGACGATTGTGTTGGGTCGAATTCTTTGTGTTACCCTGTCACTGTCCTGGGACTGGTTATTGTTAGTATTGTTATTAGTTACTTTATTGAGTCCCAGGACTAGTTGACTGAGGGTATTCTTCTTTATGGTCAGCTCTTGGCATTTCAGGGCGTCGTAGTGATAGCATTGGGGGTTGCTCATTTGTAGGTGATTCCAAAATTTGGTGGCTCTTTTTTGGATAGTGATTATTAATGGGTATTGGCCTAGTTCCGCCCTGCATGCGTTGTTTACTGTTTTCCTTTGAGTCCGGAGGATACTTTTACAGAATTCCGCATGTAGGATCTCAATTGGGTGTTTGTCCCATTTTGCAAAATCTTGTTGTGTTAGTGGTCCCCAGACCTCACTGCCATAGAGTGCAATTGGTTCAATTACTGATTTGAAAATTTTGAGCCAAATGCTAATTGGGATTTCTATTTGGATTGATTTTTTGATGGCATAGAAAGCCCTTCTTGCTTTCTCTTTCAGTTCATTCACAGCCAGTTTGAAGTTTCCCGTAGAACTGATTTTTAAGCCCAAGTATGTGTAGTGAGTGGTTTGTTCAATTTTGGTTGTTCCTACTGTGAAATTTATTGTGGGTCCATGTTGTTTGGATCTTTGCTGGAACACAAGGACTTTGGTTTTTTGGGGATTTATTGTCAGGGCCCAAGTCTGGCAGTACGACTCCAGCAGGTCCAGGTTCTGCTGTAGACCCTCCTTAGTTGGTGACAGCAGAACCAGGTCGTCGGCATAGAGGAGGAATTTAACCTTGGATTCATATAGGGTGAGGCCGGGTGCTGTAGATTGTTCAAGTAGTTTTGCCAATCCATTAATGTAAATATTAAAGAGTGTCGGTGAGATTGGCGAGCCCTGCGTCACCCCCCGCCCCTGTGGGAAGTATTTTGTTTGTTTGTCTCCAATTTTAACTGCACATTTATTGTTTGTATACATTGATTTAATTACATCATATGTTTTACCTCCTACCCCGCTTTCGATAAGTTTCAGGAATAAACCGTCATGCCAGATGGAGTCGAAAGCCTTCTGGAAATCTACAAAGCATGCGTAGATTTTGCTTTTGTTATGGTGAACGTGTTTGTCAATTAGGGTCTGTAGGGTGAAGATATGATCGGATGTTCTATAGTTTGGCAGGAATCCAATTTGGCTTTTACTCAAGACATTGTGCTCCTCAAGGAAGTTTATAAGTCTTTTGTTTATGATGCTACAGAATACCTTCCCCAGGTTACTGTTTACACAGATGCCTCGATAGTTGTTTGGGTCGATTTTGTCCCCACTTTTGTATATGGGTGTTATGAGTCCTTTGTTCCAGATGTCAGGGAAATAACCGACACTCAGAACCAAGTTGAAGAGTTTTAGGATAGCCAGTTTCAGTTTGTCGTCTGCGTGTTTAATCATCTCGTTTAGTATGCCGTCTGTCCCGCAAGCTTTTCCTGGTCGCAGGTCCTTGAGTTTTTCACACACAGGCACTCTCACACACAGGCACTCTCACACACAGGCACACTGTCACACACAAACACACTCACACACACAGGCACTCTCTCACACACACACTCACACACACACTAACACACACAGGCACTCTCACACACAGGCACTCACACACAGGCACTCTCACACACAGGTG